>NC_066625.1:64867530-65171500 GCF_025201925.1 Gopherus flavomarginatus
GTACTCTCCCGAGAGTGAACCCCCTCCAGGTTATTTCGATGAAGGGTGTAGACCACGGCGTGTTTTGACTCGTCAGCTGGTCCCCTCTGCACCTGCCCCTATTCCTCCGCAGGGGGACTCTCTCCATGTAGCAGAGGGGAATCTGCAGAATCCCAAATTGGAATTTCTGCAGAAGGATGAGGAGGAAATGGAGGGGCAAACCTCGGGAGGAGTAGTTACTAGACTAATGTCCAAACAGATACAGCAGGGTGCATGCCCCCCCCTGAGGATAGCCCAGAGGATGTCCCCGTCAAATCTCTTGCGAGTAATAAAAGTATAGTTAGAGAGATGCCTTTACAGCTGCACCACCAGCTCAGCCCATTCCCCAGGCCTGGATCAACTACGGGAAACAGCAGCAGCCGCAGCAAACTCAGCCTCCTCAATGACGGTACCCCGGGGGCGAAGACAAACAATGTGATGGTCTTATTTCCTTAATGTCTTTAGCCGGCTCCTTTCTCACTTTCTCCCCTCCCAGCAAAGAGCCTCGTTTAACCCTTTCAGTCCAGGGACTGCCTGTCTCTTTCCTCATTGATACTGGGGCTACTTTCTCTCTTTTAAATCATGCCCCCTCTCCCTGGCTATCCTCTGAGGTTAAAACTGCGACTGGGGTGGAGGGCAACCCACAGTCTCTGGGACTCACTTTGCCTTTGAATGTTATTTATGCTGATAAATGTTTTCCTCACCGTTTTCTTTTTTCCCCAGCTTGTCCGATCCCTTTGATGGGCCGGGATTTACTCTGTAAGCTTGAGGCTACTTTAACCTGCACTCCTGAAGGGGTAGGATTATTGATGACAGTGTTAGGAGATTCGGCCCCTACTCAGGGTAATTGGGAAACACCCCCCTCTCTCTCCCCTGACCTCACTGACTTGCCTCCAACCCTCTGGGGAATTTCTGACACTGATGTTGGCCTGCTCCTTTCGGCAGAGCCCGTAAGGATTCAGGTGAAGCCTTCCTTAACCCCCCCGTCAGTCCCTCAATACCCCCTGTCGCTGGAAGCCCGGGAGGGCATCCGCCCCATTATCGAGGGATTCATTGCACAAAAGCTAGTCCGCCCTCAGCGCACTCCCTGTAACACCCCTATACTGCCTGTCAAAAAGCCTCCTAAAAAGGACGGAGACCCTGTTCGTTGGCGCTTTGTACAGGATCTACGAGTTGTTAATCAGTATGTGGTCCCTCTTCATGCAGTAGTTCCTGACCCAGCTACTATCATCAGCCAAATCCCCTGGGATGCTGAGTGGTTCACTGTTATTGACTTAAAATCAGCTTTTTTCAGCATTCCTGTGCACCCAGACTCTCAGTATCTCTTTGGTTTCACCTGGGAGGGACAAAGTTATGTCTGGCAACGACTTCCTCAAGGCTACAGAGACAGCCCCACGATTTTCAGCCAGTGCCTCCGCCACGACTTGGAAGGTTTCACCAGTCCGCAGGGATCCACATTGGTCCTATACGTAGATGACATCCTATTAGGTAATCGCGAAGAAGCTGCCCTCCGCATCGATGGTAAGGCACTTTTATTATACCTACACACCAGAGGCCACAAGGTAGACCCTAAAAAGATTCAGTGGGTCTCACAAAAGGTCCGATATCTGGGCTTCCTGTTAACCCCAGAGGGAAGACAGATGGACCCAGCCCGCATAAAGACTATCAAAACTGCCCTCTACCGAACACCAAGAAACAACTTCGAGGTTTCTTAGGATTAATTGGCTTCTGTCGCCCCTGGTTGCCGTCCTGCTGGGAGTTAAGCAAACCGCTCCACCGACTCACTGCTAACCTTGCTCCTGACCCTTTGTAGTGGTCCCCGGACACTATTCAAGCCTTTCAGTTACTCAAGGACAGTGTGGCCTCCTCCATGTCTCTCCGTCCCCCCAATTACAGCAAATCCTTTCACCTTTATGTCCACGAGAGGGGCGGAATTGCTAGTGGTGTCCTTACCCAGCTGAGCGGGCCCCACCATTTCCCGCTTGCTTTTTACTCTCAGCAAATCGACCCTGTCGCTCAGGGAACCCCATCCTGCACCCGGACTCTGGCAGCAGCTGCCCTGCTGATCACAAAGGCAAAGAGCCTAACCCTGGGTCATTTTACCACGGTTTGGACCTCTCATGCCTTGTCAGCCCTTCTGCGTAGGGGCACAACCCAAGTCTTTTCGGCCCATCGTCAGCAACAGCTAGAGGCCGAACTCTTAGAAGACACTAACCTAATTTTTGAAAGGTGTGGACCCCTTAATCCAGCTACCTTGCTTCCTGACCTGCCAGTCCTCCAGGATCAGCACGACTGTGTGGAAGTAGTTTACAGCATCTTACAGATAAGAGACAACCTGTTTGACGTGCCACTGGACAACCCCGATTGCATCCTCTTCTCGGACGGAAGCTCCTTCTATGTTGATGGCAAGCGTTTCACTGGTTATGCTGTCACCTCTGAATGGGACATTCAAGAGGCCGCCTCACTGCCAGGCAACTGGGGAGCCCAAGCCGCTGAACTCTATGCCCTGGCCCGAGCTTGCCAGTTGGCCGCTGGTAAGACCGTTACCATTTTTACTGATAGCAAATATGCTTTTGGAGTTGTGCATTGTCATATCCACCTCTGGAAGTTTCGAGGTTTCCAGACAGCTGCCGGTAAACCCATTCAGCACCTCCCCCTCATCCACAAGCTTTTGGACGCCCTCCAAAAACCCTCTGTCCTGGCTGTAGTTCACTGCCGGGCCCATACTAAAGATAGTAGCCCCGTTACCCGTGGAAATGCCCTGGCTGACGCCTCCGCTAAGAAGGCTGCCACCTTACCTTTAGCCATGCCCACATTGGCTATTGCAGCCTCCTCCTTTACTCCACCGCACCCCGTACCAGTACCCGCTGCTGAACTACAATCGTGGGAGAGCCTCGGGGCCACTCTGGTCAAAGGGACCTGGCTTATGCCAGATGGCCGAGCCTGCCTCCCTCGCTCCACATACCCCGTGGCAGTTCGCTGGCACCATGATAAAGGGGGTCACTACGGCACGCACGCCCTCGTGAACACCATCGCTCGCTTTTGGTATACTCCAGGCATTCAACCCTATTGCCTATCAATAGTGAAAGCATGCAGCACATGTCAGCGTAATGAACCTGCTCCACCTCTTAACAAAATTAAGGGTGGAAGACCTCCGCCTGCTGCTCCATTTCAACATCTTCAAATTGACTTTGCAGATATGCCAAAGGCTTTTGGGAAAAAGCACCTCCTTGTTTTGGTTTGCCCTCTGACTTCCTGGGTCGAAGCTTTTCCTACTGCTAATTGTACTGCTGCCACAGTGGCGAAAATTCTCCTTAGAGATATTGTACCCCGTTTTGGCATCCCTCTTGTGCTCGACTCAGATCGCGGACCTCACTTTACTGGTCATGTCCTTGGCCGTTTAGAACATTTCACACTCCTTTCATACACCCTACCACCCCCAGTCTAGCGGGAAAGTTGAGCGTATGAATAGGGAACTTATGTTTACATTGGCTAAATACTGTCAGGAAACAGGATTAAAGTGGCCTCAGGTACTTCCCTTGGTCCTGTTTCACCTTCGTACTCGCCCAACCCGCGCATTGGGATTATCCCCCTTTGAACTGCTCTATGAACACCCCCCCTTTCAAAGGCGGGGCGCTACCACGTGCTGATGTTTCACTATTGGGAGGGGATCATTTAACCGCGTGTCAGTTTCTCTCCCTACAGGCTCGCCTCCGTACCCTTTGGAAAGCCTCGCAGTTTTCCCAGACCGTGCCGCTGGAGGAACAGATCCACCCGTTCCAACCAGGGGACTTCGTCTGGGCCAAAAAGTTCGTTCGTGACGACACCCTCCAGCCAAGGTTTACTGGACCCCACCAGGTTCTTTTAACAACCCAGACTGCAGTGTTCCTGGAAGGACGCAAATCTTGGATCCACCACTCCCACGTCAAGCCAGCCGTAGTGGACCACAGTGACGGACCAGCAGCTCTTGTCACCACTGAGGACACTGCCTTCGACCAGTGGACCAGCTTACCTCTCTCAGACATTAGACTTAAATTGACTCGAAAAAAATGAGAGGACCCTTTATTCTGACAACTGTATGGTTTTTTTTGTGCTTTTTTAGTTTATTTTCTGCTTATGAAGAATGCTGTGTTTTTGTAAATGACACCTACTCTAACACTTTTCAACGTACCAAACACCTAAGGGAAATGGCTAAAAACTACTCCTCTGGCCAGCCACCTTATAATTGGTGGGGAGCCTTATGAAATTGGCTGCCCGGATTTGGGTGGGTTAAAAAAAAAAAAAAACTCTTGGTGGGTGTTGTTGGGGCCATAGTAGTCCTTATAATACTGTGTTGCTGTATTCAGTGTGTCCCCTCCCTCATAAACTCATGTAAGTCAGTTTATTCTTTTCCCACTTCAGCTAAAAGCCTTACTCTCTTCAAATTGGCCCAGGCTAAAATTGCCAAGCGGCCCTTGAGATCTTAAAATAGGGTGTAGCTTTTTGATTAATAGTTATCTCAAAGCTACAAATGGAGGAATGTTGGGTCTAAACTTTTGGTGAACTTTGGGGAGCCAAAACACACCCAGACTGACTGTCTCTGCATAATCCTTCCTGAACCCTTTTGAACAAAGCACTGACCTGCAAACTACTCATGACACCCCCTTTCCCTAGTAGCCATTAGCCTTTATCTCTATGCATTTACTTGTTAACTTGCTTTTCCTGTAAAATCTTGATTAATTATGCATGACCATTATCTTTTGTTAATCACTTTGTTTACTTCTGTGTATAAATATTGATGCTCACCCCTAATAAAGGGGCCACACTTAATCTAAAGCTTTTTAGAGCTAAGGATAGTGTGAGCCCGTTGATCAACGCATTGGTGTCTGGTCTCTGACAGAATTGTGTGCCCCATACCAACTCCGCACGAACTCGGGTGCTGGAGAGGTGAGTGAGGACTTGCTTTATTACCTAACAAAGGTTTCATCTAAAAAAACTTGCAGTTCTTCTCGCAGCTCAAACAGGCAATTCAGAACTTTTCCACATGAAAGCCAATGCACTTCAGTGTGAAATAGGACTTGTGTGTAATCACTACCCATCTCATCACAAAGCTGAGAAAACAGCTGGGGGTTCAGAGGGCGGCCTTTCACAAAATTATTTTCACAGCTTCATCTAGTACTTGCTTTAGATCTGTCAGCATGTTATGGGTGGTGAGTGCTTCCCTGTGAATGCAACGAATCAATTTTGCTTCTGGCGCAACAGCTTGAATAGGTGCAACAACTCCTTTCTTTGAACCAATCATGACTCGCACCATCCGTGCTTATTCCAACACAACGACCCCAATCCAAGTCACTGTTTTTGCTAAAGTCAAAAATAACTTTAAAAATAGCTTCTCCAGTTGTATGTGTTAGCATAGGTTGGCAGAACAAAATATCATTGTGGACTTCATTATTCAGCTCGTATCTGACAAACAACAAAAGATTAGCTAAATTCACAACATCAGTGGATTCATCCGCTTGCAGTGCATAGTAGCGACTCTTTTGTACTCTTGACAATAATTGCTGCTTTACGTTTTTGGCCACTTCTACAATGATCAGTGTTATTTGAGAAGGAGACACGATCTATAGCTTTGCTAGCCTGGTCTCCAATCATCACATTACTTTGGCTGCAGGTTTTACTAATGTCTCGCCAATCACTTCAGCAGCTCTGGACTTTGCAATTAAGTACGCCACACTCTATGAAGCTTCCAAAGCTTTCATATTTTCACCTCCTGTCACATTATGAATTGTTTTCTGGGACTTTTGGAGACCTTTGCGCCTATTTTTGAAGAATTCTACAGGTTTTCTCTCGTATTCTTTGTTTGCTATCGAAATGGCGTTTTAGGTTGAATGGTTTCATACTTTTCATTTGTGAAAGTCTTGTAACAAATCACACATAGTGGAACAGGCTCCACCTCATCGCCAGTCCACGAAAATTCCAGTTTAAGATATTCTTCAACATATTTGCGGGCTTTTTAAATTTTCTTTGCAGCTGATACATTCAATAAACTTACAGATGGTTCACATGGTTCACTAATTTTGAACCATGTGAACCATCTGTAAGTTTATCACAATTGTCTGATGTAGTCATATCACTGCATTTTTCAGCATAATTATCACTAACATTTGTATTTCCTTCATAATTTTCTTTTGTACATTTCAAACTTCCTGTTTTTAGCCAGCGATCCATTTTAAATGGGTTTAACAAAAACAAAAGGAGAAATTTTGTATATTAATACACACCAAATATGTACTTGCTACAATCTTTAGATTACTATGAGTAGTTATTCACTTTTATCTTTTATCTGTCAGTATGACTTCTGCACATGCCGCAAAGGCAAGTGTATTGTCGGAGCTGCAGTAACGCACACACGTGCTTTGCGTCAGCACACGAGCCGATTTTTACTGGCATGCTGTTGCCAGCCGGGTCCCAGCTGCCGGCCTGTGTGAACGGGACCCCCAGCTGGCAGCAGGCTGAGCCGTTGGACAGAACCCCTGGTCTGGGGCCTGGCCGCTGGCCTGGCTCAGCCCATTACTGGCCTGGGTGAACGGGACCCCCGGCTGGCAGTGGGCTGAGTGGGGCCGGCGGCGGGGACCCTGGGCCAGCAGCGGGCAGAGCAGCTCAGCTCACTGCCAGCCCCTTGCCACCCAGGGTCCCGGCCACCGGCCCCACTCAGCGTGCTGCTGGCCTGGGTGAACCCCTTGAAACCCTTCCACATACCACCAGGGGTACACGTACCATGCTTTGGAAAACTCTGGGTTAGAGAATGTGTTTTCAGAGAAATGAAAGCAGAAGATGTAACTCATTCACTTTAAAAGAAAAAAGGCCCAGTTCTGCACCCCCTACTTACTTATGCGAGTAAGTGCACTGACATCAGTAAGGGATGCTGGGTCGAGGCCCAAACTAATTAGAGTTAAAAACAAACAATGCTGTGTAACATGAGTGAGGACATTGAGGTACATAAAGGAATATTAATTTACTGGGCCAGATTCTAGTCCTTTCTGCCCCTCCCCCCCCCCCCGAACCCCCCCATCTCCCCCTAGAGGCTGAACCATGCACCACACAGTTATTCCTGAGGATCTTAGCCTGCCCCTCTCCCCCCGATTTCTGGGAATTTTGCATAGAATAAAATTTTCTAAAGCATCAAAGTGACTTAGGCGCTTAATCCCATTTTCAAAGGAGACTTGAGTGCAGAATTCTGACTGAAAATCATCAGTGGGATTTAGACTTCTTACTGCTTTTTAGAAATGGGACTAAGGCACATTTCAAAATTCTACCCATAGTCTAAATTTGTAATTCCTTTTTGAAGGGCAATGCTTCAAATTGAGATAGCTAGCTACCGTGTTTTTCCTAATGAAGCTTCAGAACTTCATCACAGGTATCATCATGTTATGGATATAATAATATGTTCACATATTGAGGTGCGGAAGAATCTGAGTTTTTTAAGAGGTGCAGATACTGATTGGTATAAATTGAGATGAAACAGCTCTTGGCTTAAACACAAGGGCAGTTCTGACATGGAGGCATCTACTCAGAATATGAATCAATTTAATGCAGCATAAAACTGTGGTGCACATTCCAGTGATGGGCTCCTAGGCTGCAGGCAAATGGCTAAAGAGCATACTCACATGACACTGACCTTTAAGTACTATGTAAATTATCGGCTGCATTCACTGGCAGCCACTGATGAGCAAGGAAAGGAACTTTCCAGGTGACTTTAGTTTGCATGTGTGTGCCGCTAAAATAGAACACCAGGACTCGAGATCTACCACTGCTCAAACACAGGCCTCCTATCTGTACAGCAGACAGAGCTGGACTTAGCAATAAATATGCTATTTGTCATTGCAAAAGGAAGTAAGTATGCCAATGTAATTACTACATTCACCCCCTCCATATTGGGACTGCAACACATACTCTGTGCGGTAGGCCTGCCCCACAGATGGCCATCCTTGGAGTAAGGGTGAAGGAGAAAAACTCTTGCTGCATGAAAGGGAGCTTGGCTCCATACCAGCTCTGCCCAGGAGACTAGGGAAAGTTGGTGGTATCCTAAAGGAGACAAGGGCTGTGATCAAACTCACAATGGAGACATGCATGAACCAAGGTCTGCAGTAGCAGTCACAGTGAAGCTGCCAATAGCGTGCCACTGAGGTGATTTGGATTTTTGCTCCCTTATTCCCTCACACAGTTGACTATATATTAAAATATGTTTTGTATCCTGAAAGCAGATGGTGAACATCTACAGAATAAAAAATTATCACAGAGTAAAAAAAAACTCAATTGTGGTTGAGACTTAATTAACATGGAATGATGAAAATATTGAAGTCAGAACGTTGTAGCTGGAAAATGATAATATCACTAATAAGCACACCTCACTAATATGGGTGTTACAGTCTATACCATCATGTTCACCATTTTTGCCCTACTGTACTATGATAAATTTGCACAGTCTGCCTTGGGTTGATGTACAGTAGAACCTCAGAGTTACGAACTGACCAGTCAACCATACACCTCATTTGGAACCAGAAGTACACAATCACACAACAGAGACCCAAAAAAAGGCAACTATAGTACTGTGTTAAATGTTGAACTACTTAAAAATTAAAGGGAAGTGGCATTTTTCTTCTGCATAGTAAAGTTTCAAAGCTGTATTAGGTCAGTATTCAGTTGTATACTTGTGACAGAACAACCATACCGTTGTTGTTCAGACTTACAAACATTTCAGAGTTATGAACACCCTCTATTCCCAAGGTATTCATAACTCTGAGGTTCTACTGTAGAAGTTTTAAAGAGACATGAAGGCTTAGAATATCAAAGTTGGAAGGGACCTTAAGAGATCATCTAGTCCAACCCCCTGCTCAAAGCAGGACCAATCCCCAAATGGCCCCCTTAAGGATTGAACTCACACCCCTGGGTTTAGCAGGCCAATGCTCAAACCACTGAGCTATCCTTCCCCCAGCGTGACTGTAACTGACATATTGGATGCAACGACTCTATACAAAACTAGTGAAACAAACAATGCAACTTCTGAAAGGGAGAAGGGGAAATCTGGTTGTTACACACAGCAGGGATGTGTTTAATCAGAAAACATACGGCAAAGACAGGAAACAAAATCACTAGCAGCTATCAGAAAAACAAAAGAGTCATGTCAGTTCCATGGACAAAGAATGATGGAAAAGCCTCTTATCTAGCACATAAGAACCAGGAAAACACATGTACAAAGCAGATATATTGTCTTTCCCTGAGCTGGGAAATTATATACCTACACCTGCAGCTGACTGTAGAAAAAGACAGGAAGTTAGAGATTAAGGAGCAGCCATCTGTCAAAGCTTTGGTAGAAAGGGTGGCTAGCTAGCGGTGCTAAATGGCATTGCATATCCTAGAGGGCCTATACTTAGGGACCAGGAAGGGGCTTCGCTATGGCCAGCCCAACCTGTGAATCACTTATGCCCTGCCCAAAAGCACACAGAAGTCAAAGCCAGCCGGTGCTGGAGGAAGCTATACGTTGCTAGCCTGCTGCTCCACTGAGCATCCAGCAGACATTGTCCCTTCATATCACCTGAGTGCTGGCCCTGCATTCCCCAAACCCTTTGTACGCCCCTGTCCTTCCAGAGTCATAATTTGGCCCTACAGGCAATTTAGCAATAGTCTCAGGTGTGACTGCATTCATCATAATTTAAAAAGATATCACAGGCTAAATTCTGCTCACTGTTACCCTCTGATGATCTGCTGATTTCAGTGGGACTGCAGGAACACTACACAGGCTAGAATTTGGCCCAGTGTAGTCAATCAATCTGATTGGGCCCTTCCTCTCATTAAAAAAAAAAAAGTATGTAGTCAATGGGGCAGGTTGTGGTATTTACATCGGTGTAACTAAGCAATGCCGTTGATTTCCTCAAGGTTCCTCCATAGTTACAATGGCATATCCAAGATCAAAATCTAGTCTTATGGCCTAGCCCATGCTACCAATTTGCTACAGTAAGTTTTGATAAAAACAACAAAGACTCCTGTGGCACCTTATAGACTAATAGATGTATTGGAGCATGAGCTTTCGTGGGTGAATACCCACTTCATCAGATGCAATTTTTGATGTATCTGTGGGACGGGAAGGGAGCTAAAGAGGCCAGAAGACTCCTTTAAACTAAAGTGAGATTCTGCTACTCTTTAAAACACTTTTAATAAAAATATTCAGGAACATAGGACTTGCCCGCCCAGATCAGCCTCCAGGTCCAGCTAGTCCAGAATCCTGTCTCTGATTGTGGCCAGCACCACATGTATTGGTGTAAGGCACTTTCTTCCCCCCCCCCTCTGTCCTGCACCGATGGCAGGTGTGGGATAATCTGCCTGCTCACATAGTTCCCATCCTGATCGCTGATACTGAGATATTGGCTTAAACTCTGAAGCAGGAGATTTAATACCCTTCCAAAAATGTTATTTATCTTAATAATGCTGGATATTCTTGTTATCCATATGCCTAATCCCTTTCTAAATCATACTAAATTCTTGGTCTTAATTTCCCATGGCTGAGTCCTAATTATGTGTTACGAGAAAAAGTATTCCCTTCTTAATCAGTTCTGAAATTGCTTCTTTTTAATTTAGTGGAACATATTCTTGTGTTATGAGACAGAGTGTTTGTTGAATCTTCTGTAACTAACAGTTCAAGATACAGTATGAACTATCAGCAGAAGTTATTTAACTGCCTTCCCATAACTGTTGTTTGTATTGTGGTTATTTTTTTTAATATGAAATGTTTCTTGGAATGTGAGTCATAGAAGATACATAGGTTTTTGTCTGTTAGGTAAGAAGAGAGATCAGATTAAAAATTCATTGAAAGAAAATAGAAGTATGGACCTAATTTTTAGAACAGCCTCACCCCCAGCTTCCATTGGTGCATCCAAACTCTCACTTTGGAGCACTAAATAGGTTGTAAAAGAGGATGAAGGGCTTGTTCATTCCAGCAACCGAACTGCATGGACAACCTTTAACTGTGCATTTCCTGTTTTTTCAGACGTTTAAGTTTTGCTCACCTCAAAGTTCTGCTGGGGATGACAGGCCACCAAGCAACTTCAACTCTGTGTTACTGTATATTTTTGCCATTGAATTTCCTAGTTTTTTTAATAGGAAAAGCTCTAGTTTTGGTAGGAACTAGTAGTAATTTAGGCAGCTGAACATATCATGTCTCTCAATTTGCATACCGAGCACACACATAAGCTGGACCCCATCAGCCCGGCTTTGGCACACCTTCCTCGCCACACCTCTGACCCATTCAATGTGTGCAACCCTTCAACCTGGCCCCCTCCCCAATACTGTACCCAGCACCCCCCCCCCCCGCTGCCAGGAGGGATCACATCTCCCTGAAGTCCTCCCTCCCTGGTATACAAATGTTTCTATTGCCATTACTTCCCCCACCATATAACCTAACTGACAGACAGAGCCTAGAGCAAAGGACAACCATGTTACAACAGAAGAGTGCTCCTGGTCGTGTTTTAGAATGGTTGGAGGGTGTAGTTTGTGGCACAGCCAGTGAGAGAAATCACAGACAGGGTTTTTGTTCCAAAATCCTAACAGTTTTATATTTGAAAGAAAGATCTCTAACCTCTGTCCAGTAGACGTTCCCCATCTCTGAAAACCAGTGTAGTGTCAGAGCTTGTAATGTTTCTGTGTCATACAATAAACATTTTTGGTCAGCCATTAACCTTCCACTTTCCCAATTAATTTTTTTTCCAACAGTTATTTATAAATTTCATGTTGTCACTGTAGCAAATTATTCAGCCAAATCAAACTCTCTCAGCACCTGGACACAGTCCAATGTAGTCCAAATCTGCTCTCAAACATTGTATGAAGCGCATACCAGGAATAAGGCCCAGATGATTTCCTCCCAAGTGAATCATCACAATGTCCAGTATACCATAACCTCTTAAGGCACAATTTGGATGCTACCAACCAGGCAAAACAATGATGGCCAATGCAGCCGACTTCTTTTCAACCAGTCAGCCTGTAGGCAACAATTCCCATGTCATGGTGTACTCCGTGCTCTCCCACAAACTTCTACAACCTTATGGTCCAGAAGTTGTCCAGAATCCACACAGTGGCAACCCCGACAGCACCCATATTTCTTTTCCCTCAGGGTCAAGGACCTTTGCTATCAGTTCCAAATCTCCATGCTGCCTTTCCTTGGAAAGACCACGTTAATCTGCTCCCAGATCAAGTACTAGCCAAAATACAGATCTTCTCAAACAACCAATCAAAGGCCTGCTTATCACCCGTCCTCATTTCCTACTCCCTCCATCACTGCAACCCTATCCTTGGCCCCCATTCCCACCCTCCTACACACAAAGCTCACTGTCTCCAACTCCTCTTCACCCAGTAGAACAAAAATGTTGGTTAGACCGGTTGGTAACAATTCTGCTGTGTTCACAGTAAACCTCCTCATAAATTAAACACACATTATAACAGAGACAACCTGCAGCAAGAAACATGAGCTATTAAATTGTTATTGCTCAGGCGCACAAAGGTTTGAACTAGAAATTTCAGAGGTTGTGTTTCACCGGGGCAATGGTGTCGGTATATTTCCACTAACTGCCCAGATTAGCATAAAGGGCCTGCATAGAAACCCTCACACTTATTTTCTTTTTTGGTGCATATGGACTGTAATAATTCCACACTATATATCTATGCAAACAAAGAACATGTTCTTAAATACTGTTCTCAGGCTGGATCCCTCAAAGATTTAGTGGGTGCCATGCACTTGCTTTGGTAAAACTCAACAGATTAAGACCATTTTGACCACATTGATTCAACAGTGATCATTAGCTCTTCACAAAAAAAACAAGCAAACAAAAAAAAAACACCTAAAACCTTTTTGGAAAATGGCTGTTTGGGAGAAAAGGAGGGGGCTTGTATCTCTGCAACACCTAGCTCAAATGATCCCAGATTTGGATCACCAACCCTATCCTGCACCCTGCTGAGGCACACCATATTTTAAAGGAACATGACTAAGCATGTCAATGTTAGAGGACTTTAAAAGGTCAACCTTTAAACAGAAGTTGTGACACTTCAACTAATGTGGCACTACCGTGCCAGTATAATACATATACCATTCCTGTTGAACTTGTGGCTGTCATAAAGGTGCTCTCTCAAATATAGACACAGAGCAAGGATATGGGGCAAAATAGCTGTATTAAACTATCACCTCCCATTCAGTCTTTCCCACTGCGAGTGCCACTGCTAGTAGAGGAAAAACACGACAATACCGCTACTGCTGCTGGTAACAGTACACACTCTGCAGTTGCTACTAAACATCCACGCCTCAGAAATGGTTTGCAATAGATAGTAACATTGTCCATTGTTGGGTCTCAGTTAATGAGAAGTTCTGCTTGTTTCACTTCTAAGGAGACTGTGACAACCCCATAAGAATTTGGTGCTATCTGCCATCTTCAATCAAAGTACTGGCAAGCTGCATTTCAAAACAAAGTGGAGACATTTCTCAATCTTATGGCACAATGTACACACGAGTCCTGAACAGTCTCTAGACTGAAAAACAAAATCAGACAATTTCAGGGATAATTCTATAGCCACACTAAACATTAGACGATAAAAAATTATAATCACCCAACACACAGAGATACTATATCATGCCAAATACAAATGTGCTAATCTACTGTAGCTACCAGTGATGTCCCCTGCTGTGTCAGATGGGCAGCACTGCAGCCAAAAGCTCCAGGCTGTATCCTTTGTGTCTCCCAGGCAGTACACAGCAGGCAGCAGCTATCCTTGGAGAGGTGCAGCGTGCTACCTACTCTGATCTGCTAGTCGCTGAAGAGAAGGACTGGGCTATGGCCTTGCTCTTATTGCCCTTTCAACATCCAGTACACATGGTTGCTGCTGCAACAGAGCCCCTTCCCTCTCCCCAGTTCCTGATTCTTGTTGCAAAGTGGGGTGGAGGGAGGGGAGAATGCTTGTGCCTGCAATCGGTCCCACATTGTCAAGCATTTTTCTGTTTTGTTTGATTTCATTTCATTCTTTCAACCTCATCAGTTAGGCGCCAGTTCAGAGACTCTGTCCTATTCAGTTCAACACTTAAGCATGTGTTTACAGTGAAGCAAGCTGTTCTGAACAGGAATGCACTTAAGTACACGCTTGAGTGCTTCCCTCACTCCATTTCTAGTTTTTGTGCTATTCAAGGCAAACATTTTGAAACTTAGCCCCATGTCCTTTGTTCTGAGGTACCATGCAGGAAAAAAAAAGAGTATACAGCATACATAATTAATCTGAATATTTGTTATTTTCCCATTATATGTTGTGGAATGTATTTGCAAAGTGTGCAAAGACCACACCTGAGAGTGAAATGAGACCAGTGTTACTTCAGATGAGCAACACTGGTAATCAGAAGAGTGAAAACAAATGTCAACAACCTGGCAATATTAAAGCAAGCGTTTGGTTTAATCCTGCTCTCAGATACCGTACGCTGTCAAGCACTGCTGTAGAATCAGTTACGGTCCCTGAATATGCAGGCCATGTATCTGATTCTACAAGACATGTGGAGACGCACATGCACATATATGCAATTTCATCAACACCACAAGTGAAATGAATATATAGACTGAAAATGCTAGACTGAAAATGCAAAACAGGAGGCGAGAGGTTTTTAAGGTAAGTTTTGTTTGATAGGTTCTTTAATTATTTTGCCCTGCAGAAAACAATATTGACAATGCATTAGTAAATTTTGTTAGCATTCAGCAGATTTTGACACAAAGAGGAATGCTCTAGTTGGAGGCACTAAATTAAAGATGTTCCGAGTCTACAGATGGAGATTTTTAAATAATAGAAGCTGTTTGTTCTCATGCTCTCACCCATCTTTTATGGCAAATATCAGTCCTGCAACTTCCATGAAAACTTTTTAATCTATTCATTATTCAACAGGGAAGCAAACTGATCCAGCAAAGAAATGTTTAACACAAAAATCAGTATGGCTGGATACTATGTAACATTAGAAAAACTGTGTATTATACCTATTTATGATTGTATGGTCATGTGACATTTATGACTGTATGGGATAAGAGAGCTAGCTGATAACATACGGCACTTATTACACACACGCGCACACACACACACACTTCATCATTGGAAATTGTAATTCTGCTACAGAATTACACTGAGTATCAAATTGAATTTTTGGAGACAAATTTTCAAATATGCCATCTGAATTGTGCACACAAAATCTGCACATTCAAAATACGTGACTGTACACAAACAGGTATTTGTTATGATTGTAGCTGGGGTGCACATATGCATGTATTATAGGATCAGTTTGGTGCCAAGTCTGTTCCCAGCTTGTTTATGGAACTTTTTCTTTAAAATGAGTGAGATAAAAGCTGTACGGAGAGGCTGCTGTATGGGTATAACTAAGGGCAGAATCTGACATGTTGGATTTAGACGAAAGGATGGACAGCCCACTTACTTCACAAAGGAACTACAATAAAGCTCCTCTTGTTTCATAACCGAAACCTACACTATATCATACATGATGATGATCCAACATTAGCAGGAATGGTGCTCAACTAGCAAAGTCTACTAAATCCAAAAGCCATCAAGAGCTGTGACAATACAACTGTACAACAGAGGAGATTTTGCTAGCTAAAGTCTATCTTTTCCACTTTATACATTTTGAGTAGAAGCTTTAAAAAAATCTGTTTAAAACTCAGTCAACTTTGCTGTAAAAGTAACATATCTGCGCTCCTGATAGAACTTTGGTGACAGTAGCACTGAAATTACTGTTAGAATCTGTTCTCGCTTCTCCTGATATGGTTTGTATCCCTGTTCAGACAGATGGTCTCATTTTTACAGTATCATAGAGCTTTGGACTATATGAGGCAATTAGTGTAATCAAGGTAATTCTCAAACGTATTAATATTAGTGAAGTGAAATAATTTCTTTTCATAACACTGAAGAGAAATTTGAATTCAAAAGAGTAGCACTGGGTCCCATGGGGTTAAATTCTGCCCCATGTGTAACCCATGCAATCCTGTGGATTACACTGGGGTTGCATAGGGTATAATCAGGACAGAATATATCCAAATAGATTTACTTCTGCAATTCCAAACAGCCTTTATATTTCTCATAATGTCTCTTAGATGTGCATCTTGAATCCATGCATAATATATAGATTATTGAAAGAGCATCTCGGACTAATGTTATGTGGTGAAGAAAAGTCTTGCCTTTCAAATAAATGACATGCTTTAACAGGAGTTTTTGTGGCACCTTAGAGACTAACGAATTTATTTGCGCATAAGCTTTCGTGGGCTACAGGCCACTTCTTTGGATGCATAGTAGCCCACGAAAGCTTAAGCTCAAATAAATTTGTTAGTCTCTATGGTGCCAAAAGTACTCTTGTTCTTTTTGCAGTTACAGACTAACACGGCTGCTACTCTGAAACCTGTCATCATGCTTTAACAGGCAGTTCTTATTGATTCTGAAACCTGCAGAAAAACTGACTATACACTGTTAAAGGCTAGCTATACTCACCGGTGTCAGAAAAAATGATAAAATAATACTTTGGGATTTGTTACACTGTGGTGATGCCTACTCACCAAATTATATTTCATGCGCAAAACAAACCCACATTTCATCTCCTACTACGTCAAGTATTTTTAGTAATCAAAGCAGCAGCACCAGTATTTAATCAATGGACTATGAATCTTGTCTTAACAAAATATTGAAGATTAAAGACCTTATTCTACGCCCAATTTTCACACAAAACTCCTATTAAAGTTAATGAGACTTCTACTTGATGGATGAATGAGGATAGGGTATAGCTTTTTTTATTATTAAATAAAAAATGTATATGGCTTTTGGTTTTGCAGTGTATTTATTAATAGGTGATACTCCTAGTATTAAGTCCTGAATGTACTAGCATGTACTTACTACCGGAACACCATAAAGTAAAGGGATTCCATAGTTAAGGTTGCTTTGAAAGTTTCATTATGGCCTTATGGAGAACCCATCTAAAAATTAACTAAGTGATTTGTTGGAAATATTTTATGTAATATTTTTAAAGTTTAATAGTTTTCACAAGAGTTCATACAAAATTACTCTTGTACTAATTTTGCTGCAGCATCATAATTTTTCAGCCCGTTTCTTCAGCACAGAATACACTTTAAACACACAAACTGGCACTTGTATAGCTTTGAGTACATACAAGCATAAAATATGTTTTAAAAACTCAGTGGCTTTACAAAGAGTAGTAATGTACCATGTTTGTTATTAAACAAATCCCACAAATGAAGCTGGCAGATAAAGATGCAAGAGGAGGATTTATCAGTGCTGCCCAGACTCCCTTAATTGAGCAATTGGTAATTTCTGCTGCTATCTACCTGCTACCTTGAAAGAACTAAAGAGTCAACTGTTTAGAGAAGACAGCAGCAGTTCCTTTAATAGTATGCTAACATTTTCTATAGCTTGGGAGAGCACAGACTGCAGCACAGGACAGGAGAATGATCTTGCTGCACATTAAACAGGAAAAGGTGTGTGGCCCCTTTGAGGGCTAGAAAGTCAGTGACTTGCTGCGGCAACTTCAGCCCAGGTCAGGGTGCAGAAACTGACACCTCTTCCCACCAAGTGACCAGAAGAGGGGAGGTCCACACTAGGGCAGGAAAAGCCCTCTTTTACCAGGACCAAGTGGAGCAGCACCCATCCTCCCACCCCTGAGATGAGTTAAATACCAGGGTTTGTCATAATGTGCTCTGTGAATTATGCTAGTTGGTCCTCTCCATGGGCTGGGAAGGACTTTTTTCCTCGTTGGGCCAAGGTGACATGGGGACTTTTTTCCTTCCCACAGCAGGTTGGAGGCTTAGTTGGGGTGAACATGAAATGGGGCGGGGACAGGCTGTGATGTTGCACCTCATTATGTAGGCATGGGGAGGATGCCAAGTGCAGGTACTTCATAGGAAAGGAATACAACAATTAGATGAAATGGATTGGTAAAGGATTTAGAGGAAGTATTCTTTAAAAGAGTAGAAATAGGAGGAGGTTGGGGCTCCTATGAGTGGTAAGGGAGGGAGCCAAACCCCTCACACCTTCCATAGCCTCCCCTTAGCCCTCATTTGGGGGAGTGTTGTAGGGTCCCAGCAGCAGGTTGGCTGGGGACCAGGATGGGTAAAGGGGGGGGTATGTGTATATTATACCATCAGGTATATGTAAATGACTATGGCATACCTGCACTGGACACTTTTATCTGCCAGGTACTCCCAGACATTTAGGAATAAAGCTGCGGATTAATTAAAGCACATCCAGTGCTTTCTTCCGGCATAACCGGACAAAGAGTAAGAGCAGGCCTACAGGCAATCGAGCTCTTCAACCTCAAAAAGTGACATTTCAGCCAGGAGCAAGGGAAAATTGTCCCCATCACCATCATTAAACAGTGCAAGTAAAGTTTAGTTTTCTAATAATCATATTCTAATAATCTAATGATCATTCCCCTCTATTCGACATTGGTGAGGCCTCATCTGGAGTACTGTGTCCAGTTTTGGGCCCCACACTACAAGAAGAATATGGAAAAATTGGAAAGACTCCAGCAACAAAAATGATTAGGGGGCCAGAGCACATGACTTATGAGGAGAGGTTGAGGGATTGTTTAGTCTGCAGAAGAGAAGAATGAGGGGGAACATGATAGCTGCTTTCAATTACCTGAAAGAGGGTTCCAACGAGGATGGATCTAGACTGTTCTCAGTGGTACCAGATGACAGAACAAGGAGTAATGGTCTCAAGTTGCAGTGGGGAAGGTTTTGGTTGGATATTAGGAAAATCTTTTTCACTGGGAGGGTGGTGAAGCACTGGAATGGGTGGTGGAATCTTCTTCCTTAGAGGTTTTTAAAGTCAGGCTTGACGAAGCCCTGGCTGGGATGATTTAGTTGGGAATTGGTCCTGCTTTGAGCAGGGGGTTGGACTAGATGACCTCCCGAGGTCCCTTCCAACCCTGATATTCTATGATTCTATAATCACACTGTATCTGAAACTTAAACTAAGTTTTTTGGTAAGCACTTGCATCATCATCTTTCTTCTTGTAAATTCCATAATGGTGGTTTTCCATATACTGAATACTAGTACCCAACACCTAGACATTCTAAGGGAATAGTTATACTTTCTTTTCACAAAGATGTGCCTACCTGTTGTACAGAAGAATATCTGGCTTCCAAATCTGATCATCAGGAAAACGAACATTCTTCACTCCGGGATACTCGGACATGTTCCATTGTAAATAGTAATCTGTCCAATACTGACACAAAGAAATGTGTTAGGGTCACTTTTTTCCACTCACTGCCTCTCTCTAGGGATTATCTAGCCCTAACCAAAAAAAGTTTATTTTTATTTTTAAGGTATTATTTAGCTTCAGACAATGAAATATTTAGAACGAATGACTTTAGCCACCTTGACAATAACACTGCAAAGCACAAAAATTCCATTTTTAGTTCACAGTGATTGCATACAGCAGCCTACAAAAGCAGGTTCAATATGCTTGTATTTTATTGTTCATGCTGTCTTGAGCACAAAATTGGAACAGAACAGATTTTTTTAAAATACTAATACGAATTCCAATTACATTTTGCTTCTGAGACATAACTTTGATAGTTCCTTTTGTTAAAAATGATTGGATTATGTAACCATTCAGAGGCATTTTCGGAATAGCAGCCAAGAGTCTCTATTGATAAGGGTTACACTACTGAATTTCCAGCCTCTGAAGGGAACAGTGCAAATCTACTACAGGAGAGAACATCTGCAATCAAAGAGTTTCAGTCCATGTTTTTCACTCTCAAAAAAAGAATGTTAAATGCTGTGGTTTTGAAAACTATGGGCCCTATCCTGAGAGGTGCTGAACACAACTCCCATAGATAGCTGCTCAGCCCCAGTGCAAGCAACAATGGTCAAGACATGGCCGTTAGTTAATCTTGTATTGCTAGCAGGTCTGGATCTGTCACTCTTTAAGCAATGAATGTAAAATGTATTAATGTCAGGAATCTCATCTCCCACCATCAACTGTATCCCACTTTGACTGCAATATATTTTAGTAACTATTTTTTAGAGAATGAGTCAAAATTTGATAAAATAACTGGCCAGAAACATCACACAAATCGTTCCAGAGATTTGCAAATGTTCAATTCACTTTGTTTTTAAAAATTGAATGTGCACGGCTGCTGTCCTGGTTTTGTGTCATGAGGAAGTTTGTTCTCACAATATTGGGCCCAAACACATCACATGGAAACATCCAGACCAAAATTCAGATAAATTCCAATAAATGGGTCAGGGTTTCAAGACCCACTACTGTTCGCCATAAACAATACAATCCCTTTGACCACTAAGCTGCGAGCACACAATTTGAGGTAACCAGCAGCCATGATATTTGGGGCAGAGGGGGAGTAAACAGCTTAAAATCAGATTTAAACTGTGGTTTTCCATAAACATGCATCTTACTGTTGAAACCGCTCTCTGTTACCTCCTGCACAGCATGAATAAGTGTGGCAGACTCAAACCCACAATGTGTTTAGCTCATGCTTGACTATTATTTTAAGAATATCTGAGCACCAGCTGGTCAACAACTTTGAGAGGGAAAAGCTCAGCTCTTGCTTCAGACCACATCAGTCTTGAATTGTGTGGTGACAGCTCTTGGGGATACTACAATTTATATTTTTACATACATCAAATTTTGAGACTACATCTATGATACCAACATGCTTAGCCAACAAAAGGCTGCACCATGTTGCACCACACTGCCAGCACAAAGAAGCCCTAAAGCTGGCCTAGCCAGCCACCAGCAGATCACCACAATGTAGACAGCACAGAAAACAAGGGACATGATGAGCGGCTTCCCTGTTATCTAGCATTTTTTAGTTGCTATAACAGTCCCTTTTGAAAAATCCTCTTTGCAGCCATTGTAATTTAGAGAAGTCCTTGCGCTCCTCTAATTTACAATGAGACTAGTCTGGCATACAGACAGCCTAAAATTGGGGGGAGCAGAAAGGTGGCTTCAAGTTGGGCTGAATGCTTCTCAGCTGTAGACAAGGATCTAGAATGTACATCTGGCTCTTTCCTTGGTTTTTAAATGAGTATGTTCACTATGGAGCATTTCTAGCGTAAGGACTTCTCATATACTTAGCTCATCATGATAAACCCCAAAAGGTCTAGCACCAGCTAGAAGTATTGACTTCTCTTCTGCCCACTCTTGTACAATTGTCTTCTCCAGCTGCTGAAAAGCTATATTTGAAAGGGTTTCAGGCTTTAGCCTGTCATATACTTTTGTGGCCAGAATTATGACCTGTGTCACAGTAACCTCAAAGACTTCTTCAATATTATCCAGTACAGAAGACCTTTTAGGCTTAGCAGGTCCTTGTAGCTCTAAGTCACCTAAGCACATGCTTAGAGGTATGGCTGAATTGGTGCCTCAGCAGAAGTTCTTTTCCTGATTACCAGGATTACCTGATTAATATCAAAGCTATCATTACAAGAAGGCCTGCAATGGCTTATTCGTGACCTGTTCCCAAGAGCACTTCTGCCAAGCCACATGAAATTGCATACATTGAGAGCTTTACAGGTTGATTAAATCAAAATAGGGCATGCAAGTGGCTTTTGAAGTGTTTTATTTTCTTGACACTAAGCTTGCCCTTTACCCCATAGCAACTGGCATTTTTGTCAAGAAGCAGAGGCAGTACACATATATGCAATGGGCAAGGGTGATTATAGTATGATACATACGCATACCATGAATTTTTGAAGTGCATCTTTCTCTCACAGCAGTTCCATCGCACAAAGAGCTTCTACATTTTTGGGTAAGATTTAACATTGTGTTCACTGAACATGTGGACAATTTCCTTTTTAGCTCATTTTGACATTTTGCTTTAACTTGATTTGATTTCTCTCATAATTTCAATGACATTTTACATACCCTTTCATTATGCTGTGCATCGCCTGTTCCCCTGCATTAACTTCCACCCAAACTAGCCATCAGCTATCCTCCATATAATACTTCAGTACTTGCATGGCTGCTCCAAAGCCAAATGGCAGGCTTTTAAACATAAACTTTCCAAACAGGGCATTTAATGCACACAATATGAAATTTTTATCATTTAGTGGCACTTGTCAAAAATCTTTGATAGGCATTTAGAACAGAAAAAGATTTAGCTTGGGCATTCTGGAAACAATGTTATCTATCATTTTCATGGGGTAGCATTCAAATCCAATTGCTTTGTTTAAATCTTTAGGGGGCAGATAAATCCAAATTCTACTTTAGTTTACCACCCTCATCAGTCTGTTGTCCCAATCAGAGTCGTATTACATACATTCAAGTTTTATTTTATTTTTTTAAACATTTTGCCTTAACAAAATTGTGTTATTAGAGTATCACAGTTTCAAAGTTATTTGTTTTGCTGCATGCTATACATGTAACACCACGTTCTGAACACTTTTGCCTTTTCTATAGTTGTTGCTATAGAGTTTGCTGAAATATGTGCTTTTCACCTTTTGTCTAATTTGTTTACAACACTGTCAGCCTGACGAATGATCCGAGCAGTATATTATTTAGTCCGTTAGCTCTACTGATGTCAGTTGCTTGAAGCAGACTTAAATCTGGCTATATAAGTACCTTTGGTGGTTCCCCCTGGCCCTGCTTATTCCACTAACAATTATTTTTAATCAAACAGTCTAAATTGCTCAAGTTCCATATTTTCTATAAGCTGAACAATTATTGCCTGTCTTCCAATTTCTGCTAAAGAACCTTACCTATGCCAGTTTTTAGAACAACTGCATTATGCCTGAAACCTTTTAATTATTTTGTCATTTTTAACTTGTCAACTTCTGGATCCCTATGAAAATAAATATGATTTTTTTGTCCCTCCCTTTCTTGCAGTGTGTAGCAATGTTGAGTCTCTCCCTGCAGCTGGATTTTTGATTGAGTCTACTAGCATGGAAAAATATTTAACATGTGTAAGCAGAGTCTGAATGAGCTCTCCCCTGACATCTAGTGGCGAGCTGTGGAAAAGGACTTCAGGAGCCGATCTCGTTTGCATGGACACACCCACCTTGCCCAGGTGCTCAGCAAGATGGTATTGCTTGCCCGAAGGATCACTTATGGCTGGTGTTGGATCCCCAGTCTCCTTGTTATTGGGGCAGGAGTAATAAAGCATTGTTATCCTTGTTGTGTGAACCAAGGGCAGCAGAACTATACCAGGCATACCCCGATGGAGGGAATCACCCTCAACTGAATGGCAGTTGCTAGGCAGGGGACATGGGTTCCTAAGCCCAATGAGTTGAGAAAGGGTGTGGCTAGGTATTTGTCTCTGGTGGTGTGGGTTCTCTTTAAGGGACCTAGATACTATTAGACCCTTCCTCTCTCCTCAAGTAATAAAAGAGCTAATTGAGAATCTTGTTGCAACCTGCAGAGCTGAAATCATTGATATTGAGTCTAAGCATTAGACCTACTTTGAGGCAGTGTCTCTATTGCAAGACACTGCCCAGTGTGCACCAGCAGTGAGACTCCCCTAGCAGCTGAAATCAGTGAGAGCTGTTTTAAGTGGTGGGCCCTGAAGACATCTTAATGAGTGGCCAGCCAGGTGGCTGGTGGAAAGATGTGGAAAGCAGCCAACAGGGCGACTGACAGATAGGGCCAGAGCAGAACCCCATAGAGAGGCACGGCCATTGGCCAGCAGGCTGACGAGCAAGTGCCCAAGCAGCAGAGCATGTAAGGCACCTCCTTACCACCCCACAGTGGGAGGTGAACTCAGGGGCTGCAGGCCAATGACTGCAACTGTGAGTGGGGTGCAGAGAAGGGACAGACGTTAAAAGGACTTTTGGGTTGCTGGACTTAAGAACCTGAGGGGAAAAGAACACTGCCTAACTTACTTGGGGGTGAGTCTTTTGCTCATGGTTTATGTTTATGAACCCTAGTTGTGCTGTTTTCCCAAATTAATGCTGAGTTACTTCCCTCCTTTTAATAGAAGTTTTTGCTACACTCAGACGCTGTGCTTGTGAGAGGGGAAGTACTGCCTCTTAGAGGCACCCTTAGGCACCAGGAGATGGTGTCTAATTGTATAATTGTCACAAGTCACTGGGTGGGGGCTCGAGATGGTTTTGTGTTGTATTGTTGAAAAGGAACCCCTAGATACTGAACCCAGCCCTTGTTGCTACCACATTCCTTTCAAAACAATGTGTATTTGGTGGCTTCAGGGAATTAATTTAAGCTGTTTTGATAGGAAGTACTATCCATTCTATATTTCATTTTGATCAGAGGTTCCCAGACTGTGGTACACAGAGCCCTTGGTGGCTGTCCAGGCAACTGGCTGGTTACATGATGCTGGCTCTCCTTCTCATTTCCAGCTACTAAATTGCATTTAACGATAGTTAGACATGAAATATTTTCCTATTATTACTTTCCAAGTAAACAATTTATATAGTTGCCATATGGACATGATGTGATGGTGAATGGGCAGGAGATGGTCCATGAAAGAAAACAATCTATGCATTAAAATGTAGTCCACACTAGGAAGAGAGTTTGAAAACCTCTTACTTAGCCCAGCTGGGTCAAATCTTCAAACTAATTTGTTCTTTTGTGAGCATTCACCTTAAGCATGTGCACTAGGGCATCTGCACACCCAAATTGCACACACTTTTAAACACTTTAGGCTAGATTCTCTTGGTGCACCTGAAAATAGGGAGCAGCTCTGGGACAAGCTGTAGTCCCTCCTGGGTCCTGTTTTAACCTAGAGGAAATTCAGGTTTACTCCTGACTATCTCCATGTAGGAACGGGATATCAACAGGTTTACATTTTTCACCTCAAGAGATAAACTTAGCATTTATGCACTTGGATAATGGACAGATAAACATACTGCTGGTATCAGTAATTGTAATCAGAGATAGAAGCACAGTTTATTGTCGAATCACACATATGCAGTGAAAGTCATTCTTCTGAATCCAAACAAGACAACATAATAGAAAGATGACGGCCGAATTCAGTGGGTTTTGAATCAGGCCAATCTATAAGTTTTATTATTTGTTACCAGACTAGCCATACAAAAACACTTACGTCATTGATTCTTTTACTGTTCATATAAACTTGGGCTACACATTGGCCACAAGCAGCAGTTGCAGTATTGATAGTAAATAGCTGATCTGGCAACTAGTGTCTTCCCTGCTCCATATAGAATACAAAGACAAATAAATGAAAAGAAACTTAATGTGACAGTGTAAAAGAATTAAGAATTCCCTTAGGGAGAAAAAAACACAAAAAATAAGAAAATAGGAAGAAGAGAAACATAAAAGACAAAATAAGTAAATTATAGTCTTTGGAGAATGAACTGTTGTTTCTTATCCTGTGTTTATAAATCACAGTGACTGATGTCACTGTAACTCAGAGCCAAAAACAGATTTTATTTGACAGTTTTGATCTTATTGTAAAATTACTGTGTAAACAGCATGAGTTGACTGCTTCCTCCACATCAGCTTCTCTTTGTGAACAGATGTAACAACCACACTATCCTCAGTAGCTTACCAAAATTGTCTTTCCTTTGTATCTTAAGATTTGCCAGCATGAGAGAGACACTCTATAAAAGTTATAGTATAAGAAAAAAGATGGACTCACAGAGAAAGAATTAAACTGAGTGAGTTTATCATTTTGATTAAAACAAGAGAGATCAAATTTCTGCTGACACAACACAGTTGTTCTGAACAATAAAATTGTTGTGTAAGCTACCACTTAACCCAACGAGTTCAGGTTCTCTGTTACAAGCATCAGTTAAAGGAAAAGAAAGTTCCTATCCCCTCTGCTGAAAGTGGAGGGAGCGCTCCCCATCTCCTCCCTCGACCCAGTCTCAGGAAGCACCGACAACCTATGGCAGCCTCTCCAGCTAGTGGTATGAGAACCCTGTCTCATCAGGAAGGAGAGCAAGAAACAATAATAATGAGGGCTCTCTCTCATTGGAGGTACTGCCCAGGGAGGTACGCCAGGGCTGGTTTTAAGACGATTCCCCCAATTCCCAGGAATCGGGCCCAGCACCTAAGAGGGCCCCACACCCTCTGCCAAAGTGCCGCCGGAAACAGCAGCAACTGATTGAGCTGCCACCAAATTGCTGCTGCTATCTTTGGCAGCAGTTCAATTGCTGCCACTGTCTTTGGTGGCATTTCGGCAGCAGCTCTTTCCAATTGGGCCCCACACGTCCTAAAGCTGGCCCTGAGGTAAGCAGCCTGTTCTGCATGTGTGAGCCGGCGCAAAGTACTCTATCGGTGCTCATAGTCTCCCCTGCTAAAAACCAAACACTGCAATCTCCCTTTCCTATCTGACCTTCTTTTGTTATCCATTGCCCAATTAAGAACTGAGCACACAGATATAGTATATTGTGAGCGGCGGTGTTCCAACAAGCTTTGTGGGAGAAGCAGAAAGGAATTATGTGTTGTTTCCATAAAAAACTGTAAATGGCAGATATGTGACGTAAGCCCAACGGAAAGTGCCAAAGCATGTGAATAATTCTCGTTTTCATTCATCCTCCTACATTTGCTCTTTCAATGTCAGCCCGTGCCCATTAAACTGCAATGGGCTCCAACTTGGAATGAGTCAATCCAAAGCCTACATTAATGCCAAGTTTGTGGGAAAATATTACAAGTCAAACCAAAGTAAACATGTATGGGCATTAGTGAAATTTGGGAAAAAAAAAAAAAAAAAAAAAACCTCACAAGGTGCTACCTTTTAAAATTCCAATGTATCTTCCAATTGTCAAAACATGAGTGAAACCCATTTGCCATCTGTTCCCATAACATCAAGAATTAGATTGTATAGGGCCAGATTTTCCGATGGTGTAAATTAGCATAGCTTCACTATGATCATTTAATGTCCACCAATTTACACCAGTAGAGAATTTGGTATTGAATGGTAACTGCAGGGTAAGAGTTCTGTGTCAAGAATTTGTCATTGCAGCATAGTTAAAGATAGGGCTAAATTTTGGAAAATGTGCACCCTACTATACATGCACAACACGAATAGGCGCACAAGGAAAATGCACGAATGAGCCCATAACTGAACATTAGGCAACTGGAGACAGTGTCTGCCATTACCGTGCTTTGGATGCAACTAAATCTCAGAATTATGGACATTTAACCCAAATAATTCCTTTCTTTTCACAGTTACTTTTGACACAGTACTATGTATAAATAATTTCTTTTAGGTATCACTTACAATCATAAGCATTTGATTAAAATCCTCTTGCAGTTTCTTAAGAAGACAGACAGCAAATGTACCCAACTTGCAAAGATTGACATCCTTAGGAGAATGGCAGCAAACCACAGGAATAACTAACTCCTTTGGGATAAGCCCGTCCTCCATAAGAAGAAACATCTTGAGAGTCTCAGAATAGTCACTCTATCAACAAGGTAGGCAAAATATTTATATAAATGTGTGAAATTGTATTTCATGTTCTCTTTCACTATCAAATATGATTTAAGAAAAGGTACCAGATTTGTTGCAATCGGTGCATTTTGTATAATACCGTAAGTATCATTACCTGGGACTCCTTAGGACTGCAATATCTTGCAGTGATCTAGTGTTTAGAGTGACTAAAACAAATGCAATGTATTGAGTTTATAAATCCTTCATATATGGTACAACAATACAACTCATACAATTTTATAAGTATCTGTGAGATGATGTGAAGTCACTCTCCTGACAGTCCAAAACCTTAAACCCAGAATCACCTATTCTACAGGATGTATCACCTCAGAGCTATCCCATATGTCTCAGAACAAAGAAAAACTTGCAAGCAACATGAATGTGGCCTTTATATTTGTTGGAAATGAAAAGCACATTTAAAGCTGCATTTGAAGAGAGATTTTATGTTTCACAACTTACCATTTGTAACCACATGTTGGTTGTTAAGACTTGATTCTTTTCATCCTGGGGAGAAGAGAAAAAAATAAAAATAAACAACTCAACGTTTGTTCATGGAAAGGACTCTGGACAGCCTATGGCTCCGGAGCTGCATGCAGCTTTTCAGAGATTAATATGCGGCTCCTTGCATAGGCAATGACTCCAAAGCTGGAGCTAGAGATGCTAACTTTCCAGTGTGCTGTGGGGTGCTCACTGCTCAACCCCCTGCTCTGCCCCAGGTCCTGCCACCACTCCACCCCTTTCCCCAAGGACCCTGCCCCTTCCCCTGAGCCTGTCATGCCCTCGCTCCTCCCCCCGCCCCACCAGAGCCTCCTGCACACTGCAGAACAGCTGACTGCAGTGGGTGGCAGGTGTGAGGAGGGAGGGGAAGGCGCTGACTGGCAGGGCTGCTGGTGGGCAGGAAGCACTGGAGGGGAGTAGCTGATGGTGGGCTGCTGAAATATTACTATGGTTCTTTAGCAATGTTCACTGGTAAATTCTGGCTCCTTCTCAGGCTCAGGTTGGCCACCCCTGGACTGTGGTAACATCGTTCGAGAAGTTTTAGTGAATCAAATAGACAGTTATGTTAATGTATCTTTCAATAAAAGTGATCCTGAGTAGTATGTCCTGTTAGCCTATATAAAACCAGTTATGACTCTCTGTACCCCACTGTAACACAGTTTTCGGGGGTGGGGTTAAATTGTTTTTATGCTACTACAGCCCTGTACTGCTGGCATCTCTGAAGTGTTTCTTCTTGGTTTGTCCCTGAGCCCTTTTCTTTAATGTAGCATGTTGGAAAAACAGAACTAATTGCACTAGACGTTGCCCATTTCAACTTCGCTTACAAGCAGCTCAGCTACTAGTTAACTTAACACATCAGAAATGGAGTTACACCAGCATGTACAAATTATAGAAACAATATGAACAAAAAAACCTGGATAAATGCAAATAGGTACGTATGCAAGTTTAGAGCCTGTTTCTGCTACTCTTACCTATGCGGAGTAGCATCTTACTGTACAAAGTCCCATTGATTTCAGTGTATCATGGTTTTAACCCTGTGTATGGGGAAGTGCATTGATACAATGCCCCAAGAGCATCCTGGAAACCAGACTGTGACTCAAAAAAATCTCAATTTGTCTCAGGGTTCCACACAAACACACTCCAGGTGGATGTACTTTGTACCAGCCTGTAGTGAGCCAGCGCGGCTCACCTCCAGCCCAGAGGAGGAAGAGCCCAGCCAGAGGCCAGAGTGGGTGCAGCTAAAAAGCTCTGAGCCCGCCCCTCAAAGAGTCAGGCGCTGACCCGGAACTATAAAGGTCGGCCCTCAGAGCTCAATCAGGCCCCAGCAGCCGGAGCGAGCAGATGTCCCTCAGGGAGCTCAAGACTGGGAACCTCCTGCGACCCAGGGCAGCTGCCCAGACTGGCCTGAGCTCCCCCACGCCCGCTACCCGGAGGAGCTGCCGGAGCTTCCCTATGCCCGCTACCCGTACGAGCCGCTGGAGCTACCCTAGGTTGACTTTCCGGAGGAGTTGCCAGACCTACCACCCAGCCCTGGCCGCGATGAGCCCATGCTCCTGGACCCTGCAGAGGCCAATGCCAGAACCCAGGTAGGGCCCGAGGGGGAGTACGGAAGTGGTCTGAGGGCAGCCGACCCCAGTCTGGCTGCAGCCTTACCAGAGCCTATGTCAGTGTGTTGCAGCCAGGATCCCCACTGACTAAGCAGCGGATCCTCAGCTGCTGCTAGGGCCCCGCGCTGGGACGCAGTGGAGTGGGAGGGCCTGTGTCCCCCCTGCCACCCCACTCCGGGGTGGCAGACTCCCCCTCTCCCTCACCTGAGGAGGCTAAAGCCTATCATTACTGCTCAGCCCTGCCCAAGGGCCTGAGCTTCCTGACTCAGTGGTTGCTGCCCCGCCCTGACCTAGGGCCGGGCCTTGAACTGTTATTGTTGCTCAGCCCCACTGAAGGGCCTGAGCTTCCTGACTCAGTGGTTGCTGCCCCACCTTGACGTAGGGCCAGGCTCATAGCGGTTCTTACGGCTCAGCCCTGCCGAAGGACCTGAGCCCCCTAACCCCCACAGGGCAGGTGATTGCCGCACGGACTGCCGGGCTATTTCCCAGACCCACCAGTGTGTAGTGAGCTGGCGTGGGTCGAGCCCCAGCTGCACTCGTGTACAGCCCTATCTCTGAATAGGTCCTCAGTATACTGGCACAAAAAAATTGCCTCACATTATGGGGTGGAGCTGTTGCTTGGCTGGCCACCCACCAGTGTGGGATGGGAAGTAGCAGCTCTGCATAGCCCCTAACTTACCTACGTGGACACACACAGCATAACAAGTCAAGAAAAAGTTATTATTCAATGCAAATAAGGGTGGCAGAACTAACGCCTTAACTTTAGAGTCAACTAAGAAGATAATTTCCTCAGTTCTCAGACATGGATAAATGTTTGTAATCTCAAGACCCTGGACCTAACAGCAATTACTCAGCCCTCAACCAGACCTTCCTTAGGGTATTTCTGCCTCAGTGGGATTCTATCAAGGTAATGGGATACACTGCATTCCAATTCCCATCACTAGAATTTGTTTTGTAAGCTGAATGTAAACCACCAGCCTTTTCTGTCTTAAATCAGACTGAACCCTCACCATAAGTTTTACCCCCATCCCCACCCCCGAGCTCTACCAAAGAAAGTACATGGGACCTCTTTGGAAATTCCACAGCATATCCCAGAGTCACCTGTACAGTGTGGAAGGACTCTCAAACCAGATGATACATCTACAACCTCTACAATTTTAAAGCAAAAGTAAACTATGTTTTATTCTTCACCAAATAATAAATGTCCAAACACAACTGTATTCAAATTTTTGCATACAATACATGAGTCGTCTTCAACTGAAAATGTATATATGCAATTTAATCTGTAATCCATTTGTTTACAGATTTTTTGAATGAATGGAAGGACTGAAAGATCTTTAACTGTAGCAGTATCAGGGCAGTGCCGTAATAGTTATATAGCATGTAAAACCAGTTATAGCTGCCAGAGAAGATGACATTTTAATAGCAAATGGAGACATTTAAAGAGGAACATCAATAAAGGTGTGAAACTGTTACTGAATCGCGTGGGATCCCAACAACTGAATGTACAGCATAAAGGCAAATGAAAGAATTCAGATTAAAAAACCCCTTTAATTACTATTCTGCATGGCTCCATTCTCCCCCTAGATGAGTGCACCTAGCCCCCACAAAAGTCCATGGGATCTGTGCCCACAGTCAGTGGCAGAATTTAAAACTTTCTCTTTATATGCTGTCGCATTCATTCAGTGAATCCTGCCTTTCACCCAAGACTCCCTCCAACAAGCAAACATTCATTTATGAGTCTTCGGGCAGGGGGAAATTGTCTCATCTACGCTTCAATACTAGAAGTACAGTACTTGCTACAGGCTAAAGGTATGTCTTATGAGAGTAAAACAGTAATTAAAGCTATTATGGTTGCCAAAAGATATAGCTGATGGTTGAGTAAAGGCCTTGCTTTTTCTGTAGAGATTCACAGCAGTCCTTGATCGATATTAACAGCTATTACTCTGTAACATTTGCGTGATGCATCACTCAAGTACCTATCAGTGTTATTAGAGAGTTTGCCGGTCCCAGTAGCATAAAGGACTAGCTTCCAGTGGACATTAACTCATTAATTAATGAAGAAATGATGTCCACTGGCTCATTCACCATATTGCAATCAAAAGGTTTCAATACTTTTCTATTCACTGGTGTTATCCATCTTTTGGGTGAGGTGTAAAATCAACATTCTGACAACTTGTGATCAGTATCATCTCCAGCACCTTGCATCCAACTCCACTCCCATGGCTCCCAGTTCTAAGCAATATTGCTCTTCCTCATATCAGATGAGAAGTTGCCACTGGCAAGTTACTGGAGAAAGTACGCGCCAAATCAAGCCTGCCGCTGCCAAAGTGGCTTTTTAATCCACCAGCTGCACATTTGCTGTCACATCGCCCATTATGGTCTCATCCACCACGCCAGGATGTTAGGGCAGAAACACTCTGGCAAGAGGAATGGATATCTGTTATAATACCCAACCAGTCCCTCGTCGCCGACCCTACAATTTGCCAGCCTGGTTTTGACCTGTCCCATCGCCAATGGTCCCTGTTGAACAGCTTCCGGACCAGGCAAGTTCTCTGTGCAGCCAACCAGTATTGCTGGAGCCTTGGTGACAGCCCTTTGTGCAGCTGTGATGCAACAGAGATGATGAATGCCTGCTGACTAGATTCAGCAGGGCCTAGAATCATGTGCATCATGCCACTGAAGATGCCATCACTTGGCTAGATGACTGTACACATGCTAAATAAATTAAAGATCTCATAGCATTTTTCTCAAGGCTATGCGTTTTAAACATAGGTGGGTAGACAAATTCCAAATACATCTTGTCTAGTCTGTAACAGCCATGCAAAAGCATATGCAGGACACTACCAATGTGTGAATTCGAATTGGGAACATTTTACATGCACTTTCCTCAGTGTAAATGGCTGCACAAGGTGCAAGGCAGTAGAGAAGTAGGTAGCTGGTTGAAATCTTGTTGCAGAACTGTTAGCCTAGTGAATGTGCATCATTAAGCAACACGCTTCCCTCCTGTTGTGTATTTTGTTATTTTAAAAGTTCAGAACCTGAAAGTGGGGATTTGAACATAATGGCGCCCATTTGGATCACTATATTTAAGGTCCTGTTAGTATTTTAATCATAAACCCCCAACTTTCAGCTGTAAAAACTTCACTGTAGGCTGAACTTTGGTTTATAATATTCCTGTCCTGGAGAAAATTATTTCACAGATTTTAGTTAAAATTGGTTTGGCTGGTTTTCATCAAAAAGAGGGGCAGACTGGCAGTTCCCCAATTTCAGAAGCTTTGCATTGCACTCTGCAATCTCACAAACAACTTCAGTTGAGGTGGGAGGGAACATTCTTCAGGTTTTTGTGTGCGTGTGTGTGTATTATGCTGAACAATGCCTTTGAATATGATGGATAAATTCTGAAAAAACAGCTTCTCGGCAAAATATATTTACATTGTTTTCGATCACAGCTGTGCACAACCTCTTAACAAAAGGTTTAGACATTTGGATCGTGAAATTTTGCTCAAATTCCATCACATTTCAAATTTGCCATCATTTTGCAGTATTTTAGCAGCAACTATTTGGGAGGGGAAGAGTGTCGCACCCAGTGAGGCAAACCATTTCTAGAGCTTCTCTTACAAATATTGTTTTTAATATGAAAAGGAAAGGGGGACTTCACATTGCACCTGGAGGTGTCATAAACACCACCACCACACAGAAAACAAGGCCAGGAACAAAATGACTCACTTTGGGGAGTGGGGGGAGGGTTACTACGTTAGCTACTTTAGTTAATGCAGGCTTTAAATCACACAAGAACCAGGGTTCTCAAACTGGGGGTCGTGGGGTTATTACATGGGGAGTCACAAGCTGTCAGCCTCCACCCCCAAACTCCACTTTGCCTCCAGCATTTATAATAGTGCTAAATATAAAAAAGTGATTTTAATTTATAAGGGGGGGGGTCACACTCAGAGGCTTGCTGTGTGAAAGGGATCACCAATGCAAAAGTCTGAGAAACACTGCACAAGAATAACAGTGTGATTCATGGTGACTATTGAGAAAGTATCTGTCAAACAGCTCAGCTCACTAGAGAACATTACTTTATTCATTTAGTGATCTGACTGATTCTTTGGCTACCAAACTCATAGCTATAGTAACGATTCAATACTGTACAGGGTAAATTGTTGTTAAGCTAATTATGATAGTAGGCTGGGTGTATGGAAGTAATGAAGGGGAGGCAACTGTGATCAGTGACACTGGGAAGGTTATACATTCTCTATCCCTAAGTGGATGGGGATGGAACTGAAAGCTGGAAATTTCTCTGTGTAAGCGTCTAACAGTAATAGCTTCTAACAATGCCTTCTCTCCCCCTTTCCTTTGTTGTTAGTCTTAACATTCAACGATCTCTCAGGCTAACTTTCTTTGGGAAACCCAGTATCAGATCCTCACCCTACTCTTCCCAAAACCTCCACCTTCAATAAAACATGCTTAGAGAAGATACAGGGAAATGTAACAAGCATCTTTATAAGGGGCCTTAACCCAGCCAGCTTTCAAATGGACACAAGCCCAGCTAGTGTTCATGTCTCAGATTTTAAGCACATCAAAGGATGTGCAGTGAACCCACCTGCAATTGTGTGATAAATGCTAAAGAGATAACTCTCCCTAACGACACTGTCTGGCAATCCACCTGCTCATGCACTCCAAAACAGAATTAAGGGCTGCTAGATGGTGCTTTTCTCATTTAGCCATGAGTTAAGGGGCAGCATGCAGCTCCACCACTGTCAGAGGAGCTGCAGGAGGCACTGTGCTTCACAGAGGAAGAATTCCTCTCCAGCTCTCCTATTGGTCTACTACGAAAGTAATTTATTTCATCCTTCTTCAGGGTTCAGTTTACTTCACTCAGCCCGCTCTTCTGACCGATGTATGAGGTACAGATGAGAGAGAGAGACAGCATGGCTCCATCCACTTCCACCTATGCCCTGGGAGAACACTGGCTGCACAACTCCTACTATATAATCCATGTAGTTCTAATGCAGCTGCACAGAGGATGGGCAAGATCCTTCTTCTCCTGTGCACGGTTAGTGTCAATCTAGTCATAAAAATTCCCATCTGTCTTTCTTAGCAATTGCATAACGTAAATGTGTACTTGGTTTGAACAGGGAGCTATTCAGACATTCAGAACATTTTCAGCCCTTGCTGATGGGCTGTTTTGGAATGTATCACTAACGCTATTAAAACTGTCAGAATATGAATGCTATATGCAATGTTTAGTGATATAATGAAGCACGATGTATTTCTTACTTACAGAAAATATGCACTAAATATATGAATAAATGTAACTCTTATATAAACCAAACTGTAGCTCCACTAATATCCTAACAGTGACCATTAATAATATTTAATAATAATTTACTGCTTGGTTCTTATTCCTGCTTGACTATATGGTAGAACGAATCATAAGCAAGCAATAATTTGCAATTCCACAAGCCATATAATTAAAAAGGCTGAATGTTCCCCTGAACTGTGCTGCAGTGCAATTCAAACGTTTTATAAAACCAGTAAGCTTTTAAGTTTACTTTAAGAAGTGAAGCTATTGACGATCAATCACACTTCTTGGGTATCTTTCCAGCCAGTTCTTCTCAATACATTTGTTATCCTTTTTACAATTTCTCTATTAAAAAAAACAAACACTTGTGTTAACTCTTTGGACTATTTCAGTCTCTCTAAGCCCTGGTCTTCACTATGAGTTTAGGTCGACTTTAGCAGCATTACATCAATTTAACCCTGCACCCGTCAAAGCCGTTTTTTTTCCACTTAAAATCGATTTCTGTACTCCTCCCCTGACGAGGGGATTAGCGCTGAAATTGACCTTGCTGGGTCAAATTTGGGGTAGTGTGGTCACAATTTGACGGTATTGGCCTCCAGGAGCTATCCCAGAGTGCTCCATTGTGACTACTCTGGACAGCGCTCTCAACGCAGATGCACTGGTCAGGTAGACAGGAAAAGGCCTAAGCGTCACCACTCTGCCATCGTCTCCTCACCTGGTTTTGCTTTTGCAGGTTCTGGTTCTGCATATACTGCAGGATAATGCGCATGGTGTTTACAGTGCTCATAATTGCCGTGGTGATCTGAGTGGGCTCCATGTTCGCTGTGCTATGGCGTCTGCACTGAAAAAAGGCGTGAAACAATTGTCTGCCATTGTTCTGATGGAGGGAGGGGTGACTGACGACATGGCTTACAGGGAATTAAAATCAACAAAGGGGGTGGGTTTGCATCAAGGAGAAGCACACACAACTGTCACACAGAATGGCCCCCTCAAGGATTGAGCTCAAAATCCTGGGTTTAGCAGGCTAATGCTCAAACCACTGAGCCACCCCTCCCTCCACTATTCACGGAGGGAGGGAGGGGGGAGCAAATGAATAAAAATGAATACAAAACAAATCTGGTCTCTTTCTTGTTTTGATCCACTCCATCTCTCTTATATATCTTAGGCTGGCAGCAGACAGTGCAGTACGACTGCTAGCCATCGTCATCTCCTGGCTGCTCACCAGAAGACAGTGCTGTACGACTGCAGGCAGGACTGAATCTCCATGAGATGAAACTTAAAAAGAGAATGACCTGGAGTCACTCCCATTTATGTCCAGGCACCCCTGACAGACCTCACTGAGGTCTGCCAGGAGCACCCATATCTGCCCAGGCGCCCCGACCGACCTCACTGAGGTCGACTAAAAGAGCACCCAGGAGACGACGACAACGGCTAACAGTGCACCGTCTGCTGACAAAAGGCAATGAGCTGCTGCTGTGTAGCAATGCAGTACCACGTCTGCCAGCACGCAGGAGACGTACGATGACGGTGAGCTGAGCGGGCGTCATGCTTGCTCTGGTATGGCATCTGCATGGGTAACCCAGGAAAAAAGGCTCGAAATGATTGTCTGCCATTGCTTTCACAGAGGGACGGGGGGGGGCTGACAACATGTATCCAGAATCACCCGTGACAATGTTTTTGACCCATCAGGCATTGGGATCTCAACCCAGAATTCCAATGGGCGGTGGAGACTGCGGGAACTGTGGGATAGCTATCCACAGTGCAACGCTCTGGAAGTCGATGATAGCTTCGGTACTACGGACACACTCCGCCGAGTTAATGGTCTTAAGTGGGGACACACACAATCGACTGCATAAAATCAATTTCTAAAAAATTGACTTCTATAAACTTGACCTAATTTCGTAGTGTAGACATACCCTAAATGTTTTGTTAAGAAACTGCACAAAGTTGTGATGAAAAACTATCAATTTCTCATTCTATACTGTCACTTATTTACTGGTTTTAGCAGGATAACATTCAACTGGTTATTTACTTCATTCTCTCTTATCTCATTGTCTCAGCACTTCCTAATTATATATTTGAAGCATCTTTAGATCCATTCGGTTAAATAATTGGTACCTAATGATGCTTTTTCCTGCTTTTTTGAAACCATAACCATGTTCTCTAGTTAATGAATTTACCACTTAATAGAGTGAGGTTTTCCTCCCTTTTTAGGGTCACACACTGAGCTCACTATACTGTACCTCTGCAGAGTGAAAGAGCCAGAATTAATGTCTGATCCCTTCAGCCTCCACAGCTTTACTGTTCATAGATAAGGATGGAGGGTGATTTAGACCCACCTAAAAATCAATTGCAATTGGCAAAAAGGCACTAAAAATTCTCTCTACACTCCGTGCTGCTCCTTGGCTTCTAATTGATAGTTTTGTGACAATGTCATACCAAGCTATTGCCAAGAAGAAGCTGAGGTTCATTGAAGCTTTCAGGCCATGTGAGACATAAGCAGATAAATTTATTTCATTAGTGAAAGCCCCTTGCTACAGTTCTGCCACAAAACTAAACAGGTTAGGATGATTTCCCTGCTCCTGAAAGCAGTATTCAGAGGATGTGTGAACCCAACTCATTCATAACATTTCAACTTTTATAAGAGCCCCTCTTCAAATTAGCAAACAAAACCTGTTTGGAGAGGAAGAAAGGTCCAGTGGCCAGGGGACTAGCCCACGCCATGCTCTGCCACAGACTTCCTGTGTGACCTTGGGCAAATCAGTGAGCTTCTCTGTGCCTGAATTGCCCATCTGTAAAATGGGGAGAATAGCACTTCCTACCTCACAGGTGTGTTGTATGGCTAAATCCATTAAACAGTGAGGTGCTCAGATTGTGCTGTAATTGGGATTATATTGGTGCCATAGATACAATGGTAGTTAAGGCTGTGGCAGGACAAACACCATCCATCCAAATGGAAATAAGAGGATTAAGGGGAAATACTGTGCATTCCTCTCTACTTTCACATTCCTGCAGTATCAATAATGCACTCCAGCACTTCATCTCCAAGAGATACCCAAAATATGTATCTCATCCTCATCACACTTGCATTCTAACATGAAACTTAACAGTGACCTCAGATGCTTTTATAACACTAAGTCAGCACATTTGATTGTCGCACATTCCGTGCAGTTAGGAAATTAATGCTGCTGAGGTAGCTGTTAAGGTTTTGCATTCGAGTCAAAGTTTGATGAAGTTAGGGTATGCTTACTTTTTGTTATCTGAAGGTGAGCACCTTATGGAGTGTATAACTGATAACACTTCAGGCAACATGAAAATGGAAAGGAATGCAGTGGGTAAGATTTGTTAGAAGAGGTGAGATGTGAATTTCTGGTTTCCTCTTTCCCAGCCCAGGGAACTTTTCCCTAGGCTACAGTGTGGTGGGTGGGTGGATGAGTGAGTGGGTTGGATAGGGTTGGTCTCGTCCCTCCCCCTGGGAAGAAATGGTTTATTCTTGTTAGAAGCCTATATGGAGCGGAGTGCTAGAAATTTCTCTGTCACTCAGAGATAGGGGATGTTTAACTTCACACACACACCCCGACAACAACTACCTCCCACTTCGTTAATTAAACAGAGCGTACCAAATTATTTGTTTTAATTAAAGTTATGTCTAATCAGATTGACAACTGCTGAAGTACAGGACATAACCAACTAACATGGTTAGATAGAGGGTTCACTGGATGTTGGTTATACGTACAAACCAAAAAATAAACAATAAATAAATACAATCATAGAAGATTAGGGTTGGAAGAGACTTCAGGAGGTCATCTAGTCCAACCCCCTGCTCAAAGCAGGACCAATACCCAACTAAATCATCCCAGCCAGGGCTTTGTCAAGCCAGGTCCTAAAAACCTCTAAGAATGGAGATTCCACCTCTTCCCTAGGAAACCCATTCCAGTGCTTCACCACCCTCCTAGTGAAATAGTGTTTTATATATCCAACCTAAACCTTCCCACTGCAATTTGAGACCATTGCTCCTTGTTCTGTCATCTGCCACCACTGAGAACAGCCGAGCTCCATCCTCTTTGGAACCCCCCTTCAGGTAGTTGAAGGCTGCTATCAAATCCCCCTCACTCTTCTCTTCTGATGACTAAACAAGCCCAGTTCCCTCAGCCTCTCCTCATAAGTCATGTTCCCTGATAATTTTCCTTGCCCTCCACTGGATTCTCTCCAATTTTTCTACATCCTGGACACAGTACTCCAGATGTGGCCGCAGCAGTGCTGAATAGAGGGGACTAATCACTTCCCTTGATCTGCTGGCAATACTCCTAGTAACACAGCCCAATCTGCCGTTAGCCTTCTTGGCAACAAGGGCACATATCCAGCTTCCCATCCTCTGTAATCCCCCGGTCCTTTTCTGCAGAACTGCTGCTTAGCTAGTCGATCCCCAGCCTGTAGCAGTGCATGGGATTCTTCCATCCTAAGTGCAGGACTCTGCATTTGTCCCTGTTGAACCTCATCAGATTTCTTTTGGCTCAATACTCCAATTTGTCTAGGTCACTCTGGACTCTATCTTTACCCTCCAGTGTATCTACCTAAAACACTAATCAACTAATGTGTTGTCAACGTGGGGGTTTGGTTTGGAGCACATATTTACCATTATGTCTAAAATTTCTGTAGACAAACACTATCAACGTAATTAATATACTAAGAAACAGTGCATGAGGAGGAATGGTATGGACAAAGAACAGGTCCCAGAGTACTTTAGATTTCTTGCAAAAGGGGTATAAATAAAAATGAGACAATCTAGTGAAAAAACTGCCGAAATAGTTTAAAAATCACCTCTTTCTGTATCGATTCATTTTTCATCAAACCACAAAGAAAAATTCAAATCATACTCAAAGTTTAGATTCTATATTCTGGGTTTTGTAATTCCAGTAAGATATTTTTGCAAACATAGGTTTAAAGCTCTGTTAAAAGGGAATTCTGTAACACAGCCTTAACTACAGTGCAGCAGCAATAGTCTTGACAATCCATCACTGTCTTAAGTTCTAACAATGATAGCAAAAGACTCAAACTATCACAAATAGAAATTAAGCAGGTGAGCTACTATACAGCCCAATCTGCGGTATATTTCACCTCTTTCATGGTTGCTCCCCCAACCTTGGCATCCTAGGCTTCTTATGGAAAAGGAGTTTCATCTTAAACCAACTGAATGCTAGATATACCTGATGCATCTGGCAGTGCAGGACCAGACTGCCAAGCTGCTCATTTTGGACCTGATCCTGTAAAGTGCTGAATGCATCCTCAAATCCACAGGCCACCCTAAACCCAACCACTCCAAGTGCCGAGTGGAAGTTGAAGGGATCCAAGATATCACTTTTTTTCCTCTTCTACATACAAGTCCAAATTCAGCCATGGAGCAACTTTCCTGGTAGGGTTCTACTGGACTCAGTGACTCTCACATCCTTTCAACTCTGAATCTCTCTGGTTTTAATCAGACCATTAGGGATAAAGTATTACAGCAGTGCTCAGGATTGAGCCATGTGCCTCCTGTAACATTAATGGGAGTCTTACTGGAAAATCCATACAATCTAGCCTGAAAATGTCTCAATTATTGTTAACAATACTTGATGGTTGTTCTGTAGTTCAATTTGGTTGCACATTTTCTTGAAGTATTAAAAGAAATGTTAAAAAACAATGAAACTTCTTTTAAAAACTAAGTCTAAAAAGAAAAACCTTTCCATTAAAGTGTGAAGGCCCTTGGGCTTAATTCAATTATAGTCTATGATGCGTGTACAGCTGCCTCCAGCTCATTCTCAACACAAGCTTTGTAAAATTGGAAATTAGCATGTGTGAGCAGCAACTGCTCTAGTAAATGAAGTAACTCAGTTATTTTCTTCCTTAGAACAAAAGTTGTTAATGTATGCATAGGAATTATAATATATAAAATTATACATATAGTATGTGGGTGCACAAGTGTGGTTTATGCGTGTGCACACACACACACACACAAAATAACTTCCAAATTGTCTTTTAAAATGACAGTTTTCAGTTAAACATGCATGAAAGAATACTTATTATTACTGATGCCCTTTATGCCATGCAGAAGAAGATTGCTTTAACCCATAAAATATCCTACACCATTCTCAGCGTGCACTCATGGTATGACATCTTTAACTCTTTCTGTGAAGAGTTTTATCTTGCGTGCTTATGATCTCTATGTGCAAGCCATCAGCGCCATCTCCTATCCTGAAGAGCATATTGTCATGCTAAAAACAATTAAAGATAAGGAATAAAAGTCTCCATCTTCTTTACAAGTTAAAGGGCTAGCAAAAGGCTACCTTCGCAAAATTGCTACTACAGCCAATCACAATACTCAGCACTACAAGTGTAATCTTTTGCACTGCAGGTATAGCTCATCTTGTTGCAGCTGAGAGTACCAGTACCACATGTGCTTTCACCAATTCCAGAGGTTTACCTACGTTAATAGGGACAAGGAGAAGAGAAAGGCTGGGAAACAAAGCAAAGTAACACAAAGTGTCACCCCAAAAGGGCACAAATATAAAAAAAATACAGTGGGTAGAAAAAAAGCAGCCTGAGGACAGTTTGGATCCAGGGCTTCAATCTTTAATTTCTGTGCAGTCCATCCACCAGAAAGGTTTTGCTTTCCCCCTGGCCACTGTCTAAAAGCCTGATCCTGCAATTACTTAATACCAGGCTTGCTATCAAACTATTCAAAGTAGCAATCCACATTCTTCTTAGTGTTTGGTTGACTGGGCCCTTAGCAGCCTATGGAAAAGCAAAACCTTTTTAGTGTATGGGCTACAGCGTCATCAAACACCAAGGCTCTGAATCTGAACTGTTCCACTACACTGCTAGTGTGTGACACTCACTACCACTGATAGTTATGCATGTGCATCCAATGTAGGATATACTGAAATCACTTTATATGTTGGAACACAAAAGCTTTAGAGGTTCTAAAGTTATCATTTTCTAGCCTCATTTTTGCATTCACTGTTTCTGCTTCTTTGTGGGGGGCTGATAGAAAAGGTCTTTGTTTGTTTTTTCCCCTCTTTGTAGATATAAAATATATTTTTAAAACAATGAGGAAAACTTAACCAATGTTATGTCAAAGCTTGGTCAGGATCACTTTGGGTTTGGAGCAAGAGTTGGAGGCCTCAGATTCCTTTATTCTTCCTTAATTACAGATAAAATTCTACACTCATTTTGAGAGACAGCTCATGTGGTAACACCACATTAGGCACCTAGAAACTCCACAAAGTTTTACACACACACACACACACACACACACACACACACACACACACACACCCCCTCTGTTTCAGGGGTAAGCTTTGCCTCTTCCCCCACTCCCAACCCCACCACTCTTCTTCTCCCATAGAAGAAATGTAGCACAAAATTGCAGCACAAAATACACAGATCTTCCAGGATCATGCAAATCTTGGGCACACCAAGGATAACGGGTGATCTGCCCTGGAACCTGAAGAAGCTCTGGGCCCTGCAATTCTGTCATGCTCTCAGACAACATCGCTGATTCCTTACTGGAAAGAGGCTCCTGAAGAAACCTGAAATAGCTTCTTGCTGTATTGACTTTTCTGCTATGTTCACCATCCTTGGTCTCTCTTTTCACATAGATTCTTTGCCATATGGTGGAGGAACAGAAAAATACTGGTAGAAAAACTCAAAACCCTATTCAGCATGGAGACGGGATATCCACAAAGAAAGAGCTCCCTCGATGCTGAGATCAGAACAGCAACATCTGGGCCTTAGTTTTTATACCATACTTACTCCGCATATTATCATTATCCTTCTTGTTCACCACTGACGTTCACTAGAATTTGCCTGAGTGAGGGCCTCATCCTCAGGATATGGCCCTACACGTTCTCTTCCAACTTCCTAGCAAGGAAGTGGATGTTATAAATACACTCAACTATCACTAGCTGTGGAGTTCCAGTTGTAACAGGCATTAACTACATCATGGTACCCCTCCAGCTCATACCGACACTTTACTGTAATAGTAGCTGCTTTTTTTTAACTTATTACAGAAAGAGCGGTGCGTAACTGAACACACACTTCTTTTCAAAGAATAGCAAACATGCTTATTAAGTCAACAGAATAAATCTCAGCTAATCAAATACTTTTTTTAACACAGCTTGTTTTCCACAATATTATCATGGACAGGATACTTGAGAGAGAGAGACCACATTTGATTTACTTGATTTATGAATTTCCATGACTTACTGCATACATTTCTATTCAGCTCAATTACAAAATATATCAGAAGACTTAAAACTGTAGTTACATTTACTGCAAGCATGCACTGTAATAACTGTGTTCTGTACATTTATTTAGGGATAAATCTCGATTCCATTGAATTCACTCGCCAAACTCCCAATGACTTCAATCAGACCAGGATTTAACCCTGAATTAGAGTTAAATGCTTGATTTAGGGCCAGATTCACATTGACACTCAGACAATGCAGAGGAGCTAGACTCTAACTGGCATCAGAAAACTGATAATCTCACCACGGGTACAGAAGCTCTTAACTGGCAGAAGGCGGGCAGTGTGTTCCTGTGCTAACTTCCCCATACATACCCCAGATCACACAGGAGACCTACTAGGGGATGGTGGGGAGGAAAGCAAGGAGGGAGGATGTTGGCATTACCAGTTCTCAGCTGGTATGTGTTCCCTTGGAAACCACACACCACTGGTGTAAGTTAGAGTAGTCTATCTACAAACTGCTCTAACTCATACTGGAACCAGAGTAGCACAGAATGGCCCACAGGATCAAGGAGCTGTAAATGACTCGCAAACCTCCTGTGCTGTGCAGATCTTAGGCACAAGAAGGGATCCAGCTCTCTCACTTTATATTTTAGTTTATTACAGTTTGAAGATTTTTAAAAAAACTTTCCATATAGAACCTGAATAGCTAGCCAATGCACAATGTATAAATCAAAGGGCCAGGGAAGCTTCTAATTAGAGTTTTATGACTTTTTGATTTACTCTATGTTTACACTTATTTATCTACTTATATATCTGATCTGAGCACTCAAGCATTTATCCTCACCATAACCATACAAGGTACAGAAGTATTATCCCAGGGGTTCTCAAACTGGGAGTCATTACCCCTCAGGGGGTCATGAGTGTATTACATGGGGGGGTATCATAAACAGATAGCTAAGGGTTAATGTCTCTTACATCTGGAAAGAAGTAATCTGAAACACCTGAACAGAGGACCAATCAGGAAACAAGACTTTTTCAAATCTGGGTGGAGGGTTTTTTGTGTGTGAGTCCTTTGTTCTTGGGTTTTCTGTCTGACTCTCTCTCGGCTATGAGAAGTGATTTCTGTTTCCTGCTTTCTAATCTTCTGTTTCCAAGTTGTGAGTACAAATATAGTAAGGCAGTAAGGTTTCTATTGTTTTTCTTTTGTATTTACATGGATATAGTTGCTGGAGTGCTTTGAATTGTATTCTTTTTGAATAAGGCTGTTTATTCATATTTCTTTTAAGCAATTGACCCTGTATTTGTCACCTTAATACAGAGAGACCATTTTTATGTATTTTTTCTTTCTTTTTATATAAAGCTTTCTTTTAAGACCTGTTGGAGTTTTTCTTTAGTGGGGAACTCCAGGGAATTGAGTCTGCAGCTCACCAGGGAATTGGTGGGAGGAAGAAGTCAGGGGGAAATCTGTATGTGTTAGATTTACTAGCCTGACTTTGCATTCCCTCTGGGTGAAGAGGGAAGTAATTCTGTTTTCCAGGACTGGGAACGGGGAGGGTGGAGTCCCTCTGTTTAGATTCACGGAGCTTGCTTCTGTGTCTCTCTCCAGGAACACCTGGAGGGGGGAAGGGAAAAGGTTTATTTTCCTTTGTTGTGAGACTCAAGGGATTTGGGTCTTGGGGTCCCCAGGGAAGGTTTTTGGGGGGACCAGAGTGCCCCAAAACACTCTAATTTTTTGGGTGGTGGTAGCTTTACCAGGTCCAAGCTGGTAACTAAGCTTGGAGGTTTTCATGCTAACCCCCATATTTTGGACGCTAAGGTCCAAATCTGGGACTAGGTTATGATAGGGGGTCGCAAGCTGTCAGCCTCCACCCAAACCCTGCTTTGCTTCCAGCATTTATAATAGTGTTAAATATTTTTAAACATGTTTTTAATTTATAAGGGGGGTTGCATTAAGAGGCTTGCCGTGTGAAAGGGGTCACCGGCACAAAAGTTTGAGAATCATTGTATTATCCCCATTAACAAATGAACTGAGGCAGAAAGATCAGGCAAATTGTCCAAGGTCATACAGAAAGTCCATGGCAAAGCCATGGATTGACCCTAGCTCCAAGTCCCATTCTAGTGCCTCAACCAGAAGACAATCCTTCTCTCCTAGGGTGACTGGAGGTCTAGAAATGCACCAGACCCAAGCATCAACCCCTTTGAAAAGCCGCCAACATACTTCACTGATAAGATCAATCAAATATGTATGGAGCTGAATGGGAAAGAAAATTCCACTCCCAAACTTTTATTCACCTCACCACCCTGACTGAGTTTGGTCTTATCATAGACACCAAAGCCATTTTAAAGCCACAACCTGTGAAACAGATCCATGCCCCTCCTGACTAGTAAAAGCCAGTAAAGAGCAACCATGTCTTCTACTAAGGGAAATGGTTAATGACTCTTTCAGAGAAACAAATCTATCAGACTCCTTGAAAAATGCAGTAGCTCACCCAATCCTCACAAACCCAACACTTAGCCACAAAGCTCTCTTCAACTACTGTCCCATCTCCAGCTTCTCATTGCTAGGCAAAATAAATGTGAAAGTAGTAACCCATCAGCGAGCATCCTGGATACCTCACAATCAAAGTTCAGACCAGGCCACAGCACAGAGACAGCTCTGGTGGCACTGAAAGATGACCTCTGCGTGTGCAGGGATCAGGGCCGGCTCTAGGCACCAGCCGAACAAGCACGTGCTTGGGGCAGCACCTTGGGGCGGGGCAGCGCTCAGGGGGGTTTTTTTGGTTTGGTTTGGTTTGGTTCAGCGGTGCTGCGCTGGAGGGTTTTGTTTCTTTGTTTCCACCAAGCAGCGCTCGGAGGGGGCGGGGGCTTGGGCGGTGTGGTGTTCGGGAGGGGCGGGGCTCTGGGCAGTGTGGCACTCGGGGGGGCGGGGCATGCACAGCGTGGCGCTGGGGGGGCTTGGGCGGCGCGGCACTCAGGGGGCGGGGCTTCGGGCAGTGCAGTGCTGGGGGGGCTTGGGCGTCACAGTGCTCGGAGGGGCAGGGATTGTGCGACGCTTAGGGGGGCTTCAGGCAGCGTGGCGTTTGGGATGGCAGGGGCTTGTGCAACATGGTGCTCGGGGGCAGGGCTTCGGGTGGTGCAGCGCTCAGGGAGCGGGGGTTTTGATGGCACAGCGCTAGGGGGAGTGTTACGGCAGGCAGCGCTCTTTTTTTTTGCTTGGGGCAGCAAAAAAGTTAGAGCCAGCGCTGCCAGGGATGAAGATAAGATCGCCAAGCTCACACTACCGGACCGCTCAAAGCCTTCGACACAGTAGACAATGCTCATGTGACACAGCTGGAGTAGATGGTCCAGCACTGTAACAGCTCCAACGGTTCCTCTCCAGCAGGGTTCAGAGCAGTAATGGGGAGCTGCTCCTCCCTCCCAAAAGCCCTCACCTGTAGGGTCTCACAGTGATCAATACAATCCCCTCTTTTCTTCAAAATCTACATGAGACCATTCAGAGATGTAGTGAGACACTAAGGGCTTAGTTGCCAATGGTACACTGATGACACTCAACTTTATAGCTCATTCTCAAAAGATGCAACCACCTCCACTACTACAATGTCAGAGCCTGGCCATCTTTAGGAAATGTTATAAAATCTTTCTCTTTGAGAAAGCCTTTTCCACAGTAAGTGGCACTGTCCCAATACAAACATCCTCTCCAACCTCAGCACCCCCAAGAAACCCTACCACAAGCAGAATTTTGACCCCTAAAGGGAGATGTGCCAGAGACTCCATGAAGACCACTAGGGACTTCATTTTCTATTGATTTTACATGTGAGGTGCTTAGATATTATGTTGATGGGTGGTAGTATAAAAAGCAAGATAAATACCATAGATAGAAAAGGGTTCAAATGTAAACTATTTACATCTGTTGTATAATAAGAAAGTTATGCTGATTTATTAAAGTAGTAACTCGAAGTATGTGACAGGATAATGCATTCAGCATGGGAGTCAGGAGGTTTGAGTACCAAGTCACGTGACCTCTCTTGCCTCAGTTTCCCCACTTTTAAAATCAGGATAATGACCCTTATCCACATCAAAAAATGTTCCTTGAGGTCTATTAATTAAAAACTCTTTAGTGGTGCTAAGAAGCATTAATATAACTATTATTTATTTAGTTCACTATTTTGAGTAGGGGAGGAGAGACGGTTTTAGTTCTTGCTAACTTCGAGCCATTCTATGAATTTACAATTTTCTGGATATTAGTATAACCAGATCTGATTTAATTTATTACTAATGATACTAGCACTACAGTGGCCTGTACTAAATCTGTGATAAGAAAAATTCCTCTTTAGACTGTACCTGCACATAATTGCTCCCACAACTCAAGATACTAAAGTTCTATATTTAAACATTAGTATCATTTTTAAAATGTTTTTTCCAAGTGATAAAAATGACTAAATAGATTCTTCCCTTATCTTTTTATTTTAGAGCTCAGGCTGCTCTTGAAATTTCAGGAGATGAATGTGAGCATTACATTTTTGATAAACCTCTTTGAAATGATTGTCTACTTAGCAAATTTTGAGAATTGTGTACTACAGAGTTCTTAGACTGTCTGTGCATGGTATTAAGTTTTTAAACTTCAGATAATGTCAATGCTTTTTTTGTTAATCAAATTAGTTTTGGTTAAGTAGACAGCTGTTCTTTAGGGAGGATGGTCTTGCAGTTAAGGCACTGGAATAGGATATGTGTGATCTGAGTTAAATTCTTGGCTCTCTCACATAGATCCTGTCCCTATGACCTTGGGCAAGTTAAGGAATCTCTCTGTGGCTCAGTCTCTCCTCAGTAAAACGAATAGAACATTGCTTCTTGCTCTCTCTGGGGTGCTAAGATGGAGTCATGTTCTCAGTGTTTGTGTGTTCTGACAGAACAGTGCTGGAGCCATAGAAGAACCTAGCAGATAAGTGACTCTGAATCATTTTTCTAGCTACTAGAGGTGGGGTATTGTAGAGAATAACCAACACAAATCTTAATTCTGGGCTGAATAGAATGGAGTCAAATTCCATTATTTGGGGGTAGGAGACAAGAATTTATTTAACGTCCCTTCCAAAGGGATATAGTTACTATTTTTTTTAGTTGATGTTTTGTTTTAGTTCTGTGAGATTCATAAACTCTTTGATGCAGAGTAATTGTTTTACAGGTTCCCTGCACAGAATGAGCAGCAGCAAAGACGTGCAAACATATGAAGTGGTGTGTTCGAGCCCATATGAGAACCCAAATGCAGCCTATTGTACGTTGAATAACACTGCAGCATCTGGCAAGGGGACAGGATAGGAAGTCTATGAGATAGCTTATGAAGTGGTACCACAATAGCTGTTCCTGTAAGTGACTTGTAAGAGGAGGTGTTATTTTTGACAAATGACACTGCAGATAGAACCACCAAGGTTAGTCACACTAGTATAACTAATAGGGGCTATATGAGTACAGTAACTCTTTGCTTAAATTGTAGTTATATTTCTGAAAAATGCTATTTTAATTGAAATGATGTTAAGCAAATCCAATTTCCCTAGAAGAATTAATGTAAACAGGAGGGGGACTGGTGCAGAAGCCTGGCCAGGCTCAGCCAGGGGCATGGGGGAGGGGGGAGACAGTGTGGAGGACTTGGCTGGGCCCCTCCAGGCAAGTGTGTCTTGAGGGAGCCCGGCCCGGGCAGGCCCTGGCCTGGCTGACTGCTCCACTGCCGAGGGGCTGGAGCAATTCCTGGCCCTGGCTGTGCTGCTGGCTCAGCCCAGCAGGTAGCATCACCTCCCAGCAGGGCCGGTAAGTGCGGCCGGGAGGCAGGGCTTGGGGGAATGGGTCTGTGGGGAGTATAGGGGTGCTGGGCTGTGAAGGGGCGAGGAAGATCTGTGTGTTGGGGCACTAGGGAGTGGAGGGTTCTGTGGAGGGTGCTGGGCAGCTGTGGTGGGGCTGTGGGCAGGAGTGGTGGTGTGCAGGGCGCTGTGCATTTGTGGGTAGGTCTGGGCGGGGTGCTGGGCATAGTGGGTCTGGGGGGCCTCTGACCATAGGGAGTCGGGGGGTGTTGGGCAAGGTGGGGGGGCAGCGGGGTGTGGCATAGGCCTGCCCCCGAGGGGAAGGGCATGCTGGCAGCACAGGGACAGACAGGCTACTGTGCGTCTGGCAACTGCCATTTTGTAAATAGTGCCCTCAGATTGGGCAGAGCAGGGCTTCCCCTGCCATGCCATGCTCCATTGCCTCTGGCTGGCCACTCACTCTGGGGACTGACTTCCCCACGCCATGCTCCATTGCCTCCATGGGGGCCTACAAATGTTTGGCACCAGGCCCACAAAAGGTTAATCCAGCCCTGCTTACAAATGTAGAATTATGTACAAAAACTAACTGCATTCAAAAATATAACAATGTAAAACCTACAAGTCCACTCAGTCCTACTTCAGCCAATCACTCAAACAAACAAGTTTGGTTACAATTTGCAGGAGATAATGCTTCCTGCTTCTTTTTTACGTCACCTGAAAGTGAGAACAGGCATTCTCATGGCACCGTTGTAGCCAGCATCGCAAGATATTTACATGCCAGATCCGCTAAAGATTCATATGTTCCTTCATGCTTCAACCACTATTCCAGAGGACATGTGTCCATGCTGATGACGGGTTCTGCTCAACAGTGATCCAAAGCAGAACGGACTGATGCTTGTTTGTCTTAGCAATTGGCTGAACAAGAAGTAGGACTGAATGGACTTGTAGGCTCTAAAGTTTTACATTGTTTTGTTTTTTAATGCAGTTATGTAACAAAAAAAACCTACATTTGTAAGTTACATTTTCACGATAAAGAGCTTGCACCACAGTACTTGTATGAGGTGAATTGAAAAATACTATTTCTTTTGTTTATCATTTTTAAAGTGTAAATATTTGTAATAAAAAATAATATCAAGTGAGCTCTGTACACTTTGTATCCTGTGTTGTAATAGACATCAATATATTTGAAAATGTAGAAAAACATCCAAGATATTTAATACATTTCAATTGATATTCTATTGTTTAACAGTGCGATTAATCACAATTAATTTTTTGAGTTAATCACTTGAGTCAACTGTGATTAATCAACAGCCCTAACATTTAGTGATATTGTTGTAGCAACAACCTGATTAAGAGGCCTGTTTCTCCCACTGAATTAGACAATGTAACTCTGGAATTCTTTAGGGAACATTTCTAAGGCTGCCAACCTCAGAAACATCCTCGTTATAACTAAGGCTACGATTTTGTTACGGAGGTCACAGAAGTCACGTAATCCGTGACTTCCGAAGACCTCGTTGACTTAAGCCCCAGTGGCTGAAAGCTGCAGGGTCCCACCGCTTCCTGCAGTGGCAGGGAGCTGTAAGGTACCCCCAGACGCCATGGGCAGTAAGGGTACCCAGCAGCTCCCCAGCCACTGTGAGGAGGGGGCAGGGGGAGCTCCACAGCTCCCTAGGTTCTGCAGGAGAGGGGGCAGGGGACCCTGGAGCTCTGAGCCCACCCGCAGGTGTTGGGAGCCCTGGACCTCCCAGCCACCCCGCAGTTGCCCAGACCTTTCCCATTTTATCATGGATAATTTTAGTAAAAGTCAGGGGCAAGTCAAGGGTTTCCATTAATTTTTCTTTATTGACCATGACTTGTCTGTGACTTTTACCAAAAATATCCATGACAAAAGCTTAGCCTTAGTTATAACAACTGAACAAACAAGAAGCCACTAAAACACCACATGGACATGTTTTAGAAGTAAATCTGCAAACTGGTTCAGGACACCAGGGATGTTTATTGGTTGATTTCCCTGCAGGTGGTTCCATTAACAAGGTTAAATAAGTGGTAAGCAGACATGCAGTTATGGGCTTCATACCACTTCCTGAGCACTTCAGATAGATTACCTGTATAAATTTCCCTAATTTTATATTTCTGCAAATAAAGTGCTTTGCTCTTGGTGCCTCCCATTTTAGGCTAAATTTTGCCTTCAGTTAATAGTATGTAAATCAATGGGGTGACACAGATGTAAGTGAAGGGAGAGTCTAATTCTTCCTCTTTGTGATTATTCTTAGGGAGCAATCATGTTTAATTTTCAACAATATAAAGAGGTTGGTTTTTGCTACTAAATATACAAGTGCTTTTATATGTAGCATACATTGTCACTGTCTCATTCCAAGTATATCTAAGCTAACAGCTAAAAGCTAGAAGCATTGGTTTGAAGACTGACAGGCAAACAAGTTCTATTCAGAAGACACAATATTAATTCAAATAAGTACCATGTTTGATTATATTATTTAAGATTTGAATTCTTCTATTGGAGAAGTAGTCCATAATTTGGAAAAGAGTTTTCTTTCATTCTGTTTACATTATACTGAAAGTAGTTCGTTCACATTCCACCATCACTTTTTATATCAATAAGGTGCATGGTAATAACTTATTATGGTATGTCCTTTTCTGCAACAGTTCATGTACGTTTAAATTAAAAGGAGAGTATCTAAAGTTTATTTACTACTTTTGGACCATAGTAGTATATAGGGGCAGATCCACAGCTGATGTAAAACAACATAGCTCCATTGACCCCAATAGACTTACACCAGTTGAAGACAGGAATGCTGTAAAATCAAACACGGATAAAATTCAGCCCTCACATACTCATCTATTTCCCATTAACTTCCATAGGGATGTAACATTGTAGAATATGGTCCATATTTGTAAAGAGAAAAGTTTTTGTTTTCTGTATGCAGCGTGTATTAAGTAATAATTTGATTTACTGTTCAATGGCTGCAACATAAAATAGTACTTAGTCTCCATTGTTCTCTTTTTTAAAAAACAACTGAAGAACAATAACTCTGAACTTTCTTCTCCATTGTGAAAATTGTATAGAATGTATTTATTTCAATCCCAAAACTTCCGTGACTTACCAGTTATGTAGAAGACTACTTGAGCTACCCAGGCTCAGAGCACAGAAACTACGTCCAGTACTGTTAATTTTAATTTATTAGCTGCTTTATGGTGATTATTAATAACCACTGTAAGATGTGTAAATTTGCTGATTCTGTTATTTTAGTAAAAGGTACTATGTAAAATGTGAAAGCTTTATGTTCTTATCCCTGTACTCTACAGCAATCCATCATTAAAGAATCTCTTTTCTAGAACCTTAATCATTTTCACAGTAAGGCTCCAAACCTCCTCAGTCACAGGTGGCATATTATTAAATGCCCACTTATAAAGATGATGCGTTAACTGCCATACTTTTTGAATTAATGGAGAATCCATATCTACATAGTTGGGAAATGTAAAGAAGTGAAGGAGTTTGCTTCTATGAATATTGCTAATTAGTTAATTCATTGCAAATTATTTGCCTACAATTGTACCCCAAAAGGAAAATGGAAGAAGAGGAGGTTACTCACAAGTGCAGTAACTGATGTTCTTTGAGATGGGTGTCCCTGTGAGTGTCCACTCCAGGTGTCGGTGTGCTCTGCACCTTCGCTTGGAGATTTTTACGGCAGTACCCGCATAGGCCTCATGCGCTAACCATGTCTCAATTTGTGCGGTTGGGCTCCTCAGTTCTGTCTCTACAATGGAGATTGCTCCAACTTCAAAGCAGAGCAGAAGAGGGTGGGTAGTGGAGCACCTACAGGGACACCCATCTCAAAGAATGTCAGTTACTGCACAGGTGAGTAACCTTCTCTTCTTCTTCAAGGGATGTCCTTGTGGGTGAAATGTGCCCTAACAGAAGTTGGAGAAGTTATGTTCTTCAGCTGATAACAAAGGTGGATGCAGCCCATTATCCAATTAGAAAGTCTCAGGTTAGAGATGGATGTACCTCTGGATTGCTCCACGATGGAAACAAAGAGTTTCAGGAAGTCCTAAAAGGTGTAGTCCTGTCCAAATAAAAGGATAATGCGCTGCACATGTCTAGCGTGTGCATCATTGACTCAAAAAGGTAGGCAAATGGATAGGTTAGTTGATGTAAAAAAGACGAGTGCATCTTGGGAAGAAGTGCATCTAGGGTGCATTCAGAGAGTCACTCAGTCCTTAAAAAAATACAATGTACGGTGAGTCAGCCAGGAGCGCTCCAATTTCTCCAGCTCATCTGGCAGATGTAATTACAACTAAAAACACAGTTTTCATGGAGAGATGCAGGAGAGAGCATGTTGCTAGCAGTTCAAATGGTTGGTGCATCAAGCATGTGAGGATTAAAAGTGAAGGTCCCAAGGTGGAGTAGGTGGTTTAATGTCCAGGTATAGGGACTGGAGGCCCTTGAGGAACTGCTTTGTCTCCGGTCTTGTGGTGAAATGCCATAATTGCAGCTAGAGAGCCCCGATAGTTTAAGTTCTATGAAACAGTGGAGTATTAGCAGAAGAGGCACGGTTTGTTTGGCTGCTCACCAGTGGGTGAATCTCGTCCACTTATGAAGATAGCTGGTACGTGTGGATCGTGTTCTATGTAACAGTACCCTTTGTACCTGTTCAGAGTAGTCTAGTTCCTCATTAAAGAAACACTGAGGAGCCATGCTTTGAGGTGTAGCATGGTTATGTTGGGCTGGTATAGTTGACTGCTGCGCTGTAATAATAGGTTCGGAAGGAGGGGAAGTGGAATCGGCAGGCAAACAGACATCTTCGTTAGAAATGGGTACCATGCCTGTCTGGGCCATGTAGGGGCTATTAGTATGATCCTGGCACTGTCTGCCCATATTTTGAGCAATACTCTGTGGAGAAGTGGTATCAGAGGGAATGCATACAGTAAATTATTGCTCCATTGGATCATTAATACATCTCCCATGGAGTGCTTCCCTTGGCCCACTCTGGAGCAGAATTCCGGACACTTTTTGTTGGTTGTGGTTGCAAAAAGTTCCAGTTGTGGGTAGCCCCATATTTTGAATATGTTGTGTAGGATGGTCTCATTTATCTACCATTCATGATCCAGAGGAAAAGCTCTGCTGAGCTCGTCCGCAGTGGTATTTAGAGAACCGGGTAGGTAGGAGGCTGAGATTCAGATACTATGTTGGATGCACCAATTCCAAAGCTTCATAGCTTCGGTGCAAAGTGAGTAGGACCGAGCTCCCCCTTGTCTTTTATATAAAACATGCAGGTAATGTTGTCAGTCATGATCCTGGTTTTTGATGAATGGGAGAAAATGGAGGCAGGCGTTGCGTACAACTCAGAGTTCTAGAAGGTTTATGTGTAGTAAGGCTTCCGTAGGGGACCAAAGTCTCTGAGTGGTATGATGCGCCATGTGTGCCCCCCCAGCCAGTAAGGGATGTATTTGTAGTAATTACAACAGAGGCGGGGAGTCCTGTAGGAATGGGATTTTAGAGCAAAGGTTATTTGGAAGGGTCCACCATATGAGTGAGTCCTTAACTTTGGTAGGTATGGATAGGCATCTGTTTAAACCGTGTACATTTGGTCTGTAGACAGTGGTCATCCTGCCTTGAAAGTACCGCACGTACAGGCATGCATTCCTGACCACAAAAGTACAAGAGGCCATATGGCGAAAAGTTGTAAACAGTTGCAGACAGTGACCGGAGGATTGTTCCGCAGCTTGGCAACCAGATTCCTTATGATGTTGAATCTGTTGAGTGGGAGAGATGCATGTCCGGTTATGGAGTCGAAGTGTGCACCTACGAACTCCAGTTGTTGAGTAGGAGTCAATGTGGACTTATTTTTGTTTATTTGTAGGCCAAGATCCTGGAAACAGTTGATGGTCATCTGTGTGGCTTGAACGGCCTCCGCAAAAGTCTGTACTTTGAGCTGGCAATCGTCCAGGTAAGGAAAAATGATCGCTCCTTTTTTCCTTAGGTGAGCCATTACTATCGCGAGAATCTTGGAGAAAATGCAGGGTGCTGTTGAGAGGCCAAAAGGCAGAACCTGTATTGGTAGTGATTTGAGCCCATAACAAATCTGAGAAAACGTCTGTGGGCAGGATGTATAGTTACATGAAAATAGGCATCCTGCAGATCTAGGGCTGAAAACCAGTCTCCCTGCTCCAGTACTGAAATTATGGTTGTGAGGGTAACCATTCTGAATTTTTGCTTTTTGACAAACTTGTTGAGTCATCTGAGGTCGCAAATAGGCCACCATCCCCCATTTTTCTTTTCTGTTAAAAAATAGTGGGAGTAAAACCTCTTTCCTTTGTGTTGGTTGGGCACTGTCTCCACTGCTCCTGTTTGCAGGAGATGTTGTATCTCTCGGTGTAGCAAGTGATCATGAGAGGGGTCCCTAAAGAGAGATGGGGTGGGAGGGGTGGTATAGACAGGAAGGGAATGGAGTAGCCCAATCTGATGACCTCTAGGGCCCATTTGTCCATAGTGATGACCTGCCAGTTGTAGTAGAAAGGGAGCAAATGGTGCACAAAAATCTGGGTAGGTAGTATGAGCGCTAGAGTGGGTGGGAGGTCTTCTATACCCTCGACCAAGGCTTCAAATCTGCTTCTTAGGTGGAGGGGGTTGGGACGGTGTCAACGGTGTGGGGCGTCGTCATTGGTGCTTAGGTCTCTGGCGTTGTTGATTTTGTTGATCGTATGGCCTCTGGTGTTGTTGAGTGTAGGTCGGATAACATGGGTATTGATAAGGCTGATACCTATATTGTCTCATTCTAGTCAATAGTGTGCAGATACCTAGGGATCTGAGCGTTGCTCTGGAGTCCTTCATGGTGTGCAACACTTCGTTGATCTTTGTAGTGAATAACTTCTCTCCATCGAAGGGGAGATCCTCCATGGTATTTTGAATCGCACGTGGGAAAGAAGATGTAAATCATGAAGCCTGACGCCTAACGACAGCCGTCGTGGTGGACCAAATTTGGTGCTGGGTGTGTGAAAAGGAATTCTGAGCCCTTGAATGGGACATAGTATTTCCGGTCTGGGCGTTTGCAGGTAGGGGTTAGAGTTGCTGGTGTTTTCCAGATATTCTTGGCAGGGTCCATAATGGCTGCATTAATAAGGGGGCAATCTTGGATGCACTGGAAGGTTGTAATATGTCGGTCAGCTCATGATGATTTTCTGACACCTCTTCCATAGTAATCTTGAGTTTGTTAGCCAATCTTTTGAAGAGGTCCTGAAAATGAGTAAAATCATCTGCTGTTGTTGGAGGTAGGGGCATAACAGCATTGTCTGGTGAGGGCGATGAGTTATTATTGGTTGGAGAGGTGTCAGGTGCCCCCTCTTCCATGTGCAAGGTTGCAGATTGTTCCTGTCCTTCAGTTGCAGAAGTATGCACAGGTTCAGGAAGAGATCTGTTGTCACCTCTTCTGGGGCTGTGTCAATCACTATAGTGTCTCCTGTATGATCCCCACAGGCTCCTATAATGCCATTGTCTGGGGCATGGCATGGGTGGTCCCATTCACGGGTGTCCATACCAGGGTGGTAGGTCCTGGAAACATGAGGACCTTGGTCTCCTTGGTCCCATGCTAGTAGGCGTGTGAAGAGGGGAGGAATGGTATGGTGAAAAAACTCCCTGAACACCATCATCCTCATCACTAGAGAAGTGAGAGGGAATAGCGGTTAGCTGTCTGAGCCATGCTGACGGTTCTGGTGAGAGACCAGAACCGAGCAGCGGGGATTCTGGGGTCAGTGATACTGGCGAGTACCTTGAATGAATGAACTGCAGTCCTGAGGTAGTTGCAGCCATAGTACATTGTGCTGGAGGCAATGGCGGAGCCATGGGGTCAGCCAATGCCGAGTGCTGCTGTGCTGTATGGGCAGGCATGAGTGGTTGAGATGTTGGTGCTGCGACAGCAATCGTACTTGGCTGTGGCACAGGCAGGCTTTGCTGAGCTGGCACTGGGTCTTTTGCAGTGCTGATCGGTGCCATATGAGAAGAGACAAGCGACTTTAAGCATGAAGCCTCGGCACTGGAGCGGTGTGCATCGGCAGCAGCCAGGATACGGGCAGTGCCAGAGGTGCCCAGAGCATTGTATGTGCTGAGCCGCAGAGCAGTCGGCACTGAGATCATTTGGAAAGCAGTTGGTCTCTGTGAGGCGAGGAAGGTGGCCATTTTTTTTATACTTTACTGACCCAGGTGGATTTTGTCTTGAAGAGGACTCTGCACCTGTGTCAGAGGCAGGTCTGAGGGACTTCTCCTTTGAGATTAATTTGAGCCTCAGGTCTCAGTCTTTTCATGCCCTTGCCTTTAACTTACTGCACTGGGCATATTTTTGAGGGATGTGGGACCCCCCCAAACAGCAAACACATTGAGAGTGGCCATCCAAGATGGGAATGGCATCTCTGGATGTAGTGCACCTCTTAAAACCTAGTGAGCCAGGCATAGTATGAACTGACAGGAAAATTGGAAGGGGAAAAAAACTTTTTTGTTGTTGGAGAGAACGGGAAAAGGAGAATTGAAACTAAATACTCAGTAAAATTGTATAAAAACTAACTAAACTAACTAAAGTGAAAAAAAATTTGAGCGACTCGGCTGAGCTCCAGCGCAGGCCACAATGGTAGAGAAGAAACTGGAGAGCCCCGCATGAGGAAAGGTTAACAAAACTGCACAAACGTAGTCTTGAGAAAAAAAGACTGGTCTACACTATGACTTTAGGTCGAATTTAGCAGCATTACCTCGATTTAACCCTGGACCCATCCACACAACGAAGCCCTTTTTTTTTTATTTAAAGGGCTTAAATCAACTTAAATCGATTTCCTTAGTCCACCTCCGACAACGGGAATAGCGCCGAAATTGGCCTTGCCGGGTCAAATTTGGGTTAGTGTGGATGCAGTTCGACGGTGTTGGCCTCCGGAAGCTATCCCAGAGTGCTCCATTGTGACCGCTCTGGAAAGTGTTCTCAACTCAGATGCACTGGCCAGGTAGACAGGAAAAGGCCTGCGAACTTCTGAATTTCATTTCCTGTTTGGCCAGCATGTTTGCAGAGCTCATCAGCATGATGTGCACATTGCCAGGTCACATTGCTGAGCCCATGCTTTGTGAGAAGTTTATGACAATGTCCCTCTTGTCACCCCGCTTCTATCGCGTCCTCACCTAGTTTTGCATGAAATAATTGTCTGCTGTTGCTCTGATGGAGGGAGGGGCAACTGACGACAGATTACAGGGAATTAAAATCAACAAAAGGGGTGGCTTTGCATCAAGGAGAAACACAAACAACTGTCACACAGAAAGGCCCCCTCAAGGACTGAACTCAAAATCATGGGTTTAGCAGGCCGTTGATTTCACAAAACAAATTGGGTCAGCTTCTTGTTTTGACCCATCTATCTTTTACATCTTAGGCTGGCAGCAGACAGTGCAGTACAACTGCAAGCCATCGTCATCTCCTGGGTGCTCAGCAGAAGATGCTGCATTATGATTGCTAGCCATCATCTCCTGGCTGCTCGCCAGAAGACGGTGCAGTAGGACTGCTAGTCATCGTCATCTCCTGGGTGCTCAGCAGAAGATGGGAATGACCTGGCTGAGTCACTCCCATGTCTGTCCAGACGCCCTTGACCAATCTCACCGAGGTCGGCTAAAAGAGCACCCAGGAATATGACGACGATGGCTAACAATCGTAATGCACGGTCTGCTGCCCAAAGGCAATGAGCTTCTGCTGTGTAGCAATGCAGAAAGCTTATTAAGTTTGCGGACGATACCAAACTGGGAGGGATTGCAACTGCTTTGGAGGACATGGTCAAAATTCAAAATGATCTGGACAAATTGGAGAAATGATCTGAGGTAAACAGGATGAAGTTCAATAAAGATAAATGCAAAGTGCTCCACTTAGGAAGGAACAATCAGTTTCACACATACAGAATGGGAAGACACTGTCTAGGAAGGAGTATGGCAGAAAGAGATCTAGGGGTCATAGTAGACCACAAGCTTAATATGAGTCAACAGTGTGATACTGTTGCAAAAAAAGCAAACGTGATTCTGGGATGCATTAATAGGTGTGTTATAAACAAGACACGAGAAGTCATTCTTCTGCTTTACTCTGCGCTGGTTAGGCCTCAGCTGGAGTATTGTGTCCAGTTCTGGGCACCGCATTTCAAGAAAGATGTGGAGAAATTGGAGAGGGTCCAGAGAAGAGCAACAAGAATGATTAAAGGTCTTGAGAACATGACCTATGAAGGAAGGCTGAAGGAATTGGGTTTGTTTAGTTTGGAAAAGAGAAGACTGAGAGGGGACATGATAGCAGTTTTCAGGTATCTAAAAGGATGTCATCAGGAGGAGGGAGAAAACTTGTTCACCTTAGCCTCCAAAGATAGAACAAGAAGCAATGGGCTTAAACTGCAGCAAGGGAGATTTAGGTTGGACATTAGGAAAAAGTTCCTAACTGTCAGGGTAGTTAAACACTGGAATAGATTGCCTAGGGAAGTTGTGGAATCTCCATCTCTGGAGATATTTAAGAGTAGGTTAGATAAATGTCTATTAGGGATGGTCTAGACAGTATTTGGTCCTGCCATGAGGGCAGGGGACTGGACTCGATGACCTCTCGAGGTCCCTTCCAGTCCTAGAGTCTATGAGTCTATGAGTCTCACGTCTGCCAGCACCCAGGAGATGTACGGTGACGGTGAGCTGAGCAGGCTCCATGCTTACCATGGTATGGCGTCTGCATGGGTAACCCAGGAAATAAGGCGTGAAATGACTGTCTGCCATTGCATTCACAGAGGGAGGGATGGGGGGCCTGACGTGTACTCTGAACCACCCGCAACACTTAGCTAGCTGGGAGGCAGTGAAAAATTATATTAACAAATATCATTTTTCACAGCAGACTTACTCAGCCCTGGCAAGCTAGGGGACAATTAAGCCTTGAATGGGGAGGTGGGTAGCTCCAGAGGAGGGCAGGGACCAACCCCTCTTGGCAACGCTAGAGGAGGGGCCACTGTTTTGCCCCTCCCCCACCCCCAATCACCACTCAAGAGGCTATGGCTGCAAGAAAAGCCCCTGCTGACCCCATGGCTGGTCTAAGTTTACTTAGTCCTGCCTCAGCACAGGGCACTGGACTTGATGATTTCTCAATGTCCTTTCCAGACCTACATGTCTACGATATTTTAATTTCTCTGGTTAGGCAAGATTTATCCAGATTAGGCAAATTCTATCCTAATTTACACCCTACTGTTGATGTTGCGTTATCCAGTCACCATGGCCTAAATTTTCAGAGGCTAACTAGTAATTTGAGGTGGCTCCATTTTGTTTACCCAACTAGAGGCAAGTGTTGAGAACAGAACTCTGAAAAATGAGGCCCCTTTAAGTGCCTCAAGTTGGACACTGAAAAATGAGGCACCCAAAAAGTCACTTGTCACTTTTGAACATGATGACTACTCAGTGGAAGCTTTGCACTCCCTGAGATTCCAGCAGACAAACCAGTTAGACCCTTCTGGTAGATGACAGCAGTGCTTAGCTCATTCCATCCTACTTTAATCACTGCCAAAGCACAGCTAAAACCTCGCTTAATTATTGACCTTAGCCTCATGTCCCTAACCACAGTGCTGGAATTCTGAAAACCAAAGAAAGACTTAAGGCAAAGTATTTGACAAAAGAATGCTGTTTGTTTAATTTTATTTAACACAATCATTCGGTCTGCTGATTTGCTGTCACACTCAGGTTATATTTTCACTCTTTTTCTTTTTACGCACCTTTACTATGGTCTCAAGTATTCCTTGGGGTACACACAGACCCAAAATGAAAGAACTAACAAAAGCCAACAATGTCCAATGCAAAGGTCTTTGATTTTGCGATGTGTGTCCCAGCCTTCATCTTATTTACACATATGTTTTGCATGCATTTATTATGGTATAGGAAACCTTATTTATGAGATTGATGGGTTTAATGAGAAATTAGCCTCTATTTATATGAGCAATTCAAATTATGCTATTTATAGTACATATTAGAATCATCTATGTGCTTTCCTTCTGAACATGCACATTTCAACTAGAATTCTGAAAATGCATCATTTCCACCACACTGGGGTAATATCCAAGACACTGTATACATTATTTTTTTACACTTATTGGTCTTGAAACCCAGACAAGCCCTAATACTCTAGTACTATCAAGAGTCACTATTTCATCCTTTGTGCCTCATCTCCTGACAGAGAATGGGGGCTCTGCATTCATGGTTCATGGAGTCTTAACATTAAACCCCTTTGTTTTCAGTTTAAACTGATTTTTACTGAAAAATTCACAGGCTTTACAAAAAGTATTATTCAGGTTTTTTCAGATTTTCACCCTAATTTTCTATCATTCAAATATATAAAAAATAACTTGTTTTATTATGAAAATACAATACATTGCATGAGATATATGTATTACGATCATACATTAGTCTGTGTGTATTTGCAAAGCTGCCTGTTGAGGTAAGGCTATTTTGTGTAGCTTCTAGACTAATTCATAATCAAACAGGCACGCATGCAAGCTCTGAAGTGCGTGTGCATCTGAACGTACTAATGAATCTCACGCTTGCCATATACACATTTCAAGCTGTTAGCAGATAACAGTTTAAAATGATACACTAAAATGGGAGGAAAATCTGTATCAGAATACGTTTCAGAACACAAGAAATACATGTATTTGAAAGTTTTAAGAAAACAAAAACAGGAGAAAAGGATAAAGTTGAGTGGATGTGCTGCAAATGGTGTGGCCCAGTTATTAAATGTAAATATTTATAGGCTAATAGTTCTAAGTATAAAACAGTAAACTGTTTATTGAAATGAAAAGTTGTATTTGGGGATCAGAGATATAGTGTTTTCTTAACTCAGAGGTGGTATTGTGTTTTGAGTTCTGCCACTAACTGTATTGATGAACAGAATTAAAAGCATTAATCTACTGAAAACTTTTCAAATAAACCCCAATGTTTACCCAGAAAAATTATTAATAGGTTTTTGCTCTGATTTACACCTGTTTTTGTTGTTGCGGTAATAAACACTGATAAATTCCCAGGGAAAAAAAATAAAATAAAAACTACCAAAAGGACACCTGAAAAATCCCCAATGTATCCTTAGATCCTCCTGAACCATTGACACAATGGGCAGTCCAGTTCTTCCACTGATTACGGTCACTCTCTAGTTGTAGTACTTCTTCCCAGCTGATGCCAGATCATTCAAGCTCTCTGTCTTCTTTGGCCTTCCTCATGTTCTCTTTCCTCCCTCATGTACCCAATTCACTGTTTACTTAACATGTTTCCTATCTACAATATGGTGCACATGTCCCAACCACAAGCCTTCTTTCTGGGATATTTTCTAACATGTCCTGCTCTGTCAGCTCCCTTACTCTCACATTTGTTATTTTGCCTTTCCATGAAATGTGGAATATCTTCCTCAACCATGTGTGATGGGCAGCCTCCTTTTTTGTTAGTCCTTATCATCAGCCAAGTCTATGCTACACACAGTAGCATGCTCAGTACAATCACACAGTATAATGTAACCTTTAATTGGGTATGGAGATCTCTGACCAGATGTTTATTTTTCCAAAATTTGTGTTTGCTTTTCCCTATCTCATATGAATACCTTTACTGCAGTCACATTCAAATGTCACCGCACTCCCCAGGAAGGAGAATTCTTCTACCTGTTCGATTTCTTTTCCATCCACATACATCTTTGCAGCAGTTTTCCAGTTTCCTACTATTACAGTTTGAGTTTTATCTGCATTTACTTTCAGTCTAATTTTTGCTGCTTCCTGTTCAACCTCTGATGTAAGGGCAGTCATTCCATTCTTCATCATACTTAGAAAAGGAATGTTGTCAGCAAAGTCAACCTCATGTAACTCATCACCACTAATCTATTTTATACTATCCAAAATGCCTTGTGTTGTCTGTTTTATCACCAAGTCTACTGCTTACATTGATCAGCTTGTTTTGTATCCCACAGCGGATCTCTGTGGACACTACTGAAGGCTTTCTTAAAGTCGATAAAATTGATTAAGATAAGTCTTTGCCAAAGAGTAGCTTTTTCAATGATCTGTCAAAGGGTGACTATCAGTTCAACACATGGTGAACCTGTTCCTCTCATAACATTTCATCCACTGCCTTCTTCATTCTGTTCAGCATAATGGCAGACAATACGTTACACAGGATTGATAGCAGTATAATATATCTCCAGTTCATGCACTGAATAAGATCATCACTTTTTTGACAATGCCACAATGGTATCATCTGTCCAATCTTGTGGCACTTGTTCTTTCACCTGCATTTTGTTAGAGTTTTGTTAGGTATTCAATCAGATGTTCACTTCCCACCTTTAGTGCCTCTGCCTGAATTCTGTCAATCCCAGGAGATTTCCCATTTGAGTACTACACACCATACCACAGAAACACCAACCAATCCCTGTAGCAAACCTTGTTGCCTACTCAGCCCCCATATCTACTCTAGCAACACCATCTGAGGACCCAACCGCATCAGCCATACCATCAAGAGCTCATTCATCTGCACGTCTACTAATGTTGTATATGATCTCATGAGCCAGCGATGCCCCTCTGCCATGTACACTGGCCAAACCAGACAGTCCCTATGTAAAAGAATAAATGGACACAAATCGGACATCAGGAATGGTAACATACAAAAGCAAGCAGGTGAACACTTCAATCTCCCTGGACATTCTATAACAGATTTAAAAGTAACTATTCTTGAAAAAAAAAAATTCAGAAACAGACTTCAAAGAGAAACAGCAGAACTAAAATTCATTTTAAGTTTAACACCATTAATTTGGGCTTGAATAGGGTCTGGGAGTGGCTGGCTCATTACAAAGGAGCTTTGCGTCTCCTGGAATTGACACCTCCTCATCTATTATTGGGAGTGGACTACATCCACCCTGATCAAATTGGCCTGTCAACATTGGTTCTCCACTTGTGAGGTAACTCTCTTCTCTTCACGTGTCCTTATACAATGCCTGCATCTGTAACTTTCACTCCATGCATCTGAAGAAGTCAGGTTTTTTACCCATGAAAGCTTATGCCCAAAGAAAACTGTTAGTCTTTAAGATGCCACTGGACTTCTTGTTGTTTCTATCTTTCCTGCATCTCTTCTTTATCTTTTCCTCTGTATCTTTCATATGCCTCTAAGGGCTTGTCTACATCACAAAGTTGCAGCGCTGGTGAGGGGGTTACAGCGCTGCAACTTAGGAGGTGTACACATCTGCAGGGCATCACCAGCGCTGCAACTCCCTGTTTGCAGCGCTGGCCGTACTCCCGTTTTGTCTCGGGTGTAGAGGATCCAGCGCTGGTGATCCAGCGCTGGTAATCAAGTGTAGACACTTACCAGCGCTTTTCTTGACCTCCGTGGAATAAGCAGGTATCCCAGCATACCTGAGGAAGCCTCTGGTAATCAAGCTGGTCTCCTTCCCCGGTTTGCTCTCGCGTTCCCCGAACCCCGAGCAAGCAGGTCTCCTTCCCTGCGGTTTGCTGGGTGGTTCCGGGAACGCGAGAGCAAACCGCGGCAAAGCTGGTCTCCTTCCCCGGTTTGCTCTCGCGTTCCCCGAACCCCGAGCAAGCAGGTCTCCTTCCCTGCGGTTTGCAGGGTGGTTCGGGGAACACGAGAGCAAACCGCGGCGAAGCTGGTCTCCTTTCCCGGTTTGCTCTCGCGTTCCCCGAACCCCCGAGCAAGCAGGTCTCCTTCCCTGCGGTTTGCAGGGGGGTTCGGGGAACGCGAGAGCAAACCGCGGCGAAGCTGGTCTCCTTCCCCGGTTTGCTCTCGCGTTCCCCGAACCCCCGAGCAAGCAGGTCTCCTTCCCTGCGGTTTGCAGGGTGGTTCGGCGAACGCGAGAGCAAACCGCGGCGAAGCTGGTCTCCTTCCCCGGTTTGCTCTCGCGTTCCCCGAACCCCCCTTGAAGCCGCCCAACAGCGCTGCAGTGTGGCCACATCTAACACCACTTGCAGCGCTGGTTGCTGTAAGTGTGGCCACTCTGCAGCTGTACTAATACAGCTGTAACAACCAGCGCTGCAAAATTGTAGATGTAGACATACCCTAAGATTTCTACCTGTGCCTTGCGCTGTTCCTTTTTTGCCTCCAGAGCTTTCCAATTGTCAATCACTGCCCACGTTCCAGATGTAATCCGTCCATCTTTCTTCCACCCTCTTTGGAAGCCCACTACTTCCCTCTGCTGTCTTGACTACCACCTTCTTCCAGACTTTCATCAGCCTGGTCCTGTAAAACACTGTAATGGTTCCTAAATGATATTTGAAGTCTGATCTCCATTTCTTTATCCCTGAACTTCTCTATTGCTATAAACACACATTTTGTACACCTTTGTGATCTTTTGGAGTTTAAGTTTTAATGTGGCTGCTAAAAGACAATTATCTGAGCCAACATCAGCTCCTGTACTGACTCTGACATCCCCCAAAGAAGATGCTCATTGTGACACTACACCCCATATTCATCATGGGGGTACGATTATGATATAACTATAATATAATTATGGTATAAATATTATGCATTTTGTACAAGATGGGTCATGTAAGATGTCATTGGAAAAGTTATGATTCACTGAACATGATTATTCTATTTGTATGCATGTATCATTTTTGTATCTGAAGTTATGAATATTCAAATGTATTTACTCTGGAAAAACATCCACAGCTCGCCTTTCAGGAACAACAATGATGAAGCTAGATGGTGCTAATGGCTCATCAACAAAGACAATGATCTGTGGAAAAGCTCAGCCCTCCTGTAAACATTTTAGCCGGCCTGCAAGTAATGGCTACTATGACTCAGCAAGGGCTCAGTGGTACTCCAGTTCCAGGTGGCACCCAGGGGAGGAGGGGGAAACCCGTCACACTCATCTCTTAGATATACAGACCAGAGATATCTGGTTGAGAGTTGCATTGTCCAGTGATCTCCATGTCAGCTAGTGAAGCCTCTTGTGCTGGAAGAGATTGTCTCCTAATCTTTGTGCCACAGAGCTGTCTGCTATTATCACTTTGGATGCCTTCCATTGCCCCACTCATGACTTCTTCCCAGCCAATAAAGTTGTTGCCAGTTTGTGGGTTGAAGTGGCCTATAATCAACGTGATATCATAGCAAGGCAATACTGACGGCACCTGTTCATGGAATGTATCTTTTTCACCATTGCCTGCTGCATCTGTCAGTGCATATACTTGGATTATTGTACACTTGACATGTCTTGTTTGTAGGCTGGCTGTTATTAATCTGTCATTCACTGGCTCCTAAGCCAGCAGTCTTTGCTGTGATGTTATCCAGCATAACTCCTACACCTGTTGCGTGTGTTCCTCTTTTTCAGTATAAGACAATAGCACCATCAGACACCATCTTGCCGCTCCCTGTCCATCTTGTCTCACTGATGCCAAGCACGTTCAAAGGGTATTTTTTAATTTCTCATGTAACTTGTGCCAGCTTTCCAGTACTATGCAAAGTAGGCCCATTCCATATGTCTACTCTTGTTACAGATTTTGCCATCAGGATTCGATGACTCACAATCTCAGCTTTCTTTCGGCTTTCACTGAGATCTGTCATGCTTGGATTTAACTGAACAGTTTCCTCACAATAAGGTTTTACACGAGTGAGTCACAAACCCACTTGCAGCACCTTCTTCTTTTATCCAGGCTTGGGACCGACACCATTGCTAACAGCAGCAGGGTTCCTAAGGTATCACTGAGGGAAAAGATACCATTGTGTTGATTATAGCTTAATATTCTTGAAGTTGTTCCCAGAAAATGTGCTAAGAGATGATACTACAGCAACTATCCCATGGCCAACTCCAAACTACAAATCGGAGCAGATAATTGATCTTCTAATGGTTCAAGAAAATGCTCTCTCAAAGCTTAAAGAGTTTGCTTCTCTAAGGCCTTGGCTACACTCACACTTTACAGCACTGCAACTGGGGTGTGAAAAAACACCCCCCTGAGCGCTGCAAGATACAGCGCTGTAAAGCATCAGTGTAATCAGGGCAGCAGCGCTGGGAGCGCGGCTCCCAGCGCTGCACGCTACACCCGTAAGGGATGTGGTTTACATGCAGCGCTGGGAGAGCTCTCTCAAAGCGCTGCCGCTCTGACTACACTCACACTTCAAAGCGCTGCCATGGCAGCGCTCCCTCAGCGCTGCCAGGGCAGCGCTTTGAAATTCCAATGCAGCCATACCCTAAGAAAATATGTTTCACAAATGAGCTTACATTTTATTTAGCTGAGCTAGGTGTCAATTCTGAGATGCAGAATAAGCCACAATTAAATATAGATGATGGAATACTGTTGGCTTTACAAATTTTCAGGCTAACAGGAACTGACCAGGAGTTTTATGTTTCAAATATGGACCAACTCACTTTCATTCTTAAATATATACTAGAAGCTTTCTGCACTTTCAAATTTCTGAACTTTTGAATTTTCATACACTGAACATCTATACACTCTGACTTAAGTGAAATTTCTATCAGCACTGCCACATTAATGCAAGAGAATGGAATCAACCAGAGGTCCTGAATAACCTTTCTAGCAAGAACAAAGATTTCCTCGTAAATTGCTAACTATTATTTAGAAAAATTGGACAGGATGATTTGTCCAGAGATTGGCAACCAAGTGAATTAAGTGATTAAAATCAAAAGGCCTTGAGACCACTTTTCTAGTTTTTTTCCTAATGATGTCTCTGAATATTGTCTACATATAACAACCAGAGTTGAACAGAGACTATATGTATTAGATAAGACTAAGTAGTTTAATTATACTACTGGAAAATAATACAGAGTTCCACCACCCCCATTATTAATCACAAAATGTTTTTATGGCTATATGATGAGTGCTGGAGAAATTTGATCCACTTTTCTGTAATTTATACAGTCATATAATTATTTGACTTACATTTATTGATAATGTATTTTGAGCTATCGTATGAAAGATGATAGGTTACAAACCACTGTTTCATTTTTTAATATACAGAAGAATATAATGCCCTCAGAGCATTTAAAGTCTCATTTACCAATCATAATCATAACCTGATTTCCTTGAAACCTCAAATACTGATATCCTAGGTTAGAGAATACAGGAAGTGAGTTTTCATTTTGTTGTTTTAGAAGGCTGGAGGAAGCTAGGAAGTGTCTTTAGTACACCTCTACCCCGATATAACGCTGTCTTCAGGAGCCAAAAAATCTTACCACATCATAGGTGAAACCGCGTTATATCGAACTTGCTTTGATCCAGCAGAGTGCGCAGCCTCACCCCCTCCACCGAGTGCTGCTTTACCACATTATATCCGAATTCATGTTATTTGCCTTTGTTTACTGGACACCAAAAAAAAATTAAAACAAAGTAATTAACGTTGATGAATTTTAAAAAGCAGGCACTTATCTTGAAAAAGGAGCTCATCAGAGGATTGCATCAATGTAACATCGTGGTACTACCAACTTTTTAGGGCCAGATTCTACAACCCTTACTCATACTGAATGGACACCAATAGTCCCAATAAAGGCAATGGGACTGGGTGGTGTGAGTACATGCTGCTCAATGCAAGGGAGTTGCAGAGTCTGGCCCATAATGCATTAGCTCCACATTTTCAAAGTAGAATGAAGGGATTTAATTGGGTAACTCTCATTATTATTAATTACATGACTAAAGTCCTGCACAAAATCTTAGGAACGCTTCTTATTTTCTTGTTTATTGTGTTCATTATTATTTATTGTTTCTGTTGTGGTAGCAGCTAGAGGGCAGGGCCCCATTGTACTTACAACACATAAAGAGATGGCCCTTGCTTCAAAGAGCTCATGTGTTATTGTGATACGGTTATGGTTTAATACAGTGGTTGAATATGCACATGATGTTCCCTAGGCCCCTCAAAAGCTGGATGTTGTATCTCATGAGGATTTATTGCTTTAGGTAAAATAATTAATATATACATTAGTACTGTTTCTTTAAGAACTGAACAGTCATGCCAATCATGAACCTATTTTCCTGTTAACAGGAAGTTCTGCAGATGATCTCAAGCTACTGAACAGAGCAGACCTTTTCCCCTACTGTAATAATAAGTATTCAATAAATCTTTTTATGACATAGGAAGTCGTGTGACCCCTCTATTTGTAATAACAGCATGGCCTTACAAAGGATATGAGAAAAATGTTAGATATATGATTTGCTTTGCTGATAACTAATGAAAATATTTTTATTCTTGGTACAGTTATTCTGAGGCAATTTTCTACAGACATTACCTGTTGCAAAATAGCCACTCTCCAGAACATTGAGAGGCGAGTTCACAAGTCCTGATGTTCATAGACAAAGACCTGACCCAAAGTCCAATGAATACAGAAACAATTTTACAAAAGAAGAAACATTGTGACCTTTATTTTTCTTTATGCAAGTACTTTAAACTAGTCTTTTGTTCTTCACCGTTGTGCATCCTATAGCATACTGATTTTATTTAAGGCCTCTTTCAAGAGACAGCCTAGCCTGAGAAGAGTGTCTGGGAACAGGAAACTAACAGAGGCAAAATTATTAGCTAAGCCGTAAATTAGAAAGTAAAATAATTAAGAATCACATATAGGCCCTTCCATCTTGCAGGGTCCTAGAGCCCAGGCTCCAGCCTGAGCCTGCATGTCTACACTGTAATTCAATAGCTCCTTGGCTCTTAGCCTGAGCCCCACAAGCCCGAGTCAGCTGACATGGGCCAGCTGCAGGTTTTTAATTGCAGTGTAGACACAGTCTCTGTCAATCTAGTAACTTTCAAGAGCACCAAATTCATTTAAAACTATTGGAAAATATATTCCAGGACTATTCCAATTTTCTACAATCCAAGGAAAACTCATAATAGTTTAGAATTGTCTTCAAGGAGATTAAAGGGTTGTACATTTTCTCTGCAGGATGGAGAGAGGAAGACAGAGCCGGGAAAGAGAGCAAAGAGACTCAGAGAGACTTTTTCTAAAGTCCACAGATGAATGCTAACAATTACAAAGAACAATGCAGATTTGATGAGCTTCTCCCAGAGCTAGTTTGTGAAAGAAGCTGTTGGGACTTGATAAGCAGCTTATGCATGTCCTTGGCACTCCTTTTCAATGTTCCTGTTGATTCAGCTCCATTTTATTAATTTCTTCCAGATTTATTTTTCTTTCCTCCTTTCTTTGATGAGTGATTGGTTTTACAGAACTCATTGTTCTCGCTGAATAAGAGTGTGCTTTTCTTTTAAACATTTCATAATATTTCACACTGATATTTGTTTGTTGGATCCAAGTGATTTGTAATCTAACTTAGGCCCTGATCTTGCAGAGACATAAATGCAGATTTAACTAAGCATGGTGTGTATCCCTACTGAAATGAATGGTGTTACTCACAGTGTGTAAAACTTAGCATGTGCAAGCCCTTTGCTTTGTATAGCTATGTTTCCAGATGTGAAAGTATGATGAGCAATCCTCAATTCAGCGGAGATAAGCTGCCAGAAGTCTGGATTATTTTATATATTTTGTCTGCAAAACTAAACTGAAAAGCCAACAAGAACACATTTGCATGGGATACTATTCACAAACAATATTTCCACATTTTTGTTTCAGTCCTGAGTAGAAATGAAATAGACCAGAAGCAGGAGAAAATGAAAAATAATGGGGTGAAACATTTATCTGAAATATTTGGCAGATGGGGAGGTTTACTTCACTTTGGTGCACATACTGCCAAAAGTTTGAGCCATCTCTCAGGTTAATCAGAACAGCTCAACAGTACCTTGTTAACAGGCTATTTAATAGTTGTGAGGAAAAAAATCATGAAAATACTCCACACAATATGGTTGCTTTCATATCAAAAGAAGCGAGACCTTGAAAATAAATGTATCCATCAAAAAAGGGGGAAAAAATCTAACAAATTTTCAAAATATTGATGTTTGTGCCGAACAGCAATACTATGTTTGTGTGAAATGGTTGCAACCAAAAACTACACAGCTCATTTGGTTGAGGATTTTGCTATAGAATCGAAAACATAGACCATTTTTATCTAGAGACTCTCCAAGGTTATGAATCTGGCTCAGTTTTAAGCACTTAAGTTGATTTGATTTTGCTTGGAAATTATAAGAGGTACATGAATTTTATGTGAAATCAAGAGAAACTCTTGGGTTTTACAATGCGATAGTGTGTACAAACTCTAGATGTAAAGTAAAACATAAGAGGTTTAAACCCATGTCTCAAAAGAGAATGAAGCATACAAACAAACTAAAACGTCCCAGTTTTTACTGAAGCTCTTATTACTGGATCCTACCAGAAAGCATATATCTAGCTTTATGAGCCATGGTCTGGTCCAGTACAGCAATTCTTGGATTCCTAAATTGCAAATGTCTCACCTGGTTAACAAAAGTCTGCATGGACAGGGATAACTTGTATACAAAATTCCAGTTCAATGTAGAAGGCCAGAGACAAGATATCTCATCCCCTTACACAGACTCCAAATGCTCCCACTTCATGGTTTAAAATGAAAATATTGACAAAACCTTATTATATCTCCAATTCAGAAAAACACTTAAGTACCAGATTAAGTCCCAATGACAACAAACACTTCTCTAATACTTTGCTGATCTGGGACCTAAAAGTATATCAATGGATGTCATTAGGATATATTTACACCAACAAGGAAAGAGACTGCTAATGCCTTGAAGCAACAAGCTCCCAGACACAGAACGTTATTTTTAAAAGAAAACAGCACAAGCAAAAACATTCAATTAAATGAGTTCAACTCTTCATTTTGTTTGAGCTGGAAAAAAAGGAGATAAGTACAGCACGGAAAAGGAAATGCTTTGAAGCAAAAAGACTTCAGGAGGGGAGAGATAGCTCAGTGGTTTGAGTATTAGCCTGCTTAAACCCAGTGTTGTGAGTTCAATCCTTGAGGGGGCCACTGAGGGATCTAAGGCAAAATCAGTACTTTGTCCTGCTAGTGAAGGCAGGGGGCTGGACTTGATGACCTTTCAAGGTCCCTTCCACTTCCAGGAGATAGGTATATCTCCAATTATTTATTTTTTTAAACAACAATTCTGTTAAACTTCATCTAAAGTATTTTTTCTTGTATCAGACAGTCCTGTTGGAGAGGGCAAAAGGGATCTGAATGGGTTTAATGGGACAAGGGTTTTTTAATGTTGTTTCTGCAACCTCTACAGATGCAAAAAAAAAAAAACCACCATAAAAGACAGTACTTAAATGTATAGCATCTTAGATGTTCCGACTTTTTCTCCATGACTCTCTGGAGATGTGTACAGTGGGGTCTTACGCTGATTTTGCATTCATTGATTAGAATTTTCACATTATGTCTCATGCCATTTTGTGGTGTCCCTGAGGTCTTTTGGAAAAGCTTCTCTAGATCATGTTATCTGATAGTAAACCTAAATATATCCATTGTGAAATTTCATAAGAGGAATAAAAAACTCCTGCCATCATCACTGTATGTTGTTCAGCTACCATCTTTCCTTTCTGAGTGTCCTTTATAGACTTAGAACTGCACTAGTTTTGCTACCTACTTCAATTGAGCATTACAGGGGAAGGGCAAAATTTGCCCCTAAAGTCTTAGGCAGCGATTTCATATCACATTCCTATGTAGCTCCAGGCTCAGACTTACAATAGTGTGAAAAGTAAGAGAAAGTAGAAAAAAATAAGATAACCATGTCATGTTTAAAAAACACTCTGATTTATCCCAGGGGGAAAATATATATTTTCAATAGATTTCATAAAATATATTGTGTGAGATTTTATACACTGGCAGCTTTTCATGTTATACAGGATTTTTTGGATTCACATCCAATATGGCTACTGCAGAGTAGTACTAGAGAATGTGAAGGGCAGGATGAGACTAGAAGCATAGCCGTTTATGATAGCAGTATGTTTCCGTCACTGGGGATAGGGAGAAGAACAGTCTACGTAAAGGACTGTGTTTTTAAAAGGCATGCTCCATATCTTTTAAACATGCTTATTGCTAATGCTACTATATCCTACCCACCTAGGAATCCCTCCTCTACTACTGTTACTAAAGGGTACAGATACCAGAATACAAAAGGGGGGAGTTAATTCTCCTCTCTCTCTGCTCTTGAAATGTTCCCATTGCTCCCATTTTCCTGTAAGTCATAGTTCATTTCTTACTCCTTTTATTTCCAGTTTGTTTGTTCTGATCCCAAAAATTACCAAACGCAACGGTCCCTCTGAATTTGAAGATCAGCCCATTTGCCATCCTAAATTGCTGTGCCACAAGAAGTTTCAAAATAAGATTTCAGCAAATGACAGTCACGGAGAAGGCAGGTTATTTTTCACTCCCTTTATCAAAGTGGCTGGCAATTCCCATTTCAAAAAAGGTGAAACAAAAATAAAGACTATGGGAAAATATTAATCTGTATCTAGAACATCATAATAAACTGCCCTTAAAAACCACCCCTTAAAACCTGAGGATGGTAAAATATGGGTAAAAAAAGACAAGTTGGACAACACAGGATAAAAATTTCAGTGCATACAATGATTTTCTATTAGTGAGCAGAGAAATGAAGACCAAATGGTACACGGACCCCACCTCCATTGTTAGAAATAAATTGTCACAAATCTCCTTCCACGCCCACCTCTACTCAACCACAGGACTGACTCTTCCCGTCCCATCCCCCACTCATCTTCCAATCCCAAATCCTCCCCAATCTCTCCTCTTGGTCCCTTCCAGGCCTTCCCAGTTTCTCCTCTTCTTAACAGACCTCCCAGTTTCCCAGCACCTGTCCTGTCTACTGTTCCCCAGCTTCTCTCTTGGCATAGTCCCCTTGTTTCCCCTCCCGCTTCTTGCAGTCGCTCAGTGACCACTCTTCCTATGAATCCTGGTGCTAACTCCATCTCTCAATCCACCACCACCACAAGATCTGAGTAGCTCCCTCTCTACCTAATGCTGATGTCAGCCTCTGTAGTAATAAGCACAGCAGTAAAGAGGACTCAGTAGGCTCAGTACCCTCGGGGGGTTGGGGGAAGCACTCACTGGGTCTTTCAGGGACCATTAAAAACTGTGAGGAGGTAACCCCCACTGTGGAAGAGGGGCTGGAAGTACTTTCTGCCTCTTTCCCCTGTGTAGGAGAAAACAGAAGTGAGATGAATAAGCTGGGCTGTGGGCTTGCACATTCTATTCACCAGAGGAAATTAAAGGGCCTCCCGTAGAGGTGGTGTCCAGTCTGGTGTACTAGAAATGCACCCTTAATCTACCACTAAATGAGTCAAGGAAAGTAAATGCATCTGTCATTAGGCAATATGTTGGTGGCACATTTTGTTACTAGCTCATTAAGTAATTGTTGTGACAAGTACTCATCATTCCCTTCAGTATTTGATTCTTGTTGAAAATGCAGAATACTCATTTGTTTTATACTGTGAAGACTGGTTGGTTTCTTCCCATGCCTGTCAATCCCAACACTTCAAGGGAGAGACATAATCAATTTTACAGTAACTACAGTATCACTGGCTTGTTGTTGTTTGAATTTAAAAAAAAAAACAATCTACAGAAAGGAGTTTTCAATCTAACGATAAATGGATATTTGCCTTTTCCTTCTATTATTTTTTATTATACTCAACAACTCCTGAAGAAATGACAACTCTGTAAAGTTCACTGGCTGTTGGCCTTTAGCCATTTGAGTATCCAACTATTTGCACTCTGGTTAGTGTTCATTTGGGCTCAGTCTACACTTAACAGTGTTGCCTGCATTGCTATGTTAGTTAGGAGTGTTGGGGAGGGGGGGAAATATTGCACATCATCATCATAGCAAAATCTCCAGCCTGTATGCAGTTATATCAGTGACAAAGCCTCCCAGGATAGCTTATTTCATTCAGAGAACTGGTATAAGTATAACAGTAAAGGAACTCTTTTGTTGATATAAATTACATCCCCACTAGGGGGATTTGCCAGTACAGCTATACTGACAAACCCTTTCTAGTGTAGACACAGATTAACACATATGGTCCAAATTAATTCCAGGAGTAATTAATTGCACTGCCTTCAGTAAGGCTACAACACATATGTCTATATTTTTAAAGCCCTTAAATGTAATTAATTTTGTTATAAACACACCTTTAATTATTAAAATAAATAATTTGTAAACTTTTCATCTTTTCATGCAATTTGTTTGCTTTCTGTATTTCAGCTCAAACAAATATAGACTAATCAGTTTTCTTATTGTCTAGCTGACCAATTCCCTGTCAATTTCACTTTCAGCTTCTCAGGTATCAACATAATGCTGAATGGGTTAAATGCACTGCAAAGGGGCACTGATTTTTTCTTTTTTTAACAAAACTTACTTTTCAAATTAAAAAAATATGAATCACTCTGATTGGTCTTAGGTTGTATACAAACTTATTTGTACAAGAAGCACAGCGTATGGAGGGGACCATGCTGCACTGTCCAAATTCCTGCAAGGAAACGCACATACTCAAGCAGGAACTCTGCAGCTGGAGGCCATGTTGGAAATGAGATCAATGGTGTGGAAGGCTTTTTTGAAGTCTATTTGGAGTTCAGCTAAGGTACTTTGCATCATGTTGAAGTTTGCATTTGTAACTGTACATAATTAATCTTCTGATAATTATGGCACTATCAAGGCAGGAAGGCACAAAGAGATAAAATCTAAATAAGTAAGTAGGTGCAGACAGCACACATGGAGAGCCAGAGAATCCAGTCGGGGCCACCCTTCCTCCCCAGCATCTCTCTGGACCCAGAACTGAGCTGAAAAGCCTCCTCTACTCTGGGGGCACTAGGACTCAAGTGGTGCCTCTCCTCCTCTCGCCTCTTCTCCCTCCCCCCATGTGTCCTTAGAGAACAACTGCTGAGATGAACCAGCCAGAGTATCCAGCTGGTAGGAACAGCTGCAGAAGCAACCAAAGCAGGGGGCTTCAGACAGTCAGGGAACTTTCTACAGTTGAGTGGACTTCCTCTGCCTGCACTGACTGGCTGTTTGCTCCAACCCTCTCCTTCCCACTTCCTTTAACTCAGCTTCCATCTACATCAGCCCCTATTACCCTCTTGTCCCCTGCCCTGTCCTCCTTTCCTCAGGGAGCTCTCTTCCTTCATTTCTCTTTCCATTCAGCTGATCCCTTCCTAATTAAGCCCACCCCACTCCTCCCAAAAATGTGGAACTAACATGTTTGCTGTCATCACATTGTTCATTATGCTTCTGTTTAACACCTCTTCCCCCATCTGGTGCTTGTCTTGTTCATTTAGACTGTAAGCTCTTTGGGGTAGGAACAGTCTGTAAGTCTGGATTTGTACAGCGCCTAGCACAATGGGCCCCCATTCTTGGCTGGTTCTTAGGCACTACCATAACAAACAGTTACTACTAATACCATCATCCTGTATACCGTCCAACAGGGAAGGTAGTACCATCGACAGCATGGTCTACTGCTGTGCCTGTGCTTCTGACCCACATCATAGTTGACCTCTCTCGACACTATGTGCCCATGCAGGTGCAGCCACAGTCTGTGATTAAATTATGCAGCAAATGTAACCTGCCAGTGCCTCTTCAAACTGCCAGTTCCAGCCTACATAAAACACCCATCCTTCCCTCCCTGATGCGCCTAGAGACATGCTGCCTGTAATTTCTGTCCTCCTATCCAGTGTCCCACAGGTTGATGCACCATCAGCCCACAAAACTCACTGCCAGGGGATGTTGTGAAGGCCAAAAGTATAAATGGGTTAAAAAAAGAATTAGATAAGTTCACGGAGAATCAGTCCATCAATAGCTATTAGCCAAGATGGTCAGGGATGCAACCTTACACTCTGTCTGTCCCCAACTTGACTACTAGAAGCTGGAACTGGAGGAGGATGCATCACTAGATAAATTGCCCTATTCTGTTAATTCCTTCTGAAGCACCTGGCACCAGCTACTGTTGGAACACCGGATACTGGGCTAGAAGGACCATTGGTCTGACCCAGTGTGGCCATTGTTATGTTCTGATGTGCCATGTATTACAACTATTATGACAACAGCCACAACTAGAATATACAGTAAGTGATAGGTTTACTTGTTGGCTTTAATTGCACAGACGCAAAAATATGCCTACTACTAGCTACACTCATGTCAGTGAACAATAAATCTCACACTGGAAATACCTATATGATTCCCATTTAGATCTTGGAAATCTAAAACTTGCACCCTAAAAGTGATGTTTACTGGATATTATGGACATTTAAGCCTGCACAGCTCTCAGTGTACTGACCTTTTGATAGTAAATTAACAATGACCAGCTTTTGCCAATCGGCAGTTTGTAAGGAAATAAAAAAATAAGCTGTCACGTATAATCCCATCGGTTTATTTATTCCGCTGCTCCTTATGTTTTTTACTTTGAACTATGGCATTTGGAGGTTAACTATTAGTTTTTAAATAACTAACCTCTTTATAAATTATTTTAAATCTAATAAAAATGAATGATGCAGTGAACAGTAAAGTAAAACCACCCCAATATCACATATCAATGACCTCATGTGGTACATTCTACCTATTCATGGGATTTTTCCCAGCAGTTTTGTCATTTCACAAATACAAATATAACAAACTCTGCACAGGAATCACTTCATTCACCATGGATATGCAGCCAGTTGTGGTGTGGAACATAGCAGCTAATTAACAGCACACAGCTACATAAAAGTTTAGGAAAGGACATGAATAATAGCTTATCTAAATTAAGATACAGGAGCAATGTAAAATGCAATGATCCAAGGTGAGATCTAGCCGGATACCCACCACCAAAAAGTGCCATGAGTTCTTTAACAGCCCTTGTAATCAGGATCTTTGTTTTACATCTCTTTCAAAAGACAGCACTTTCACATTGGATCAAAGTATAATTAAGGATTAGAATAAAGTGAAGAAGAAACCTGGACTCTTTCTTTGAAAGCGATCTGTTCTGAGAATTGGTAGGTTTGTGAGTATCTAGGAGGTTGAATAGATCTCAGAAAGAGACTTAAATTTGACATAGCTAAAATCTTGATTTATTCTTTAAAAAATGAATCAGTCAAAACTTGGCTTTGGACTGTCTGAGTTACCCGTGCTTTCCCAAAGAAGCTCTACCATCCACCCATCACCGTCATATTTCCATGGCTAAGTCAACTGGGTGCAGTAATACTTAGCCTTTTAAAGAAGTAGCATCCTGTAATGTTAAAGACTTACCACATCCATAATCTGCATGAGGCTAAGAGTGAAGTAGACAGTGAGCGGCTGGGAATCATTGGCCACAGGCCTCTCCAGAGGATTGTAATTCTTCAGCAACTCCTTATAGAGCTTCCTCTGGAACTCTCCTTGCAGGGACACTTTGAACAAGTAAATTGTTTGAATAAGTAAACTGATAAATACTTAGGAATCTACTGCCAGCATCATGATGTAAATGAATGCAATGCTCAGAAATGCTTTCCACTCAGAATCTGCTCCCACTAGCCAAATCAGCTATTATGTTACCTTTTATTTTCTACATCTGCCTTCCAAAAAATGCTACCATAATTCATGTATTACATCTGTTCCATTAATTACCATAGCAAACTCCTATCCCAAAACTGCTACCACTCACCTCTTCTCTTCCCTGACTCAGTAGGTAGAACTTCTGGTTGATGTGTCTCACCTTTCAGAATCTGCCAGTCCGGCCAGTTCCCCTCTTTAGCCAGGGAGAGCAATTTCCAAATGTTAAGATCAATGTGTCAACATTTGCATCCTTTGGATCAGGGATGAGAAATAGTGAGATGTAGCAGTTTTTAAATGGATGAAATACAGTGCTCATAATTTGATACTTGCTGTAGCATAGCTGTAACTAGAAAAACAGAAGAATGTGATATACCTGAAAAGGACAAGACAATGACAGAATAACTGGACAAGGACAACCAAAGTACCCATATCATTGGATTGTAAACTCTCTGGGGCAGGGATAGTCTGCCTGAACAGCGCCTAGCACAATGGGGTCCTGGTCCATGACTAGGAGTCCAAGGCATTACAGTAATACAAATATTAAATCACACCACTGGGGAAATTTTATCATCTTTATCATCTTGGAGCACCTCAAAGCTCCATATCATTCCAGGGAGGGCAGTGATTCTGTCATTTACTTTTGGTGAGAGAGAAATTATACCCCTGGGATGGAGGTATGGAAGAGTGAATACAGGAGAGAATTAGAGGACGGTGTACAAGTGAAATCCACATCACCGTAGGAACCGGTCTTTTTGTGTTTGATCTGTGTGTCTGTCCCTATCCCAAAGCAACGTCATCTGTTATCCCCCCTCAACACCCCCTGCTTATTTCCTGATCACCAACCCTGTGTTCCCCACACAAAGGAAGCCAGGGTCCCTACTCTGAGAAGCTTACTGTCTACAAGCCAGAGGTATTTTTCCCCTCCCCCTTATCTTTTAGCCCCTACCCCTGCCAAGGGGGTAAAAACTATTGAGGCTAATCTCAGACAATGATCTGGGCTAAGGAAAACTGGTCTGAGCACCAATGCAACAGCGGGATGTGGGGAGAGAGGACAATATGGGGGTGGGCATCAGTCCTGCAGAAGACTCTCCAAAAGGATTTAAAGGCAATTGCCTTTCTTCCTAACCCACATGGGCATCCCCCTTACATGCCAGCACATTAGGGATCACATACATCCCCTCCTCTCAGCTTGCCAAACATCTCCCATGGCTACCTGTTGGGCTTGGGGCATTTGCAGAGCATCTGCACAGTGGCCTCATCACCAAGGCTATACCTGATGATTAAGAACCAGGACAATAAACTCCAGCCCGAGCCCTGTAAAGAGAAGGGGCTTAGCAAAGAGACACAGCCACAAGGAGCAGAAAGGGAAAGAGGAGCACAGAAGTCCACTCACCATGTACGAGCCCCACAGCCACGATCAGCCAGACAGTCAGCTGCCGGAGTCCCATCCCAAGAGCCAGCCTTGCTGGGGAAGTGCAGCAGCTGCAGAGCCCCAAACCCAGAAGCAAAGTTCAGCTCGAGCCCCAAATCAGCCAGGCAGCTGCCGAGAACAGGCACTTGGAGTAAGATAAAGAAAGGGAAAGAGACGCAGAGCAGAGACTGGAAGGCGAGTGCTTGGAGGCACACAGGGCTGAGGGGTTCTGGGGAACCGGGTGTCAGGAACAGGGCTTCAGCTCCTCTTCCTGGTACCAGCTCCCTTCCTGGGCTGGCCCCGGATCTCTCCTTCAGATGCTGCCAGCTCAGGCACAGCACAGGAATGCTAATGACCGCCCCCCTCCCTCCACCTCCACGTGATGGATTTCCCTACTTTCCTTAATCCCTCTAGACCCTCAGGCAGGGCAGAGGGGAGGCAGAGACAGTTGTTGCTGCTGCTCCTGCAGGAGAAATGCAGCCCGTTCAACAGAGCAGCCCTAGCTTTATAGGGCTGTGCGTGTGAGCTAAGAGCCGATCTCACTCTCCACCCCTTCCCTCCCTCCATGGCTACTCAGCCCTGTGACAGTCACTCAGGCACAACTCCCCTCTGGCCCCATTCCACTGCCAGTCTCTGCAGTTCACTCCAAGAGGGGCACTTCACTACCGCAGGATCCAGCTACTCTTGCTCACGTTTTAACAGCCAAGCTGAGCTGGAGACTTCTCCTTTGGGGTGCGAAGCACAGGGGAGGCAGGAGCTCTGGCTCACCCCTGCCTACTGAGACCCTTCTCTCTGCACAGCAGCCAGACGCTGGGGCGCCTACAAATCCAGCAATTCCTAGCAAATGGAGCTGACTCAGCAGTATGGAGGCGCCTCTCCTGGGACAAATAAGGGAAAAGCAAAACTTGTGTCAAACTTGCACTTATTTATAAGGCAGGAATATATATTCTGGTGGTCTCTCAAGTGAGAGCACCTTATTGGAACCTGATTAGCTTTAAGTGCAATTAAAGGTCCAATCATTGGAAAACTGAGAATACGAGCCCCCACTCCTATCTCACTTAACCCCCTGCACCCTGGTCTTCAGCAACATAGCACCTGATTCCCTAGTGTGTGCAGCAGCCAGCATGAATTAGTCCTAAACCCACTTAACTGACTCCAGGAAGGATAACCTCTGCTGGGGCAGAGGAGGCTTTATGCCTCTCTCACGCCAGGCTGCTGGGGTAGCTAGGAAAAAGAGAGTGTGGCTGGGATCCCCTATGCCATGCTGCTCCTCACCAGTGCCTTCAGCTCCAGGGGCCATTGCAGACTGGCTGTGGCATGAACTTGCTGCTCTAAGGTGACAAAGAAGGGTACTGGTCTATCCAGAGCTGCAGCAGGATAAAGGACTGCAGAGGACAGCTATAAGTCACCTTTGCCCACCTCCACAACCCTGACTTGCACAGTGTGCACTGCAGCCATAGCCAAGGATCTGACCCCAGTCACATTTGTTTTGGGGGGCAGGTGGAATCAAATAACGTTGTATATGCGTGAACCATTTTATGATCTTTAGATCCCAGCTGATGCACAGAGCTGGGAGCTCAGGTGTGAGATGGTTATTCTTCCAGTGTCTAGAATACCACATAATTTAAAAAGAGTTGCAGGAGAAATCCATGGTCCCTGATTTATTGATTATGCTAAACACATTTTTTAAAGGACACCAGAAAGTCAGCAATATCCAATGATCTGGGACGGAACCCACAGCCTCAAACCCTAGCCATGCTACTCACTCAATGAGATTCAGGTCTCTTTGCTCTTACACTGAAGCAACAAAAATATTAGTCTGGTTTCCTTTCCTTCCAAAAAAAATTGTCTTTACATGCAATTAATATTTTTATGCTTTTCCTTAAGGGTTTCAGTCCTCCTGGGTGCCAAATACTGGATGTTCAGCATCCTTCACATCCATGAACTTCAACAGGAATTGAAACCACTCAGCAAGATCAGGAGTGTATTAAAATATCAGATTACTTTATACCCAGTAGTGTTTCTATATTTTCTTGTCTTTCAACCAAAGGATGCCGAAGCACTTTAACAAACCTAAATTTATACACAAACCCCATACAGGGATCACTTCATCAACCAGTGAAATGTAATCAGAACTCTGATTAGCCAGCCGTCAACAGCCACCCTTCTCCGCCTCCCCCATACACACCCTTGCTTAAACCTTCTGTGAAGCTCAGATTTGCAAAGAGACATCTTCATTTTGTTGGAGAGCTTTACGAATTGCTAATTCGTAGATCAGTGTCTGTGGGGCATTTTACAGTTCACTAAACCGTAACTTATAGTAAACGCAAATTTCCAGGGAAGCAAACATTCAGACTATTGCTTTAAAACCATAAATCCTAAGTAATCGGTGCTTAGGAGAAAAAAAATGTGCATTTGCCACAACTCTGTACTCTTGATTGGAACTGGCTAGAAATAGTCAAAATACAAATTTATTAATAGGACTTTTTAATGTACCTATTTTGCCAAAAACTTTCATTTATCCTGAACTCCATAGCCCATGTGCAGAACCGGAGTAAATGGATAGGAGTGGGGGCAGATTGGGCATATATAGATGATTTTTTTTCTCGTAGCAGCAGAATACACAGTGGATCCCTGAAGTTCATGGATATACTGATTCTGCCTCTACCTCCTCAAGCTCTCACTCTCTCTCAGCTTAAGCACACATCCCTAGTCCCTACACAAACACAGATCCTGATGTGGAGGAGTGCCTCCATGATGTTTAGGTCTAGTCTACATACTGTTTTGTACCAATTCAATTATTTCAGTTAGGGACTTGCATTCTTATTGAAATAATGAACTCTGTACAATCCCTCCTGTGGATGTAGCTATACTGTTACACTTTACTCCTCTTACAAGAAGAAACTATACTAATTTAACTACATGTGCAGTAGAGGGGCTGTATCACTAACTATATATGGTGTAATGTGTGCGTAGCCAAGTCCTTAGTCCCACAGTAGGTAAAAGATGTAGAGTCTCTCATGCACAGCCTCTTCTCTTCCCAGCCCCTTCCACACAGCACAGCCAGGGTGCTTCAGTTGCACTTAGCCTTTCTGTAGCCACATTACGGGAGCCAGTGAATTTCACTCCTAAGGATAGACTGAATCCTGCTAGGGCAGTAAAGTACAGACTGCAACTCCCTGCACGAGCAGATACCAGTGCATTTCAGACCAAGGATTCAGTCTCAGGGAAGGTGGCAATGTTTGCACTACCCGTGCTCATGATGTGTACTACCTTATAGTTGAGACTCCATTGGATCTCCACCAGCAGGCATTGCATGTGAATCACCACTCCCACTGACCATCCCTGGCCACATTCTAAGGCCATGGCTACACTTACAGTTCTGCAGCGCTGGTAGTTACAGCTGTGTTAATACAGCTGTGTAGGGCCAGCGCTGCAGTGTGGCCGCACTGACGGCTACCAGCGCTGCAGTGTGGCCACATTTGCAGCATTTGCAGCGCTGTTGGGAGTGGTGCATTGTGGGCAGCTATCCCAGCAATCAAGTGGCTGCAACGTGCTTTTCAAAAGAGGGGGGTGGGGTGGAATGTGACAGGGAGCGTGGGAGAGACAGAGAGATTGGATTTTTGGATCTGACACTGTTCTCAGCTCCGTGCCTTGCAAGTTCTAAGGACTGGAAGACACACAGTGCCTACCTTCAATCATTTTAAAAGTTCTGACCCCTTCCCCCACCCCTCTCTCATTCACTAAATGCAAATTATGCACTCCTAAATAGCCGTCAGACCAGATAAGCATCTGCTCAACATGGACTTCCCCCTCCCCCTCTGCCGTGTGAGCGTGCTGTTTCTCTCTTCAATCAAACAGCTGTGGACATTCCAAAGTAATTCCCCTGCCTGCCTCCGCTCGCTCAGCAAACAGGAGCTGTGTTTGTTTTTTAAATAAGCAGTTTGGCTGAACTCCGAGCTCCCCCTTTCTTCCGGTTTGTTGTGGACAGGAATTCTGAGATACCTCCTTATACCCCGGAGGTCAATAAAAGCACTGGTGGGGTCGACACTTGCTGACCAGCTCTGGATCACCAGCGCTGGAATCGCTACACCCGAGGCTCGACCGGGTGTACAGCCAGCGCTGCAATCAGGGAGTTGCATCGCTGGCCGTGCTTTGCAAGTGTGGCCACATCCTAAGTTGCAGCGCTGTAAACCCCTCACCAGCGCTGCAACTATCTAGTGTAGCCATGGCCTAAGTTGTGCTGGCATGCTGTATGCTCCCCTCTCCAACACCACACTGCAAGATTTAATGGTGTAAATCAATGCTTCTCCATGTGGACTTTCTGTGGTCAGGAACTCTATGACATGGGTTATACTGTGCAATGTCAGATGGAAACTTAACAGCAGAGCCAGGAGCTGGGGAGTGAGGGTGTCAGTGACTGAGCTGGTGACTGGTTGGAGTGTAGGATCCATTTCCGATTAATTTTAGTTGTTAAAAGTTTAACCACCCCATAAATAGCTGTCACACTGTACTTCTGAGAAACATCAAGGTTGATTTCATGACCAACACATGACTGAATAGAAAAGATCCTGATGCAGTTCTAATTTACAACATTTGGAAAATAATCAAGATAAATACAACGTATTTTAAAATATCTGACTGTGTTTCCCATTTACAATTTTAAAAGTATTGTAAGTCAATAAGTGGGTTATTACTTTCGGTTCAAATCCCTGAGCTCAAGAGTCGGTGCTTTTGCTACAATAGTTTAATGTCCTGGGTAACTGCATCTGAGCAGATATTTGCTATTGTTTTGCTTATCTGGGATAGAACACAGGGAATGTTCATCAAATAATATAGAAAACAGCAGTTTCTCAGTCACTGTTAGTTTTGAACTCTGAAGGGCCGCTTACCTCAAGCCCTAACGATCTAAGATACTCACCGAAATTACCCATCATATCATCTGTTTAGTTATCTCTAAAGGGCCTGTCACTTGGTACCTAGGTGCCTGCACTCAGGACCAGGAACTGAAAGCACCAGCTGAGTGTGCACGGCCCGAGCAGGGCAGAACATTTCTGCTTTTTCACATGCAAGGTGGTGTATTTCCTGCAGCCTCTTTGGGACGCTGGCCAGTGAGACGCAAGCCGAGTAAATGGCAAAGCCATGCTCGTTTGAACCCACACAGTACCCAGGGCGCGTCTGGTCATCAAGACCAACCCCCCATCTACTTCGGCTCAGGGGCTCCCTTTTAAATACGCTGCCTGGGGCTGAGGCTGTGACTGATTTGGGGCTGGAATCAGATCTCGGCCCACTGGGGAGCTTGGACTCAGGGACAAACCTGCGGCTGCCCGCGGCTTCGCTCCAGCCAGAGCGCGGAAGCATTTCTCCTCCCCCGCCCTCGCAGTGGCCGGGCTCCAGAGGCTGCCCGCGCCCGCTCTGGTTCTGCCACAGGCCGCCTGAGGGAGCCTCCTGCGCGCCGGCCCGGGGGCCGCGTCCGCAGCTCAGCGCTGCCCCCTGCTGGCGGGCTGCGATCCCGCCGCGCTGACCCTTCCCTCGCCTCGGCAACGTGGCCGCGGAACTGCGAGTCAGCGGGGCCAGGGCCTGTCTCGGAGCTGCGCCACCTTCGCCCGCCCCGCCCCGGCTCCGCGGCAGCTGGAGTAGCCGGACCCCACTAGCCCAGCGCAGCCGCCTGAGGGCGCGTTCCCAGCCCGCCATGAGAGGGGCTCAGCAGTCCCGGGGCCGAGGCTGCGCTGCAGCTTTCCACGTCCCTGCACACCGGGCCGTCCGGAGCAGATCCTGGGCCCCATGCGCTGCGTGACTCCGGGCAGTAGCCTCAGGCTGCCCTGCAAGTGGGGGCCGGACGCGGGAGACCCAGGCTGTTCCCCACAGTCTGGAAGGGGGTTGGGGGTCAGGGCAGTTACACCAAGACCTGGGTGCACCCAAAGGTCCCTTCACTCCCAGTGTCACCACACACAGGAAGGAACTAAGAGCAGCTTTGTCACAGCAGCAATCAGGTGTCTCATGCTGCGCTCTTTATAGACTCACAGAACCACTGAGAGGGACCTCACCCCTCATCTAGTCTAAAGTGCAGGATTATAGCCTAGCAGTTTTGGGTGATCTCCTGGGAGCTGGGAGACTTTCCTTCAAGTCTCTATTGCAAATCATAAGGAAGAACTTTAAAAGTAGATCTCCTACATCCCAGGAGAGTGCCCTACCTGCAGGACTACTGGCAATATGGGCACACGCCACTTAACTCCAGAAGAGGGTTCACAGCCACGAATGCTTAACAAAGAGGCACCCCTCTTTGTAAATACAGGCCCCAAGTGCTCCCCCTTCAGTATTTCACTCCTGACTAGCTTAGGCAGCTCCCTGCTCAGCTTGCTGTCTCTGTGAATCCCTACAATGCATGGGGCGCCTGGGCACCTAACTCTGAGCTATGAATTCCACTAGGTGACAGGGCAACCCCTAAGACCCCTGTGTGACTCTTGCCCTTCACAGTCTAGGATGAGCTTCCACCCAAAAGCAATGCTCAAATCACCCCATCACCAACACATACCAGTTAAAGACAAACACAACCACATTATTTAGAACTATTTGGGGTCCTCAATGTCTTTCCTTCTTAGTAATTAAAAGCAAACTCAGTTATAAAAATTTTGCTGCTTCCAGCAATGAGCTCATTAACATTAATAAAGAATAAACTTGCAGTAAAAATTAACTAACACTTACCTATAGAAACACAGGATAAATAAGCAACTTAATTGTTTATTAGGAAATGTTAAAAAGAAACATCTGTTCTTCATGGATAGTATAGAAGCCCAACCTCCAGTAGTATAAGAGCTGAGAGAATAATTCATAACAAATAATTTCCTTGATAAATCTTATTTTTCTGTTTGTGGAATAGCTTACATTTGTTATTTGAAGTTATTAAATCCATTTTATATACTCCATAGTTTGCTATTAAATTCAAAATCCATAATGTGAACTCTGATTCTTAGCTGTGAGTGGGCACATAAATCTTGTGGTATTATTTCTGTTCCCTCCCTGGAGTTCAGCTCTTATGAGATTTCTGGTGTGATCAAGTTTAAAATATTATCATGACTATTCATAGAGAGTGAAAAGACATATGAAGCAAACAGAAAAGGGTGCAAGCATGGTTGTACATTGCTGGGCTGTTTCAGCAGCCTGGGCAGATAAGCAAACATCACATCCAGATCCTTTAAAGGCCTTTGACTCAGGGCTCCATTTATAATTTGTAAACAAGGGACATAAATAACACAAAAGAAAACAACTGTGCTGACAAGTGCTATCTCAGCCCCCCAAGGTTTTTCCCTTGCCTCCAAGATCCCGTGAGAAAAATCCACTCAGCTCCAATCCACCCTGTAGGTCCATCCTCCTCTTTCTTACAGATGTCATCCAGGCCATGTGGTAGGCAGGGATCCATTAGCCCTTCCCAGGGAGCTGCTTCACCTTGTCATAATGGTCAAAGCAAACTCATTTAAAAATGCAAACAAATAGCTGCAGGAAATCTTGTGCGCCCACCTCTGGGTAGCATGTAGAATGCAGAACTATTAACATACCAAAAAAAACACTACTGAATATAAATTATTTTGTTTTTCCAACATATTGATCCAGTTTTTCAAAATTAGAAAATACAGTTGTATCCATACACGTTTGTGATTGCCTAATTTTACTGAGTGAGACTCAAACTGCATTTGGAGAGTAAGACTGGGTGCAAGCAAATATCTCTGCACAAATTTATTTGTCTAACTTGAAAATGTGGCCTGTTTCTCTCTCTCATGCAAAAAGAGAAATGTATCCCTGTGCAGCACATCATCTACACATTGCATAGATCCCCCTAAAACCCTATTTTGAGAGCTTACATGAAATTTTAATGATGCAAAGGTCTCCTTTGGCCCTCTGCACAGGGGTAAATTCCACTCAAATAGCACAGAAAACTGTTGAAAAAGCAGTAGAATCCTGCACTAAATCTTACATGAACCCCCCCACACACACACACAAATTGTTACATAAACCAGAGCTCGTTTATACCTGAGAGCTCTTCTAGTTTCATATACAGTATAAGGAAGTTTAGTATAGTTGTCAATGCACAGGGGACAAAGATTGAAGACAATTCAAAGTGATTTGCTAGTTGACTGCAAAATTATTAGAATTGTGCAGTGATTGCAATATGCTGCACTCGTTCAGTGACTGGTTTATATCTGTGAGTGAAGATCTTTTTTTCTCTGCAAAGACCTAGGACATGCAAAGCAATTAACATGACAGAAAAATGATATGACAGTCCTGAGATTATATCATTGCCAAAGTGACTATGATTTAGATGCAGCTAGAAAGGGACTGTACTGGTTTCTGACTTTGATCTAATTATTGTATGACTGCAGTGATTCAGAACTTGCAATGTCATAGAAGATCTGATTTTGCAAGTCATGTAGAGCAGATACAATAGATGTAGAATAGGCTAGAAGAGTATGCTTTTCAGTTAAAAAAAGTAAATTACAATTTATGTGAGCAGTTCAGTTGCTTGCCCTACAAAAGAGGACTCATTCCTGAATATATTTAAATTTTCTAATTATTCAAATAAAAATATTTTATGTAACTGTTTAGTTACTTCCTATACATTCAGATTTTAAGGTGAGTCCTAGCAAGCACTTTCCATGTTCTTGGTGTTGTATTTACAGTAGTCTAATTTGTTCAAACAGTGGCATCAGCCCTCTGAAAATGTAACTATGTATTGTACTTCTTGGACTTTCTTTTTCTTTCTGGGCTACTCTGACATTATAAATGTATTGTCACCCCTTTGCCAAGAGGTTGCAGATCTTGGAGCCTTGCAGGTCAGGTTCCAACTGGAGAAGTCATCAGTGAGTTGAAGTCTAGGTATTTCCTTAGTGAAACATGTTTATTTCCAACATTTAGAACACTTGTCAGGGATGGTCTAGCTAATACTCAGTTCTGCCTTGAGTGCTAAAAGACCTCTCGAGATGTCTTCCAGTCCTATGATTCTATAATATATATACGCCAGTTCTTGAAAGGAGGCGGACACAAACAGTGCACAGGCAGTCTGTCCTTTTAGAAATCTCAGCTTCAACACCAATGTCAGAGAATCATAGGGCTATAAGGGATCACAAGGGTCATCTAGTCAAACCATCTGCGAAGATGCAGGATTTGTTGTGTCTAAACCAGGCCTGCACAACATACAGCCCGCAGAGGGATTCTAAATCCCACGCACATGGCGCTCTGCAGGCAGCCCAGAGCCCTTTGAATTCCGGCCGTGGCTGGGATTTAAAGGGCTCACAGCTCCCCACCACTGCAAGCAGCCCAGAGCCCTTTGAATCCCAGCCACGGGCTGGGGCTGGGATTTAAAGGGCTCAGGGCTCCCTGCGGCTGCGGGCAGCCCAGAGCCCTTTGAATCCCGGCTGCGGCTCTGGTGGCCGGGCTGGGGCTGGGATTTAAAGGGCCCAGGGCTCCCCGCGGCTGCGGGCAGCCCAGAGCCCTTTGAATCCCATCCGCGGCTGAGATTTAAAGGGCTCAGGGTTCCCCGTGGCTGCAAGCAGCCCAGAGCCCTTTGAATCTCACCTCAGCTCCGGTGGCTGGGCTGGGGCTGGGATTTAAAGGGCTCAGGCTCCCCTCAGCGGCAGGAGCTCTGGGCTCTTTAAATCCCTGCCCCAGCCCCACAAAGCTCCGGTTCCCCTGGCCGCCGGAGCCCTGGGCCCTTTAATTTGCCCCTGAGGGGTCCCAGCCACCTCTTCAGCTGGGAGCCCCTGGTTGATTTAAAATAAAGTGTCACTTCCCCACCCCCAACCTTCCTTTTTGGCCCACAGCTGTTTTGGTGGGGCTGCGCTGGGGAAGGAGGGTTTGTTTCCGCAGGGCTGGGCGGCGCTGGGTTGGGGTGTTTCCGCGGGGCCCGGAGGTGCTGGAGGGGGGGTGTTTCCGCAGGGCCAGGGAGTTTCAGCCCTCAGCTATTTTCTTTGGAGTAATGTTGCCCTCGCCGCTTTACGAGTTGTGCAGGCCTGGTCTAAACCATCCAAGACAGATGGCTATCCAGCCTTCCTTTGAAAACCTTCAGTGAAGGAGCTTCCACAACCTCCCTAGGCAGTCTGTTCCATTGTCCTATTGTTCTACAGTTAGAAAGTTTTCCTGAGATTTAATCTAAATCTGCTATACTGTAGTTTGAACCTATTGTCCCTTGTTCTGCCCTCTGCAAGAGAGAACAACTTTTCTCCATCTTTTTTATGGCAGTCTTTCAAGATTTGAAGACCAATATCATGTCCCCTCTTAATCTCCTCTTTTCCAAACAAAACATACCCAGTTCCTTCAGTCTTTGTTCATATGGCTCGCATTCCACCACATTGATCATCTTTGTCACTCACTTCTGGATCTTTTCCAGCTTCTCTACATCCTTTCTATACATTAGTGACCAGAATTGGACACACTATTATGTTAATGCAACCTATAATTGCATTTGCTTTTTTTGCTACAGCATCACGTTGTTGACTCATGTTGAGGTTGTGATGCACCACAACTCCCACATCCTTTTCAGCAGTGCTGCTGCCAAGCCAGTTATCCCCCATTCTGTATTTGTGCATTTGGTTTCGCCCCCCCTTAGTGTAGCACCTAACATTTGTCTTTGTTGAATTTCATTTTGTTGGCTACAGCTCAGTTCTACGATTTATCAAGAGCTAAAATTCAGAAGGCTTTATCTTCCAAAGTGTTGGCAATGTCTCCTGTCCCCGCCCCCATCCCCAGCTTTGAGTCATATGCAGACTTGTTCAGTATGCTCTCTATTCCTAAATCCAGGTCGTTAATAAAGAGGTCTCTTCCAACCCTGATATTCCATGATTCTATGTTAAACACCGGACCCAGAACTAATTCCCAGAAAGCAACTCTGCCCCCTAAAATTGACTCTAGCTAGAGAGATTAAGGCAAAGAGTAAATTCTTTTGCTGTTTGCTACAACTTTCTTAAAAAAACATAATCAAACAGCAATGTCATATTTCTTAAGACTTAACAGTGCTCACATGCTAAGAATAAAAACTTGTAAAACATGGGTAACAATGCCATCTGGTCAATCCCAACTTAACTATATCTTTTAAAGTTCCATCCTTTTGGCATTTATATATATTGTCTCCACCGAACAATTATGCCGGAGATAAACTTTTGTATCTCTTATAATGGTAGGTCCAATTAAATAAAAGTGGGTCTCCCTGCTTCTGACAGCTGGAGCCTAGTCACTGGGTGTCACACAAGTAAGTTACAGAGATTTCCCAACAAATACCCCACAGGTGCTTTCCCGCGTTGAAAGCTGTCCTGAATTTTTCTGTCATATCACACCTGGAACATTTCCATTTTGACTTCCAGAGAAGAAATTACTTGGTGCTGTCATTTCAGCCTGTGTCATGTCCTGGTGAGGCATTTTGTGGTTGCAGGACACTGCCATCGCTTCTCACACTGCAATCACAACATCACACTGTCACTTTACCATTTCTCTGTATCAATCTAGAAACTTGACAAAACTCTTTTCTTTACCCCAGTTAATTTTAAATTACTGAACATAAATTTTGGTGCCTTAAAAGATAATTAAGTTTGACACAAAATCTACATATTAGGCCTGCAGCTCTAACAGATCCTATCTATAAGAATCTGAAAATCAACATTTTTTTCCCGCTGCAGCAAAACCCTAGAAGGTCTCCTCTTTTACCATCTGCTACGTTTTAAATAGCTAAATGAATTCCTGCCCAAAATGACAATTTTGTGCACAGAGGTTAATGTTAATAAGGCCTCTGAAAATGAAGCTTAACTCTAATCCTTTCAAAGAAAAACCAAATTTCAAACAATCCTTTCACTGGCAGCCATTCATAAAGGTGGGTTAAAACTGGAACTATTTATCCAAATTCACTCAAACTTTGGCAATCCAAACAAAGTAGGACCCAGATTTGAAATGTCCCAGTTTTGCAAAGCCAAGCATTGAGTGATGAGGTTTAGCAAACACAAAAGCACCCTGGTTTTGATCTTCTCCACATCTTAAGAAGCACCATATTTTTGGTTTATGTGGCATTTTTATGATTAAATTTAATTTCCTCAATTAAATACATCTGCTATAAGGATTATATGAAAACGAAAGGTTTAAATGTTAAAGGTGTCTATTTGGTCTTGAGATGCAGGCGTTTGAAAACTTACAGGGATATTTTCCATCTTGGATGCAAGCAACACATTGTTGCACTGCATGGCCTCCCCTCCCAATCTCTCACTCCCATGTTCTCTGTTTCATTTCCAACTTCCATCAATCATGCAAGGACAGAAAGTCAGGCAAGTCTGGGTGTGATATTTTTAATTAATCCAGAAGTGATGGATATTTCAAGCATTTGGAACTAACTCAAATACTGTGCATCATCTGCTGCTTCTAAAATGATGTATGTATAATTATCTCCTTCCTACCACCATCCTGAATCGCTCTCAGTACAAGAAAGAGCAAATGTTGTGGCGTTACTATGAAGATAGAATAAGGAATTCATCCCCATCAGTATTTTAGAATAGATGCCAGTCATGTCTCAATGAAACAACTGTTTTCTTGCTGATTGTCTCCAAGCATGTTGGTGATAACTTCTTCAAGGGATGTCTCAACAACTGTGAGCATTGCTTTAGAGAAATGAAGAACAAACCTGAGTCATTTTTGTCATGGGAATACATCCTCTTCAAAGGCCAGGAGTCCTTCAGAAAGGGGAAAACTTTGAAAAAGGAGATTCCCCAATAGCATGTCACATTAAAGGAACTCTCAAAGCAGCTATGAGATTGTCTCTTTGATAAACACTTACAGACTTGCAGCTATAAAAGTGGCTAGTGAAATATCTCGGCATGTTCCGTTTATTGAAGCAGCCACTGAAATCTAAGCCATTACAGCCTTTTAAGTATCAAAAGTGGTTACAGTAAGTTTTGACTAGCAGACTATCTCTTGGAGCATTTGAAATACAAAAGTAGTTTTAACTATTTAACATTTTAGCTAGCTGTCAGAATGTTTCAGCTGTCAAAATAGCTATAAGAGGATTCTAGCTCGCAAGCTGTTTTTTCCTGTCACCTTAAGTTTTCAGACAGAAAATTCTTTCTTAAAAATAATAAGTTTGTGATAGAAGTGTTTTCCATGGTATGTTCAAACTAGAGTCACTGACAATGAAATAAAACTCTCCTAATTAACTTAATATGCAAAATGTGCGCATTTTAAAGCAACTTTTCTCCAAAGTTACAGGTATAGATGATACTCAGTAAAAAGTGCAGATTTAAAACATGATAGGCCTGATCCAGTTTCCATTGACTAATATAGCAACATTTCCCTTGACATCAATGGAAACAGGATCAGGCCCCACAGCTCATAGCATTCCAGTATGATAGTATCTGCAATTCAGCATGGTAGTGATGGGCCATAATGAAACTACTGAATTGAACCAGACATTTAGTTTAATATTAAAACAGGAATTAGTGGTTAATCACATCTGGTTTTGGCCTTGGAAAACCAAACCCAAAGCTACTGCAGCAATAAAATGTCATACATACATATATACAAGAAATATAGGTTCGGCAGTCATTAAAATACAATATAACAAAATGCAGTAGAAAAAATTAACCTGTGGTCAGTCTCTTGTTGGTAATGAATGCAAGTACTTTATAGTTTTAAATGATAACAACACTGTCAGGTGACCTGTGACTCATGTATCAAAGCGGTCTAGGCCCACTGGTATTTTGTAATGAATTCTGTATTTGGAATTTTTAATTTTCAAAAGTATATTCAAAGGTCCTTTTATGTTAGAAGTAAACTATTGGTGTTTAAGCAGTTTGTTTTAGTCAAAAAACCAAAAACAAGGATATCAACACCTGCAGTCGTGTCTCAGCTGGTGGATGGAATCCTTTCTTGCGCTGTCCAGTTAGTTGGTTCAGCTTGTCTCTCTCATTCTTGCTCCCTACTCATTCATTTCTCTGCACCTTTTTGACCACATGTAGTTAATTAGTTTGATAGTAAAATAAAAAGCAGCTATCGTACATATTGAGGCAAATTTTGCTGTTGGTTGTAGGAGTGATGAGAGCAAGATTTGGCCCACTCTTTTTACTCTTGCAAGGAAGGATAGATTTCTCTACATGGATTAGATTAGTGAGATTTTACTTTGACACTCGAAAAACAATGTCAAATGTAGCCAATAGAAAGCATCACTGTCTCCGAGCACCTTCCAGAAATGTCCAACCGCATTAGGAGGAGGTGATCCTCTCCCAACTCGACTTCTGATATTGCTACATGTGTTGAAGTGACGGGGATTTGACTTTACCCTGGTCCTTCTTAGTAAAAATAGGCAGGCTGTGCCTGACCTTGACTGAGAAAGCCAACATGTGAGGTTGCCTGTGGCAGTTGTCAATTGCATGAATCACAAAGCAGAAAAGTGCACACTAGCTTTGCTAACTATGGTAAAGCAAAAAAATATAAGGCAACATGTGTCCACTCCCAATAAAACTATTCATTTTTCAGTTTTTCATTTCCTTTCCTAGGGAGAAGAGCCATATGTGGTTCCCTTTACAGGAAGTGTTGCTGAGGTTCTAACTCACAGGCAGTAAATATTGTTTGTTAACATTCTGGAGGAAAACCAAATCAGGATAGGCTCTGAGGTATTGATTCCTGAGAAATAACTACATGTAGTAGTGTATGCACAGTGATTAAATATAAGTACCAAGAGTTAATACCTTCTGAGCTAACGAGAGGCTTGTATAGGGTAGTGTACTTTGTAGTCACTAGTTCTTGGATGAGCTGGTTCAGTAAACTTCAGGTCTATCTGAAACTGAAACTCTTTTGCTCCTCTCACATCCCCTACCTCTATCTTAGGATCCAGGAAAGAAAGAGGAAAGTTCTACTGCACAGTTAAACAATATTTCCCTTTTCCCTTTTCTACTATCTTCTCTCTTTCCCATATGCAAAAGGCTAATTTACATATAGGCCTAATCCTATTCCTCTTACTTAAAATGAGTAATACTTCAGGTTCCAATTCAGCAAAGCATCCCTTTTCCTGAAAACATTTATTTATGTACTTGAGTCATTTTGACTTTTATGAGATGCAGGCAGACACTTAAAATTATGTATGTGCCTAAATGCTTTGCTGAATTGGGATTTCATTGCACAAGTAGTCCCATTGAAGTCAATGGAACCACTAGTGTAGTAAGGTGGAACTCAGCAGGAGTAAGGATATTACAATCTGACCTTAAATTAATACTTAGTGAAATTGTAAGTTTTTCCTCAGCAGTTGGGGTGACTTGGGTGTGTTTATTGTGACAAAGTTCCTCCTCTGTCTTGGTGGGTCCTGCGCTTTTTGGTGGAATTGCTCACCTCAGAGATTCACGGCAGCCCTCAGTTCGGCTGCTTCTGATAAAGGCTCAAACCTGCCATTCACTCAGCTAACCTCATCTCTGGTCAGCATGGGGGAAACAGAGAACAATCCCCGCAGTCTCTGTGTCCCACCTAGTGAGTCAGGGACAGGCCAGATCCCTTTCCAAATTAAACCTCCTCTTCTGGTGTTTCTCACAGACCAGGTCAACTCCTCCTGTGTCTGATCAGGAGTTGGCAAAAAGTGATCAACTTTGGCTGGTGTTGGTTACAAATCACCTTAGTACTGCAGGGGTAGTGAAATATGGTTACCAATGTTGTAATTGTTGTAGGAATACAGGAAAGCAGGACTGTGCTTAATCTGTCCCAGGTGTCTCAGCGTAACCTGTCACCCTCAGTTGAAAGAGCCTCCTAAGGGACTCAAATGTCAGAGCCCTGTGAAAGTAAGAGGGGTGGGAACAGATATCCCCAGCTAGGAAGCTGTATGCCCTCAAGGGTCCTCCCTAGACTGGTTTAACCTGTTCCTTCCCACTGCTCAAAGAATAGTGCAAAATAGGCGCCTCTTTGTTATGTTAAATGCCCAATCAGAGCTGAAATCAGTTGTGGTAGGACTGTGTTTCTGCCCTGCCTGCTAAGAGCTAAAAATCACTGAGCGCTGAAATCACTTGAGATGGGGCAGTGTAAGAGATTGATGTACAGAGGTTACAGCAGAGAGGCAGGCGGCAGAAGAAGGTGACTGACAGCTGGTGAACCAGTGGCTGGTCCAGTGGAGAGGCGCAATGAGTGGCCAACAGGGCAGCTGGTGCAGAAGCACGGTGAGCAGGCAGCCATCAGGGTGGCAACGGAGCGGCATAATGAACAGGTGGCTAATGGTGAGGCACCGTGAGCAGGCAGATAGCAGGGCGGCAGTGGAGAGGCGTGATAGGCGGGCAGCAGGGCGGCGGAAGAGAGGGGCGTGATGAACGGGTGGCTGGTGGAGTGACATGGTGAGCAGACAGATAGCAGGGTGGTGGTGGAGAGGCATGATAAGCGGGCAACAGAGCGGCTGGCAAAGAGGCGTGATGAGCGGGCAGCAGGGCAGCTGGTGGAGAGGCACGGCGAGCAGGCAGCAGGGCGGCTGGTGGAGAGGCATGGCGAGCGGGCAGCAGGTGGAGAGGCACAGTGAGTGGACAGCGAGCAGGGCAGCGGCAGAGAGGCGTGATGAGCGGGCGGCTGGTGGAGAGGCACGATGAGTGGGCAGACAGCAGGGTGGCAGCAGAGAGGCGTGATAAGCAGCTAGCAGGGCAGCTGGTGGAAAAGCACAGTGAGCAGGCAGACAGCAGGGCGGCAGCAGAGGGACATGATGAGCGGCTAGCAGGGCGGCTGGTGGAGAGGCACGATGAGAATGTTGAGCAGGTGGCCGGCGGAAGCAGTAAGCAGGCAGCCGGCATGAATGGCGGTGAGTGAGTGCCTGAGCAGCGGAGTGAGTAAGGTACTTCTTTGCCCCACCCAGGGTGGGAGGTGAACTCTGCAGATGCACCTCTGAACTCTGGGTCTGCACTGACCAAGAACAACAGCTGTGAGTGGGGTGCAGAGAAGGGTCGGGCACATGAAGGACTTTGGGTTGCTGGTCTTAAGAACCTGAAGGGAAAACAACATTGCTCAACCAACTTGTGAATGGGTCTTTTACTCATGGGTTATGTTTATGAAACCTGTTTGCGGTGTTTTCCCAAATTAACGCTGAGTTACTTCCCTCCTTTAATTAAAAGCTTCTTTTCTACACTCAGATTCTGTGCTTTTAAGTGGGGAAGTATTGCTTCTCAGAGGCACCTGGGGTAGTGTGTAAATTTCCCAGGTTATTGGGTGGGGGGCTTGAGACAGTTCTGTGTTGTATTAATGGAAAGGATCCCCTAGATCAAGGATCGGCAACCGAGGGCTGAGGGATGTGCTGTCCGCCGCTTCCCCCCTATTGGCCTGGAGCAGTGAACCGCGGCCACTGGGAGCCGCGATCGGCTGAACCTGTGGATGCGGCAGGTAAACAATCCGGCCCAGCCAGCCAGGGTGCTTACCCTCGCGAGCCGCGTGCCAAAGGTTGCCAATCCCTGCCCTAGATATTGAACTCGGCTCTGGTTGCTGCTGGCTCTACCTGGCAGAAGGGTTACAGGAGTATTAAATGGTCTGTGGCCCACTGACATCAGAGTTGGAGAACCCATCCGTGTAAATGACCTTGTTCTTTTCCATACCTGTGTAAGAAGTAGGAAGCCATTGAAGCCTTTCTTATTCATCCATGCAGCTAAAACTCATCCAGGCACTCATCAACTTGCATCTCGAATTCTGCAACATCCTTGTCTCTGGTCTTGATGTATGCGATCTGGCCCTACTCCTATGCATTCAAAGTGTGGCTGCTGCAAAGATCATTTTCATAGCCCACCATTCTGACTATGTCCCCCCCCTTTTTGAATCCCTTAACTGGCTCCCCCTTCCCTGTTGTCTCTTGTCTTATACTTAGAGTGTAAGCTCCTTGAGGAAGGGACTGGCAATTTGTTCTGTGTTTATACAACATCTATCACAATGGTGCCTGATCCATGAGTGGGGCTCCTAGAAGCTACAATAATACAAATAAATAATAAATATAACAATAATGATACTCCCAGAAGAAGGATGTGAGTAAGTACGTCTATGGGCCACCTGGTGAGAGGCAATGAAATTACACAGACATACCCAAAGGAAAGGCTGAAATCTTTAAAGATGGTGGACCAGAGCTAATTCAGCAGCTTTATCTGCTTATCCTTAAAATGTGGATAAAGAAGGAGATACCTAGTGAAATGAGGGCTGCCATGATTGTCACCCTCTTCAAGAAAGGGGATAAAACAGATTGTGGAAATTATTGTGCTATCACCCTCCTAGCCATTGCAGGCAAAGTTCTGGTGCAGATCCTTGCAACTTGCCTTCTGCCCTATCAGAAGAAATTTTACCAGAGTCACAGAGTGGTTTCTGACCATGTCGTGGAACTGCGGATATGATCTTCACAGCACAGCAGCTGCAAGAAAAGTGTCAGGAGCAAAACCAACCACTGTACATGTCTTTTATTGATTTAACTAAAGTCTTTGATTCAGTGAATCGCCATGTCCTCTGGACTGTACTCTCTGAGATTGGATGTCCTGATAAATACATCAATATCCTAAAATTGCTTCATGATAACATGAAAGCGACTGTTCTGAGCAGCACTGGCTCCCAAAGCGAAGCTTTCAAAAGTACAAACAGGAGTAAACAGGGCTGTATCATTGCTCCAACCATGTTTGCAGTTTTTATCACAGTCATTCTTTACCTAGTTGCTGGGAAGTTTACAGCTGGCATTGAAATCATTTACAAAATGGACAGAAAGCTATTCAGGCTTAGCAGGCTGAAAGTCAAGAGTAAGATCTCCACATCTATTGTGGAACTTCAGTATGCTGATGACAACGTAATCTTTGCCCACTCTGAGAAAGATCTTCAAACTATCTTGAATGTGTTTGCTGATGCTTATGCATGTCTTGGTCTCACTCTTAATATCAAGAAGACTAAGGTGCTCTATCAGCCCTCTCCAAATGAGGTATTACGTGCCCCATCTATCAAAATCAATGGAGTGGCACTGGAGAAGGTCGATCATTTCCTCTACGTTGGAAGTCATCTTTCATCCAAGGCAGATATTGATGCAGAAATTCAACATCGCCTGAGCTGTACCAGTGTAACTTGTTCTCATTTACGGCACGGGGTTTGTGAAGATCATGACATTCGAACAGACACCAAGCTTCTTGTTTATCTAGCCATTACTCTCCCAACACTGTTGTATGGGTCCGAAACTTAGACAACCTATAGAAAATACTTGAAAGTCCTTGAGAGGCACCATCAATGATGCCTCATAAGATTCTGAAGATCAAATGGGAAGACAGGCGCACCAATATTAGTGTCCTGGAAGACGCAAAGACCACCAGTATTGAGGCAATGATCATCCATCAGCAATTCTGCTGGTCTGGTCACAAAACAGATCCTGTTCTCTCAGCTGAAAGAAGGGTACTGTAACATGGGTGGACAACAGAAGCGTTATAAGGACTTACTGAAGAACAACCTAAAAAAGTGTAATATTGACATTGACACTTGGGAGACACTTGCCCAGGATCGCTTAAAATGGAGTGAAGCCCTACATCATGGTCCCCTGCATTTTGAACTTGCTTGCCGACAAGCTGAAGAGGACAAGAGGCGCAGAAGGAAGGAGAGACTGGCTTCCAGTCATGGTCAACAGCCTCCTGCTGAGCCTGAAAACATCTGCCCTCATTGCAACAGAACTTGTGGTTCAAGGATTGGCCTTGTTAGCCACCTGAGGACCCATGATTTCCATGGAAGATGATCATACTCGGTAGCGAGTGATCGCCCATCATCACAATGGGGCCTGATCCATGAGTGGGGCTTCTAGAAGCTACAATAATACAAATAAATAAAAAATATAACAGTAATGATAATCTCAACATAAGGGTGTGAGCAAGTACGTTTATGGGCCACCTGGTAAGGGGCAATGAAATTACATAGGCATACCCAAAGAAAAGGTTGCTCAACTATACATGGGGCTTTTCTTTTAAAAATGGTGGCTACCCTAGTACAAGTGATCTTGGTTTTTTTAATTCCTACTGAAAGATTTTGTTACTCATGACTGAATCCCATTGCCCTCAAGGAGTGTTTCTTCAAACAGTTTATTCAAAAAAGCCAAGGTAACTTTGTATAGTTACTATGGACAAATTAATGCAAGAACTGCCCTTTTTCTGTGGGAGACAAGTTAGGTGAAACTGGGAAAGGAAGGGGGAATTAGAGAAAGAGGCAGGGATCCTGGAGGGCATACTTTTACTCAGTTTTAAATTTAACTCAGTGTAGATTTTCAGGCTTTAAGAGGCTTATGGGTTGTTTGTTTTAGAGTTTCTTCTGCAGGAGGAATTTCAGAGCTCTTGCCATTTTAATTACTAGACATGAGATCAAGGGTAGATGATCTGGTTAAATAAAATAGAAACTGATATAAACATTTGCCTCAAACTCAGATAAATGTAACCTGCAACCTTTTGTGAGATTCAGAGATAAGCTTGGTTCACACAGTTTGTTTGAACTTGTATGTGCTCTGCATATCTTGACAGCAGACAAACAAGCCGGATTTATCCATTTTGTAATTCAATATCAATAGAGTTTCATTAGAAATATTGAAAAAACATGAGAAATATCATGGTATTCCCATACTAGCTGAAAGTAAGAGGTATGGGAGATCTCGGAAACCTTACGAGAACAGGCTTTCTAGTGAGGTTGATTTTTCAACTATAAAAGTTTGATTACACAGGCTTATCTGAATGAAACTGAATTTATAGAGATTTGTTTATCACTTATATGCAACCGGAAAATACACAGAATCTGTCACTTTATTAAAATAATGTTCCTACATTTACTAATTCACGTAAATAATATCTTAATTCATAATTGAAGCTGTTGTTCCTAACGAATCCTCTGGGAATGCCTAAATAAAAAATGCCATTGACTTCTTTAATGGTTTTAATGCTAAGCTATCTTTTTATGATGGTTAGAACTCCTATTCTGAATTCCCATTTAATTAAGATGATAATATGGCAGATCAATGGCAACAGTAACCTCTTTAATACCAGACTATAATCATAGCGTGTGAGTAGCTCAGATGGCTTTGAACGTTTAAGTCAATTAATTTCCTTATTCATTCCCTTTGGTACTGACACAGATAGGATTTTATTTTATTTTTTAACCTGTTGAACAGTAGATTAAATATATTTACTAAAGGTAAATATTTCAGATGTGACTAAGGGCTTGTCTATGGTACAAGGACTATACCCTATTAGCTATGCCAGCATAATCCTACATCATAGACACAACCTACAGTGATGGAAGGGGTTTTTCTGTCGCTGCAAGAGCAATACTTCCCCAAGCAAGGTATCTAGGCTGATGGAAGAATGCTGCTTCCATCAAACAAGTTCTGCCTACACTGAGGGTTAGGTTGACATAGATGCATTGCTCAGGGGTGTGAAAAACATAGCTGTTGACCTAAAGTTTATGGCTGAGACTAGAACAAAATAACATAGAAGTCAAAAGTGACTTAGGCATTTTGGAATCTAAGTCTCATTGAATGTCAATGGGTTTTAGGTGCCTAAAGGGAAGATTTTTTCAAAGGCACAAGTAGGAGGCACCAAACTCTCACTGACTTTCAATGGGAGTTAGGGTAAAATTTTCAAAAGCACCCAAATGACTTAAGAGCCTAACTCTCATTTTCAAAAGTAATTTGACACTTTAGTGCCTTTGAAATCTCCCCCTTCATGTTTAAATTAGTTTTTAAAATGGGACTTAGGCTCTTAAATCATTTGGGTGCTTTTGAAAATTTTATCCTAAAGCTTTATTATTTGTATGTATTTATCTTAATTTTTAGTGTTTAAAGTGATTTAATATTCGTGAAATGTACGTGACTTAGAAAGCCCTGGAATCTGGAGACCTCAGACCAAAGAGGCAGGCAGTATCTATCCTGCAATCAAAAGGTATGCCTGCATTAGCTTTAATCTAGCAACCACAGCTAAAAATAGAAATGAAGCCACAGCACACGAGTTTCAGTGCAGGTTGTATGAGCCCACCCAGTCCCCCGGGTATGTATTCACATTCCTAGACCCTGCTGAAGCCTATGCCACCATGACCTCACTGCTATTTTTAGCCACACTAGCTGGATTAAGGATAGCACAGATAAGTCTACCCCAGATGCAATCATGCCTTCGATTGCAGTGTAGACATACCCACAGCATGTCATAAAGCAATGATAGCACAAGTTTCCTGATAAGCAGGTCCATTGTATGTATGGCTTCTATTAAGCCACAAGAATGGCCATACTGGGTCAGACCAATGGGCCATCTAGTCCAGTATCCTGTCTTCCAACAATGGCCAATGACAGCTGCTTTAGAGGAATGAACAAAACAGAATAATTATAGAGTGATCCATCCCGTCGTCCACTCCCAGCTTCTGGCAGTTAGAAACTTATGACAACCCCAGAGCATGGGGTTGCATCCCTAGTCATCTTGGCTAATAGCCATTGATGGACCTATCCTTCATGAATTTATCTAATTTTTTTTTAACCCAGTTATAGTTTTCACCTTCAAAATATCCCCTGGCAACAAATTCCGCAGATTGCCTCTGCGCTGAATGATGTAGAACTTCCTTTTGTTGTTTTAAACCTGATGCCTATTAATTTCATTGGGTGACACCTGGTTCTTGTGTTATTTACTCCTTTCACATACCACTTTCCTATTCACTTTTGCCACACCATTCATGGTTTTAGAGACCTCTTTTATATCCCCCCTTATGCATCTCTTTTTCAAAATTAAAAGTCCCAATCTTTTTAATCCTCTCCTCATATGGGAGCTGTTCCATATCCTTAATCATTTTTGTCGCCCTTCTCTTTACTTTTCCCAGTTCTAATATATCTTCTTATGAGATGGGCTGACCAGAAACAAATGCAGTATTCAAGGCAGGGGCATACCATGGATGTATACAGTGGCATTATTTTGTCTATCCCTTTCTTAATGGTTCCTAACAGTGCTACTGGCCACTGAAAACGTCTGCTCAGAGAACTATCCACAAGATATCCACAAGCTATTTGGACCCCATCATTTTGCATGTCTAGTGGGGATTATGTTTTCTAATGTGCATTACTTTGCATTTATCAACACTGAATTTCATCTGCCATTTTGGTGCCCAGTCACCCAGTTTTGTGAAATCCCTTTGTAAGTCTTCACAATCTCCTTTGGACTTAAAATAACCGAGAAGGGTGTTAAATTAGTTCCAATTCCATTAGGGTTGGGGGCGGGGGTTAAATGTGGAACTGACACATAATTTGGCATCTTTAGCTAAGTTCAAATAGGTCACTGGACAGCAGTGGTGCAGTAGCACATTTTGATCACTGGCAAACTCATTTGGAATTGAACCATTCTTTTGTATCATCTGTATCTGTAGCATCTTCTGAATTGTTGTAGGTTTTTTTCTTACTCCTTTTCTTGTTTGTAGCAGTTTGGTTATGATTCGTGTATCACACTGCCAAGATCTGAATCCCAGCCACACCAGGGTTCAGAGCCCGAGCCCAAATGTATACATAGCTATTCCTAGCACACTAGCACAAGCCCAAATCTTATACCCAAGCTCTGAGACATGCTGCTGCAGGTTTCTGCTTGGCATGTAGACACAGCTAGGAGCCTAGACTGAGGATATGAGCAATGACAAAAGTGACAAGAATTTCAATTTCAAAAATTTCAGTCAGCAGCGGCAGGTTCCAGGAGCATATTGCATTTCAGAAACAGCATATGCTGATGTTTCCAAAATATTTTTGGGGGATATGCAAAGAATTCTGGGGGGGGGGAAAAGATGGTTTGTTCCAATTCCAAATGAAAAACTAAAATGTCTAAATTTCTCATGAACCAGAAATCCCAAATATCAGCCAGCTTGCTAATAATCCTTGTGGCAAAAGGATATTGTGAAGGTAAGCACACTACAAAGATTGTGAGGCACTCAAATGCTACAGCAATGGGGGCCAGATAAATACCCAAGATAGACAGATAGAGTCCCAATCAGGCTGGGGGAAAAGAACCAACTAGATTTTTAATTTTTCCTCTTCTTTGAGCATCTTTTTTAGGCCAGACACTCCTGGAGAGTTTGCCCTTGGGCAAAGTCAGCTGAATTCAAATGAAGGAGGCTTAAAAGAAAATATGATAAAATATTCCACAGAACACTGCTTCTGAAGATCCTGTCTCCTAGGCTGCAAAGTAAGCTCCACCCCATCTTTCCAGTGTAACCTTGTACTGTGTAAACTTACAAGAAAGTCCTGGTAAGTGAATGGGCATAGGAGATAGGAGGTTCGTAGTCATTTATCTTCTTTAAATGCTTAAGATAGCAAGAGGCTGTTTTCTACATTCTGAATGTCTCATGGAGCAAAACTATCACTATGGTCCGTGAGAGTTTGGCTCAGTTAGGCCCTGATCCTGCAAACACTTCTGTATGAGTTTCTCTCTAAGCAGGGTAGATAAAAATCAGTGCTTTAAAAAAAAACTGATTTTTTGATAAAATGCTTTTTGAGGAAAAATCCTACCTAAAGATAGTTTTAATTAAGGTACATTATAGTTCAAAGATATCTCATCATGGAATAGAGATTATAAATTCTAATTCTGTAGTATGAGACAATATATTCATGTAATGTTTAAGACAAGTTTTGTAAATGAGTTCCAATAATTCATGGATTAGGGACCCAATTTTATGCAGTTCCAGGGGCTTCTGTATAGATTATTTAGGTTAATCCTTCTATCTACCAATGAGATTCAGTGCTTAGTCTAGAAGATACCATCAGAGATGCTTAGTTTTGCAGTTCTAAAACTGTGGATTTGTGTCTCCACAGATAACATGCTTGTTAACAGCAAAAATGTTTTTAAATAAATAAAGGTGAGAAATAACAGATCTCAACCCTATTGTCCCTCTGCCAATTTGTGTACGGAGTCAATTCCTTACCTCTCTCTAAAAGTGCAACATTTCAAAAAGTTCAATAAATAGAAGATTATTGGGGGTGGGATAGACCTAGACAAGGAGAAGAAGTTTGGAGATAATTGTGAGAAGGGAGGAACAGGCAGTAAAAACAAAAGTGAAACTGTTCGATCAGTATATTCCAGAAATCTTGGTCTTTCTGAGTGCAGCCTTCATTGATTTGAGATCTACCATACCATTCTCTCTAGTTAGAAGGGGAAAACCTGTAATGGCAGCAGCCTGCAAAAGAGACCCAGTTTGGGAATATTTTAATGAAGTTCCTTTACCTGTGGGTAAGACAGGCATGCATGCAAAATGCAAACAGTGCAACAAAGAAATGCAAGGCCTGGTTGCCCGAATGAAACAACATCATGAGAAGTGTTCCTTCGCAGGAGGAAGCTGCATTGAAGATGATGAAAGAAAGATATCTGAAAATGCAGAGTCTTCAGGTTCATAAACTTTATTTCATACTTCTTTCTTAAGGGCTGCCTGTCTTCTGTCTGGACTATTCTTGAATTCTCATGTTTGAGCAAAAAATATATTTGTTACTCTATGGTACTATCATTTTAGATGCATTTGTGATAAAAAATAAAGAGCTGAAATAGGCAGATCTTCCTCTTACAATTTCACCTTTAAAGTAGTACTGAGTGTCAGTGAATGCAATGAGTAATACTAAATGAGCAGTAGGGTAATAATAATTAATAACTGCATTGACTTAATTTTGTTTAGGAGAATCGATCCTCAACATTCAAGATTCTGAAGACTATCCACTTTCAAGATCACCATCATTTTCTATAGTTTCAGAGTTATCTGTCAATAATAGTGTTTCTGTCACATCATGTATGTCACATAGCCACAGTATATCACCTGTAGCAAAAAGAAAAAAAAACTCCATCATCCAGAAACAACCATAAATAAGTTTGTGATCAGAACCAGCAGATTACAAAAAGAGGTAATTGATGAAAAAATTGCCCAATTTGTTTATGCAACAAACTCTCCTTTCCATATGATTGAGAACCCACACTTCCTTAACGTGGTTCAGTCATTAAGACCAGGATACAGTCCACCCAACAGAGCAGATGTCGCAGGCAAATTGCTGGATAAAGTGCATGAAAGAGAAATTGAGTAGTGTGCAAAAGGTCTAGAGCGGTGTTTCCCAAACTTGGGGCGTCGCTTGTGTAGGGAAAGCCCCTGGCGGGCTGGGCTGTTTGTTTACCTGCCGCATCCGCAGGTCCAGCCGATCACAGCTCCCACTGGCCGCAGTTCCCCGCTCCAGGCCAATCGTTGCTGCTAGACGCGGCGGCCAGTACGTCCCTCAGCCCACGCCACTTCCAGCAGCTCCCATTGGCCTGGAGCAGTGAGCCGCGGCAGGTAAACAAACCAGCCTGGACCACCAGGGGCTTTCCCTACACAAGTGGCATCCCAAGTTTGGGAAACACTGGTCTAGAGGATGAAATTGTTAACCTGAGTCTTGATGGGTGGAGCAATGTCCACAATGATCATGTTGTATGTGCTTGTGTGACAATAGCAGAAGGAATGTCTTCCTTACAGAAACAATTGATAGACCAGGAAATGCTCACATAGCATAATACTTACAAGAAGTAGCAGTAAAAGCAATAAACTGTGAAAAAAAATTGAAATGTCTAGTATGCAGCTTGGTCACAGACAATGGTGCAAACGTATCCAAGATGAGAAGTTATTTAGAAGAGAGTCCCACGCGAACAACATATTCTTGCAGTGCTCATTTGATGCACCTCCTAGCCAGAAATAAAGGCTAATGTTGTTGAAATTGCTAAATACTTCCATAACAACCACTTTGAAGCAGCTGCTCTGAAAAAAGTGGGAGGAATCAAGCTAACTCTCCCACAAGACGTGCGATGGAACTCCATAGTGGACTATTTTGAGCACTACATCAAGAACTGGCCTAATCTGATGACAGTTTGTGAACAAAATCATGAAAAAATAGATGGCATTGTCACAGCCAAAGTTCTCAGCACTGGGCTTAAGAGAAATATTGAACACATACTGAGTACCCTGAAGCCTATTTCTGTAGCCTTGAACAAAATGCAGGAAAATAGCTGTTTTACTGCTGACACTGTTGAAGTTTGGGAGGAACTGAGTGAGGTCTTAAAAAGAGAAATATGCAAAAAAACAAATGGGACAAGCACTATGTCCAGCTCATTTTCTTGCAAATATTCTCAATACTCTGTACCAGGGTCAAACCTTAACTGCTGAAGAAGAGGAGTTGGCGATGACATGGACATCCATTAATCATCTCTCCGTAATGCCAACTATAATAAACTTCAGAGCGAAGGGTGAACTATTCAAAAAATATATGTAAAAGCAGCAAAGAATCCTGTGGCACCTTATAGACTAACAGACGTTTTGGAGCATGAGCTTTCGTGGGTGAATACCCACTTCTTCAGATGCATCTTTGCTGCTTTTACATATATTTTTTGAATAGTTCACCCTTCGCTCTGAAGTTTATTATAGTTGGCATTACGGAGAGATGATTAATGGATGTCCATGTCATCGCCAACTCCTCTTCTTCAGCAGTTAAGGTTTGACCCTGGTACAGAGTATTGAGAATATTTGCAAGAAAATGAGCTGGACATAGTGCTTGTCCCATTTGTTTTTTTGCATATTTCTCTTTTTAAGACCTCACTCAGTTCCTCCCAAACTTCAACAGTGTCAGCAGTAAAACAGCTATTTTCCTGAAGATGCATCTGACCCTGGTACAGAGTATTGAGAATATTTGCAAGAAAATGAGCTGGACATAGTGCTTGTCCCATTTGTTTTTTTGCATATTTCTCTTTTTAAGACCTCACTCAGTTCCTCCCAAACTTCAACAGTGTCAGCAGTAAAACAGCTATTTTCCTGAAGATGCATCTGAAGAAGTGGGTATTCACCCACGAAAGCTCATGCTCCAAAACGTCTGTTAGTCTATAAGGTGCCACAGGATTCTTTGCTGCTTTTACAGATCCAGACTAACACGGCTACCCCTCTGATACTCAAGAAATATATGTTTGCTGGTGATGTTTTAAAGAAAGTCACACCAGTGAACTGGTGGAAGTCACTTAAGCACTTGGTTTCAGAGACAGTTGAAGTGATAATCTTGATAAAGTGATAAACTCAGTTCTTGGTTTTTAAATTGGCTGTGCACAGGGTCATTTCACTGGCATTTAACAGCAGTAGCTTCTTCTGCCCGTGTAGAAAGAATTTCTTCCTTTGGACTAATTCATTCCAAATTGAGAAATCATTTGGGGCCTGAAAAAGCAGGAAAGCTTGTTTTTCTTTTCCAGATTATGAACAAACAGGAAAATGAAGGTGAAGATGACTGAGTTAGCTGCAGAAGCCAATATTTTAAGTTTCTCATGTTGATCTGGCTGAAATAGTCTATTTAATTTTTGTGGTTTTTTAATATTTCATGTAACTATTTTAGTTCAAAACAATTTTAACAAAAACAAACCTGATTTTAAAAAAACTGAATGTTTAACTAAATTCAAAAATGCATATGCTTGTTTTGTTAAAATATTATATGTTTGCTGTTGAAGAAAAAATATCCAGAATACATAACGTTGTTTTAGCTAATAAAAAACAATTTAAATGTCTGTCTGGTGATTTTCTCCTCCTAATACAGCATGGCAAGAAAATCCTCCAAATATTAATGATTAACCTGTTGAATTGGAGATAGTTCACCTCCCAATGACTTCATAAATATCTGCTTCATTTACCTTTGGTAAATGAAATAATCAAACAATCATTCATTTTCTGATACAGCTGTAAAACTAATCTGAAAAGTTTTCAAAATAAATCACTTAAAAAATGTATAGTGTGTATCTTCTAAAAATGAAACCTACATCTATCTCTGAGTTGTGAAGAATATGTATTAAGGTTATAACAACCAACAAGAATGCACTTTTATATAGAAATCCATGATTAAATAGAGTTTTCCTGACTAGTGATTTAAACCAAATCCACCCTGACTAAGCACATAGGTAGTCCCATTGAAAGTCACTGGGACTACTCACATGCTTGAAGTTACACACATGCTTAAGGATTCTGCAGGATTGAGGGCCTTAAAGAACCACAGAATAAAGCCATACAAGTTCATCTGTAGCTGACATTTTGTGAATACAGTTTCAAGTACCTCATCTGTCTATAAGAGAAGCCCTTTTCTTTCTCCATTTATGGTAACTAGAAATGAACTTTTAAAACATCCCTGAACAACGTTGTGGGGGATTCAGAATTCAAACTAGGCCCTGGATCTGAATATCATGCCCTTAGGCCAGCTCCTCATCTGTGGGTATAACCCAGCTGAGGATCTGGCCCAATAACGCTGCAGTAATCACCCCCCAAAACTCAGATCCACACAGCTTTGAATTTTAGGGAGAATCCATATACACAAACAGATCTAGAACCAAACTGTGAAGCTTGGACCTATCTCTAGTAATCAATGGAGAGCCAAAAATTCAGTTCATGGTTTTTAAATTGGCTGTGCACAGGGTCATTTCCCTGGCATTTATAAAGACTTTTGTAAGGTTTAGGAAACTGGGCCATTTCCCTTCCTGAATGCTCTGTTGCTGTTTATAAAAGAGACCAAAGGTCCACTGATTCCTGTAGGTAGAGAATATTATTGTCTTCATGGACACCGCTTTCCTTTAGGAGCTAGAAGATTTCCTTAACAGTTTTTTGCTAAGAAAATGCATGACTTTTATAGAAATCCTTGAAGTGAATCACTGGAAATACTTTATGAAGTATCTGCAATGAGACCTGGCAATATTCTGAGGGAGTGGTTATTTAAATATTAACTACTGAAATACTTTTTCATAAAAAAACACTTTAGCAGGAGAATTCTCTATAAATAGGATATTTTCTTGACATGGTAGAGTTTAACACTCGTTGTCAAGTTGTCCTACAGTGGCTCAAGAGCATGAGTACCAACCTCAGGACTGACTGTTAGGAAGCAGGGCACAAACTCCAAATTGGCTGAGTTCAGAACTTAAATTTCATTCACCAACCAATTATCAAGTATAAACTGCTTAGGCACTAACAGCCTTAACATGGAGTCACAGACAGCCCCCTTGGGTATTCCAGTCAGTCTTACCACCCAGGTAAGCTGACCTTTCTTACAGCAAAGATCACAGTAACATTTAGGTTACTTCCAGTCCCAGTAGACCAGTCAATTGCACCTTAGATCTCAAACCAAAGACAATGCTTTTGACCAATCCTATAATAAAATATCTAGATATTTGTTATATAAGAAAAGGAAATTAGAGTTATTTACAAGGTTAAAGCGGACAGACATATTACATACACACACATGAGTTCCAATTTTAAGTTTCAAAAAGTAATAGATGCCTCTGTAGTAAGAAAGCTCTGTGTGTCCATTAAGGCTAACCCAGACCAAACAATGAGGATGTTTTCTTTATTCCTAGTAATCCTCACCCCTCCTTATCTAAGCAGCATATTAGATAGTTTTTCCCTGTTAGGGCTTCCTATTGCTCTCCCCCCAACCCCACCCCTTCTGCTTCAAGGTACAAATTTAGCCACTAAGAGGAATTTGCGGAGATGAAAGAGGAGGACACACATCAGGGCCCTAGTTGGGCCCCAGGTGATCGCTACTTCCTACCACTCAACACAGATGTAATGAGGTTGAGTGGTGCCTGTATAAAAAAAATTAAAACTACTGATTATTCCTCAAGAAAGGTTTTTAATGATTTACGGCTATAAATGCAACACAGACAAAATAGGAAAAGAAAAATTAAAGACCAGCATTGAATAAGGATTAATATAAATGGCAAGTTATACTGAAGACAAGCACAAGTATAGGTAATATTATGCATTAGTTACTTACTACTATAAGAACATGTAATATTATGCATAAGTATTTAATATAAATTTATACTGACAGACACAAGCACATGCAAAGCTATTATTACTTATTAACTACTAACTTTACATGTATTGTCCCTGCTCTCAGTAAGCACAAGTGCAAGTAAAGATATTATATATTGATTAACAATTTACTACTATTCCTAAACAATTTAATACTATTATTAAGCTTCTACTACTCATTTTAATACTGTATTGCTACAACCTGAGACCAAATTATCCCAACACTACCATTTTTAATACTGTAGTGTCAAAACAACTTGAGATCAAATCAGCTCTAGCAACCAGACTTCTTTACTCTATAGCCCTACCCTGTATTCGTCCGAAAATACGTTACCCTTCAGTTGGCCATTTTCCACACTTTCCAGGTACAGACGGTCGAGAAGTGCACATCCCTTCAGTTCAGGGGGTCTGGGTTGGGTTTACCAAAGCACACACACAGAGGTCTGTGCCTTCATACTTTTTATCTCATCTGCCGGCCATGTCTCAACTGTGAGTAATGTGGTTTTATAAGCTATGCCTGAAGACCTAACTTATTTCACCACATAGGAGTCGGCATAAAGTGTTATCTGGTTGCAGCATCTCTTGACCACAAGTTCAAGCCTAATTCTGCAAAGCTTGCTTTTTGAAGCTTCCAGAAGTTTGAGGCCTAAAATTGACAATACTTTTGTTCATTTCGAGCTTGACAATACTTTTGTTCAAATTATTCACAGAATTCAGTTGCAAATCTTTTCATGGTGGGTAGAGGAGAGCAATCACCAAAGTCTTGTTTTCTTATGTTCCATCATAGTTTGCCTGGCATTGATGGGCCTTGTCAGGCGGGACATAAAACCTGTTGGAGACTAGTATTTCACACCAGTTAATTCTGCTTTCTTGTCTGGTGATTTACAGTTACAGAGGCTTACAGTGCAAATGTTCAAACACTACCTTACTGTATATGCTATAGAATTATACATAAGATTAATGCCGGCAGCAACTTACAAGCATTCAAAAAAAATTAAATACTAAGCACATTTTTATAACTAATATTTATGTTCCAATACTAAACACACACAGGTGAACCAGATTGATTCCAGCTATGCGTTTGTCAGTATGGGTGAAGCATGGGTACCGTGGCATAAGCTGATGCCTGGTTTGCCAGCACCACACTTGTTACTTAAAGAAGCTTAGAGAAAGGAATTAAAGGGCCAGCTCGGGAATCAGGAGATCTACACAATTCTCTTCCTGGCCCTTGAGTCAAACTCTGTCTTCCCCATTTTCCTATATCTTAAATAGATATAATGCCTACCTAGCAAAGGTGTTGTGAAATTTGTTATTATTTTGTTCTATAACCAACAGATATCTAAGTACCCAGTCCGTGCTGTTACTTATAGGTAGCAAGAATAACTGTTTGTGTAACTTTTGAGTGGGCCAGACTTTGCTTCATTACCCTCCTCTTAGTATCTAAAAATTTCCCACAAAAAGGCACATGAAGACCCAGAATTCAGTCACTGAAGATATTCAACAAGGATTGCACAGAGTCAACCTCCCTACAATCAAGTCCAAAAAACAATGAACTTAATTCTTAACTACCAACTTTATCATTCTAAGATTTTATCAATATAACTTAATTTCTACAACGTGACACGAGTTCTTTGTAATCTACATGCGTTATCTTCAGTTATATATAAACATAAAGAAGAAAACAAATTGAATGTAAACAGGGTCAGTCCCCACAGTAATACAATGAAAAGTATCTCAAAGTTCCCAAACACTCAGGTTAAGCTCTCCTCAGTCTCTAATCACCAAGACCCATACTGTGAAGTCAAAAGCACAGCAACATCTTTCCTCTCCTTATTTATAGAAATCTTCAGCTAGAATACATGCAGTCTATTCCCACTACTCTACTGCAATCAGTTAGCTAACTAATTAACCAACCATTCAGTTTAAATATATAGATTAAAAAAACCTTGTTACAAGAAAAAATACAAAACTGAGACTAGCAAAATATAAATGGATTCTTTCCTCATCATCACATTTAAATAAGAGAAGCTGGTGAATCATACTGGTTGAGGCAATTTAACTAAAAGCAAACATTCAAAGTATACAATTAAAATAAAAAGAATAGTGTTCCCTCCCAATTTCCCTTTTCTGTAATTAACACTGCCAATGTCACTAACCTGCTGCAAAATGCTTCAGAAGTTGGGGGGAGGGAAAGCCTCCCTTTTGTTCCTGTAACTCAGCTTTGCCCAACCCACTCAGATACCCTTTTGCAAAACAGCCGTCCTGACCTCTTTCCCTCAATGGAGTCTGAGTCCAGCAAAAGGAAACCTACTGAGCATGCCCAAAACTACCATACCCAATTCCAGAAACTTCTGTGTGTGGAGTGCTAAATCTGTATCTGCCTAGGAACAATGATCCAGACAACTCATTCCTACCCCCTATCCCCTCTCTATGGATATCTTAAAGATAAATCTCCCTATTACACACCTGGACTACGTTTGCAGATGATATTCAGGGACTTACAACATGACTGAGAATGAATCCCTGAACAGGCCTTCGACACTTTTCAGGTACTAAATATTTGTTCGGTGGCTTATATACTCTCATGTAATCAAACCCATCACACATACAAAAAGGAGCATCACACACAGGTTTAAGCATCAAACCCAAACACAAGAAGAATATAGGGAAGTTTGAAGGCTTACCATTGCCACCACCGGGAGTCAGGCCATGAAGACTCCTGCAAACCAAGACTTTTACATTGAATCCTTGGAATGTTTTCAGTAGCTGCTCTGAGGGTCACTACAGCAATGAAAATTGGCATGATTGTTTGTGGTTCTCCCTGGTGATATTATTCATCAGCCTGTCAATGAACACTATCATGCCTTTTTATATCGTGCTTCTTATAACTCAACTAAAACACCTTTTTTGAGGTCAATTCTGCAATTTTATCTTTGGCATCTTAATACTCCATCGTTCTTGGCAGATCTGTATAAAAACATTTTATCTTAATATAACATAGATTAATTTACATATTCTCTGTTTATATTCTGCCTTTAATTCCTCAGTGAATTTTTATCAGCTTGCTGAGAACTTTTTCTATGCCATGTGTCCAGTAGTTAAGTCTTGCAGCATGTGCTGAGAGGCTCTCCAGTATGTGACATTTATCTTGCTTTTTCAGTCTTAGTTATTTCTTTTATTTCTCGTTTGCAAAACCACAGCTCAGCATTAGCTCAGTTCTGTGTTCATCAATGGGCAGAGGCAAAAGAATTTTAGACCTGTAGAAAGTATGTATGTTCTGGCTTCTGTGCCACTGTATATATATTTTCACATGTGTCCAGTCACTCCAAATGGATCAGTGTCTGACTTTAGTTCTCACAGCCTAGTCAGATCCCCAATCTTCAGCATTTTTGGCAGAACCAAAAATTTGTCCCTTACTTCTGTAATCAAACATGAATCCCAATTCATATCTTTTTCTTTGTTACCTCTGCTTCCTAGATATTCATAAAAGAAATGTAAATAGCTTTGCAACTAATATAAAAGATTCAGGGCCAGCTTCTCACCTAGTGTAAATCAGCATAGTTCTGTTGAAGTTAATAGAGCTTCACTGATTCACATCAGCTGAGGATTACACTTGTTCCTACCGTCTACATTCCAGTGTTTTACGCCATTCCACTATGATGCTTCACCTGATCAAGGCCCTATGTGGCCTGAGAGCAGCCTTTCCTTTTAAAACTAGAGATACAGTTGACAGAGTAGGGGGTGAACATTATGGGACTTTTAAACCACAGCCTGTATTGGGATTTGATGGACGGGAGGGAAAGGTCTGTACATCAGCAGCAGCTCCTAGAGGCATTTAAAGACATTAGCAGCCAGCTGTATGTTATTGCTTTACACCTTTGCTTTGTTTTAGAACTTGTCATTTAGGAGGCTGCTTTGTTAACTTTACTATTTCTACAGTTTTAACCTTGTTTTGTAATATTTTATAGTGTCCCTGTCTCCACTGGTGATGAGGACAAAGGAAGGTTTGGTGCCAATTCAGTGTGTCAGGCATGCGTGTAATTCCCATGTACTTCAATGGCAGTTCCATGCACAGAGGCAGGGGTGGCACTTCCATTTAGGTGGCCTAGGCAATCGCCTAGGGTGCCAGGTTTATTGGGGGGTGGCATTTTGCTGGGGAGGGGGGCGGTAGGCGGCTCCGGTGGACCTGCCGCAGTTGTGCCTGCGGAGGGTCCCCTGGTCCCGCGGCTCTAGTGGAGCTGCCGCAGGCATTCCTGCGGACGGTCCACTGCTCCCGCGGCTCCAGTGGACCTCCCGCAGACATGGCTGTGGCAGCTCCACCAGAGCCGCGGACCAGAGGACCCTCTCCGCAGGCACGACTGCGGCAGGTCTACCGGAGCCACGAGACCAGCGTGCGAGGCGGCGAAATGGCCGGGCACCTAGGGCGCTAAAAACACTAGCGCTGGTCCTGCACAGAGGTGATGCAGGAGTAGGCCAAACCCAGCAGGCCTTATGCAGGCAACAACAAGAGTTTTCCTTGAGTGAGAATCTCCAAGTTTGACCCTTGATGATTTAACAACTGGTGTCTCTGAAACATCATCATTTGACTTTGTAAGATAACTTCCATGATTTGCCTGAGCATGTGTTACCAGCCTAAACAATTTCCAGAGTTGTATCAACTCTGTCTTAGCAAAGATCTCATAGATGTAATTTAACTTTCTTTCCTTTGTCTAGGGCAACATTGACATCTGGTGGTCACTTTCATTCAGCAGAAATAGTACAGTATTTCCATACCTCTTTTCAAACTCTAGTCATTTGAATTTAATGCACTTTTCAATCATAGGTCTGTCATAAAGTAGATTGCATTCCTCACTGAACATTCTGCCCTTTCCACCCTGGAGAGAGAAGGAGTTGCTTCCCCAACAACAGAGAAGTAAATAATGAAAGATCTGTAATATGGTGCCTGCATATCTGAACTCTGTAAAGGGAATGGCCTTCCTTATGCCAGTTGTCCTGAACATCCCCCCTATTCCCATCCATGGAGGGGGAAAGGGGTCTGCACAGTGAAGATATTAATAGTACATTATTGCATAGCAAAGTCTATCACTGCACATCTGTGGAAGTGATATGGCTGTCATCAGGGTTACATAGAGAGATATCTATCTCATAGAGCTGGAAGGGACCTTGAAAAGTCATTGAGTCCAGTCCCCTGCCTTCACTAGCAGGACCAAGTACTATCCCTGACAGTTTTTGTTTGTTTGTTTTTTGCCCCGGACCCCTAAATGGTTCCCTGAAGGATTGAGCTTACGACCCTGGGTTTAGCAGGCCCATGCCCAAACTACTGAGCTATCCCTCCCCCTTGAGTAGACCATGGATTGTGATGGAGCCAGAATGGAGTCATCTGGGGAGGGAATGGAATACTGAGGGGCCCCCACCTACAGAGAAAATGACCGAATTCTGAATTCATTTCTAACCATGGGTCTTAAAAAGTAGCTTTTAAGGAAGAGCAAAGGAAGGTTTGGGCCCAATTCAGTAAGTCACTCATACACATAATTCCTGTTGGACCAGCCAGATAGGGTACAGTTCAATGCAAATGACTCTTCAAATTCTGTTGAAAAGAAGCTTCATCCTATTCTCATCTCAGTGGAGTGAGTCAGATCCCAGAAGAGTAATTGAAAAATGAGAACTGTTTCAAAGCCAGCAGGAAGCAGCCAGTTATTAACACTTAAGTATGTTCTAGAACCTCAACCCATCACTGGAGCTCAAAACAATTTAATAGCTTCCTGTTCAGGTAGAAAAACCAAGTCATAGAGGGAATCAATTTATAAAACCAAAGTATGCATTAGCAGCAAAGCCATAAAGAGAACCCAGTTCTGACTCCCAGGCCTCTGCACAACCACATTGCTTTTAATTCTTCCATTTCTCTGAATCCATTCATCTGTGAGGTGACCTGGGATTTCAGAGGGGTACAGCTGGGCAGCCCATCCGGACATTCCCATCACAAGAGAAGTTGCAATGGGGCTGTCACATCACCAACTCATGGCCAGTTGTTGCTAGCAGAACCCATAATCTATTGGTCCCAGAAAACAGCAAAGCAAGATGATGCTGGGGAAGCCAGTGTTCATTCAAGAACCAGACAGACCATGGAGTATCATGCAGTGAGGACTGTCCAAGGGGGATCAAACAGGGAGAAAGACATGAGCATAGGAGTCATGCACCGACAAGAACTTGTGAATAGTCAATTTCACGGTTTCTCTGGTATAACCAATATCATCCTGTTTGTGTGGGTCTGTCCACCATCCAAAGGAAATAAACGTAAAAGTAAGAGAGTAATTGTGACACCAGGAGATGGAGAGGGGAAGTTAATTTCACTTTTTAAGATGAAGAGTGACAGTGCCTCACAATGATTTGTTACAATGCTTCTTAAGAGCCTATGAACTCGTTTGTTTGCTAGCATCATATGGCAGAGCATTGTCACTGCACCTAATGACATGAGAGTTTGCTCATATACTTCAAGAGAACTTCACGTCACTCAGTACTTTGTGGGATTAGAATCAGAATTATGGGCAACACATTTCTTGTTTAATTGTCATTTAATATAGGTATAATTTTTCATTTTCACAGGACTATGCCCATATTTCTTGTAAAATGCCAAGATTTACTTTAGAGAGACAAGGTGAGTAAGCAAGGTAATATCCAACTTCTGGTCCAATGAAAGAATTACCTCACCCATCCTATCTCTCCAATATCCTAGCACCAACACAACTACAACATCACTGCATACAAGATTTACTTTATAGGCCAAATTAAACATCATTTGATTTTTCTTTTGTGTTTTTATGTTTTTTCCTTTTATAAATATAGGACATTTTCAATATCATTAAATCAAATTTGTTTTTCTTTTCTGAACAGATAATATTCTTTACAATTACTATATGATTTTTAAATTCAGTACACCCCGTATAATATATTTTGTATAACATATTTATTGCTTCCCTTGCCATAACCTCTAGCCACCAATAAACATGATACATATTTTCTGGTGATGAGGTAAATATACTTCAGGCTTTCAAAGAAATATGAGTTGTTAAAAATATTTAACAAAAAAATTCTTAATCTCTTCCAGGTGGCACATCAATATTAAGATCTTGGAGTAAAAAGAAAGAAATAAGGCCAGATGCTCTTATATCTGGCCTATTATAGCCATATAGATATTTTTACTGTATACTCTGGAAATCCTCCTATCTTTCTTCAATTCTACTATGTACATAGATGATATCAGTTTTGTTTCTTGAATATGTGGTTTTTGGCAACATTAGCGAGGTTATAAAATGGATCTTGTGCCGTTAGTTATTAAAATAACTATGTACCCTGACCTAAGTACAAAAATTGTTACATTACCATGATGTTGTAACCAAAAAGAGCATTTGACTGGAATATGTCAATTTGTCTTTCACTTATTATACCAAAGTATTCTAAGGTCTGAAACACCAGTGGGTGATTTTACAAAAGCTGTAGGTGAAATCCTAGCTCCACTTATGGCAAAACTTCCTTGGCAAAACAAGTAAATTCAGTTGACCCAAGAATTCACTCTCTGGCAGCTGCACAATATGTGAGCACAGAGAAGTTCAAGGATGATGCTTCAGTCTTAACTTTGAATTTTCATTCATATCAAAATCATAATTCTAAAAAATATTTAAGAGAAAAGAATTGGCTCCTTTGGTCTATTCAGAAATTCCATCTCAGAACACTGTAGCAGCAGGAAGAGCTGAAGGAATGAAGCAGGACTGTGCTTTCTAAAACTCCAAACAAACTTTAACACAACTAGAGCCCTCACATTGCACCTACTGCCTGCCTGGAGCTGACAAAAGGCAGCAGCCCAGCCCCCCAAAAAAACGGAACACTTTGTTTAAATAACCAATCTCCCTGCCTTTCTCAAACCACACCCACCTACAACCCAACCAACAGGAGAGGGGAATTCCACTACAATATATGACTGAAATTAGCACATTTTGAAATTCTCTCCCACCCCTCTATAGACATGGACAGCCCAGGATGCAGCGTAACTGGTGGGGCTATGCTGCTTGTGAGGAGCTCCTGTAGGGCCTTACATTTCCTTTTATTTCCATCATAATAATCTTGCACCTACATAAGCCCCGATTCTGTGACCACTTAAGAATATGCTGAACTTCACACCTTGTATTCCTTCAATGAAGCTAACATGCTTAAACTTAAGCATGTGCTTAGGTATAAGCAGGACTGGGGCTATAGACTTTACATATCCAAAGCCCAGTAAAAAGATGAACTGATTAACTCTCACAAGCCCTCTGTGAAGTGAATGAATATTAATATTGTCCACAGTAACAAACATGTCCCTGGATTCAGTTAACATTTACCTGTCAGCAACTTGAAACACTTTAACATCAATACTTTTAAGATAGTTTATTTGCTTCATCTGTATTACTACATATTACCACCATTCCATGGCTTTTATAAGCCCTCTTGCAATTCACTGGTATCACATATACAAAGGCTAAAATAAACAAAACAAAAAAAAATGGTACAATATGGAAATTAAAATCAGAGGCATAAAAATGCATATCATGTTCTATTCTACTTAATGTATTGTATTATTCCTAACCTATATAGCAAAAATCCCAATGGCAGCTAGCAAAATGAATGCCTATCTTGTAGCTATGATATCATCAGAAAGCTTTATTGCAAGGCTGTGACATCGAAGCAATACAATCTGTCTTCATTTAGGGTCTGATCCAGTTCCCATTACAGTTAAAGGGAGTCCTTTACCGACTTCAGTGACAGTTGGATATGATCCTTTTAGCACAAGAAAAATAGCAGTCACCTTCTATAGCAGTGGGGGGCAACCTATGGCACATCAGGGTAATCCGCGGGCGGGCCACAAAACAGTGGTTACATTGACCATCTGCAGGCATGACCGCCCACGCCACTTCCCACAGCTCCCATTGGCCAGGAACGGCAAACTGCAGCCACTGGGAGCTGCAGGGCGGCCAGGCCTGCAGACGTTCAATGTAAACACTGTCTTGCGGCCCGCCAGCAGATTACCCTGACAGGCTGTGTGCAGCCCACGGGCCACAGGTTGCTGACCACTGTTTTATAGTATTAACCATTTGGATTTGGGCTAAATTCAACCTATGATATTTGACCAATTTACCCTATCACCAAACACAAACTATTAACAGTTGTTTAAAAAGCAACCTGGAAGTTAGAAAAACATGTAAAGATTTCCTCCTGTTTTCTTTCTCTCCGATTATTTTTTTATAAAATTGTAGAAGGGAAGACATATTTTATATATGATTTTTTTAGAAAGCCATGATATTCCTGTTCATAACCTTCAACTAGGTAAAAAACACAAGACAGGAAGTTGGTGAATAAAGCTAAAAATTACACATACACATCACAGCAAGAGCTACTCAACCTTCCCTCATGTGGTTAGCACAATATCATTAAAACCTCTTGGCCTTTATAGCTCAGTAGCCTGTGTAGTACCCGTGATATAAAGGAAAACAAAGGTAGGATACAAGGAAATACTAGTTTTCAGAAACACGGTGTAGAATAATCCAGCTCACATTGGTAGTGATGAAATCATTCCAAATCCAAAGCCTGTTTAATAGGCTAACATGAGAATTGTAGGTCACAGCCTATTTTATTCCAGAATGCACCACCAAAGCCATCTGGGTGAGCTTGTAGCTATGCAATGCACCACAGTGTCCAAGTTCAGGCCCGAAATTCCCCATACCTAGGGTAACTAGACAGCTCGATATTAGGGGATTTTTCTTATACAGGCAACTATAGGCCACTCCTCCAAAAAATAAAGTGTCCCAATTTTTCACACTTGTTATCTGGTCACCCTACCCAGACCAGCAAGGGATGGGAACACTACAAAGACACATAGGTGCTGGAACTAGAGGTGCCTGGGGTGCAGCCACTCCCCCGGCTTGAAGGAGTAGTAGTTTCCATTATATACAAGGTTTACAGTTTGGTTCAATGGCTTTCAGCACCCCCACTATACAAATTGTTCCAGCACCCCTGCAAAGACATCCCATCTGAGCATCCAGAATGGAGCCAACAGACCCTTGAAAGAGGATCACTTCACTCAGTGTCAAGCTTTTGAGGTGGGCAGGGGAAAGTAAATGGAGAATATAGACATTCCAGTGGATTTAAGATTTAAATATGCACAGAGATACACCTATCCTCTCATCCTAGCAGAGGTTCCTCTCAGCTTTGTGATGACTAAAAAGCTTATGTGAGGACAGTGGCACTGCCATGGTGTCAGTGGCCAGGGCATGGGCAGTCATGCCTAGTGGAAGTGGGGCAGGGCTAGAACAAACACACACAGGAGCTAGCTCAGCCATGAGTACGTGATTTGAAGAGACACTGAACTGCTGCTGGGCTTAAGTGCTGGGCTGCTGACTCTTCAAACCAATCAGGCGGTGTAGTCAATCAGGCAGCCAACTACAGGACAACTGTTTTTGTTAGGTTACTAGGAGAGTGGCCCTGCTGCCGGCCCTGATTCCTGGAACATGGTTTGTGCTGCACCTTTTCTGGAGATACATAAAGGACCCCAGTCTCCCTTCACAACATTATATCCAATGTGCCTGTTTTAAAGAAGAAAAACTTACAGTAGGGACTAATAGTGTCCTTAACTGATTCTTCCTACTCTAGTAATCATACCTGAGTGTCTAAGTATCTGATCCTTTTCTCACTTACACCAATGTAAAGCAGGAGTATCTCCAATGGAGCCAACAGAATTACACCAATGTAAAACTGAAGCAAAATAAAGATCTTTGTTCCTAAAGCAATCGTTCATTTATAAAGATTTTCATACACTAAGGATAAAGTTACATTAGATAGGATAAGATGTATGAGGGCTATAAAACCCTCTTCGTTCAGGGTATAGCCAATCTGTAGCTGATAGGTGTTGAGAAGAAACTTCCCCTGTGAGCAAGTTGTGCCATAATTGTCCATTATGGGGACACTTGCATCTGCTTCTGACACACCTGGTGAAGGCCACTGCTGGAGATAGGATTCTGAACTAAATGAACCAATGGTCTGAGTGTTACAATTCCTATGTTCCTCTGGTGCAAACTGTCATAGCTTCATAATGGAGATATGAGAATTTATACCAGTAGAGGACCTGCTCCATAATATTTTGTAATATAGCTCATTGAATAGTCAAAAATGGGTAGTCAAGGCTACTACGTTGGTTTTTTCCCCCCTAAAATCAGCCAAAAGTTGATAGTCATTTTCAAACCGACATCCATTCTCCAGCTCCTTTGTAAGGAAAAACAATTTCATGGTCAGTAGAGAACTTTTAGAAATAGTTTTATAGAAAGTCATATATTTCAGCATTCATTATATCTTCTGAATAACAATCTCACACAAATTTTCCTCCCAGGTGTCAATTACACTGATATCAAAGCAATTGCATATGACTGGTCCCTTCTGACCTATGAGTCTATGAGTCTATGAGTCTATGACAGGAAACTATGGCCCATTACTCTCAAAATTATTTTTTTTTTACTGTGAAAAGGAGTAGTAGTGGGGATTTCATGGCTGTTTTACAAAGGCAAATTAGTGCTCAAGACAAATAGAGGCGAGAACAATGGTACCAACACTCAAGGATACAACTTCGAGAATTCTGAGCTTATATAAACCATAAAAGGCCTTTCTATGTGTATTCAGAGCCATATGTAACAGGAAAGCAATTTACCCATGGCCTCCTGGAACTCCCCTGCATTGCTGGGCAAGAACAGATGCTGTGCTTCCCCATAGGAGAGTGTAGGGTAGAGCGGGTCGGGCCATGGCCATACCATCTCTCTGTATCTTCTATTCCACTTTTTGGGCAGCTTGTGTCCCAAGAAGCATTTCTTGCACTCAGGAGAGCACAGAGATTGCAGTTATGACAAACCAATGCACTGCTCCTTGTGCCTTCTCCCTCATGCATGTTTTGCACTAGCTGAAAGCTCACAGCTATCCAATGTGTGTGATCAATTTAAGTTTGCTCGGGCTGAACAATTCCGATTAGCCTGTTCATTTTGCCACAGATTTAAAATTCCAAATCCACAGCTTAAAAAGGGGAAGATACAGGGGATAACTAAAGTTCCATACTACTGTAGTGAGAAACAGACCCCTGAGCAGATTCATACAACTGGAAGAGTATTTCCCATTATTATGGCATACAGTAACTCCTCATTTAATGTCATCCCATGTTAACGTTGTTTCATTGTTACGTTGCTGATCAATAAGAGAACATGCTCATTTAAAGTTGTGCAATGCTCCCTTATAACGTTCTTTGGCATCCACCTGCTTTGTCCACTGCTTGCAGAAAGAGCAGCCCGTTGGAGCTAGCTGGTGGGGGCTTGGAACCAGGGTGGACCAGAAGCTCCCCTATCAGCTCCCCTAAGTTCCCTGGGCGGCAGCCACCCAGTAGGCTATCAATTGCTGGGCAGTTCTGGTATCCCTCTCCTACACTGCTGTGTGCTGCTACTGCCTTCTCCCTTGGAGCTGCTCTCGGGAGCCTCCTCCTTGCTGTGCAGGGGGTAGAGGGAGGTGAAGAGGGGTGCTAATGTCAGGGTGCCCCCCTCCCTCCACTCCTGTACCTCATCTCCACAGAGCAGAGGGGACACATGACAGGGCTCAAGATAGAGGGAGCTTGCAGGCAGCAGCTACTGTCTCAACTTGCTGATCTACTTAAAATAGCAATGTACTTAGAGTGGTGTCAGCGTACTTAAAGGGGCAATGTGTGTGTGTGTCTCTCTCTCTCTCTCTCTCTCTCTCACACACACACACACACACACACACACACACACACACACACACACGGTGTGTGTCTCTGTCTCTCTCTGCCATGCTGTCTCCCCTCCTTCCATCCATGCTCCCTTGTAGAGTGTGAGGCTACATTAACAACGTGTTAACCCTTGAGGGCCCAGCCAAGCACTAGTTCATCATTTAGCAGTAAGACGTTCCTTGGGAAATATCCCTCCCTCTTCCACCATCTGACTGCACCACCTCAACAAAGCTTCACAATGATCATTGCTGTGTACAGTATTAAACTGATTAAAACTTATACTGTGTGTGTACATATACACAGAAAGAGAGTCTTTTGTCTGGTGAAAAAAAAATCCCTGGAACCTATCCCCCTCCTGTTTACATTAATTCTTCTGGGGAAATTGGATTTGCTTAACATCATTTCAGTTAAAATAGCATTTTTCAGGAACATAACTACAATTTAAGCAAAGAGTTACTGTACTCATATAGCCCCTATTAGTTATACTAGTGTGAGTAACCTGGGTGGTTCTATTTGCAATGTCATTTGTCAAAAATAACACTTCCTCTTACAAGTCACTTACAGGAACAGCTATTGTGGCACCACTGCATAGACTGTATGAATTTCATCTCCTGTCCCCTTGCTAGATGCTGCAGTGTTATCCACTGTACAATAGGCTGCATTTGGGTCCTCATATGGGCTCGTTGCAAGTGAATACAACACTTCATTTCTTTGAAAGTCTTTGCTGCTGCTGCTCACTGCGTACGGGGAACCTGTAAAACAATGACTCTGCATCAAAGAGTTTATGAATCTCACAGAATTAAAATAAAACATCAGCTAAAATAAATCAACTAAATAAAATAGTATTATATCCCTTTGAAAAGGACATAAAGTAAATTCTCCTCTCCTACCTCCAAATAATGGAATTTGACTCCATTCCAGCCCAGAATTAAGACCTGTGTTGGTTACTGTCTATAGTACCCCACCTCTAGTAGCTAGGAAGATGATTCAGAATCACTTATCTGCTAGGTTCTTCTATGGCCCCAGCACTGTTCTGTCAGAACACACAAACACTGAGAACATGACTCCATCTTAGCACCCCAGAGAGAGCAAGAAGCAATGTTCTATTTGTTTTACTGAGGAGAAACTCAGACAGAGACAGAGTCTGTAACTTGCCCAAGGTCATAGGGACAGGATCTATGTGAGAGAGACAAGAATTTAACTCAGATCACCCATATCCTGTTCCAGTGCCTTAATTGCAAGACCATCCTCCCTAAAGAACAACCTTCTCCTGAACCAAAACTAATTTGATTAACAAAAAGTTACTGGTCAAAAAAGCATTGGCAATATCTGAAGTTTAAAAACTTAATACTGTGCACAGACAGTCTAAGAAATCCATAGTACACAATTCTCAAAATGTGCTAAGTAGACAATCATTTCAAAAAGGTTTATCAAAAATTTAATGCTCACATTCATCTCCAGAAATATCAAGAGCAGCCTGAGCTCTAAAATAAAAAGATAAGGGAAGAATCTATTTAGTCATTTCTATCAATTGGAAAAAACACTTTAAAAATGATACTATTTCATTGGTTATATCCATTCAAGGCCGTACCTGGGAAGTTGTGCAGATGGCTTTCCTATAAAAGATAAATGAAACACACTGTAAAATTTCAACAGTTAAAATATTCCTGCAGATCTTACTTACTAATTTCACTTTTCCTACCTTTTGATTTGATTTTCTTTTTATAGATCAACCACGCTATCCCACTGATGATAATAATCCCTACGATCAATCCTGTGGCGGCATACAATGGCACGGAAGCAGAGGCTAAAGAGAGGACCAGGGTTAGTTAATCTTGAAAATGGAACCCGATGCTGGGGAAAACACTTTACTATTACATCTGTTATATGGATGGTGCTTTTCAAATGATCAAATAATGTTTAACAACTATGTGAATAATACACATTCAGCAAGCCATTAACGTGGATTATTCCAGGATACAGTATGCTAGTATTGGTAATAAAAGCAGCAGATAACTTGATTTCTGTAACCTAATTTTTCTTATGAGAAAATATTCCAATATTCTACTGTAAAGATGCAACACAATATATGTTACAGTAGCAGTATTGCAGTGTCTTGTGAGATAACTGGAGAATACTGTAGTATTATAATGGGTTAATGCAGCACAACTGTAAAGCATAAATATTGAGGTTCACATTTTTAAAGGGGCTTTAAACTGTCCTCCATTTTTGTGTCCACAGTCATTTGCAGGTACAAATGTTGGACTCAGCTGTGTTTTGCCAAGAGCCCTGAAAAAGCCAGTCTGCCTCCAGGTCTTCCCCTAGCCCTGCACTAAGTCTACATCTGTTGCAGGGTATTTCTTGCAGTTCACTGTCTAGTATAGCTCGCGAATGTGTTGGGGAGGCAGAGTCAAGAATCTGTGCACTCTCTGCCCATTTTTATTCACCTGCTTATGGAGAGGAGACCGGGGAGAGGGGGAGGAGAGTGTAGAATCTCTACAGAGCCTTCTGTCATCCCCACACTGCAATCCATGGTTTGCCTTACATTCCTTTACTGCTCTGCAAACCTGACCTTGATTTTACCCTATAGCAATTAGGGGTGACATCCTGTCTGCATTGAAGTCAATGGGATATTTGCCATTAACTTAATGGGGCTAGAATTTCATGGTCTCTGGCTATGTGTTATGCTGGCACAAGCCGGTGACAAGACCTTGAAACAGCGTCATTTGTTCCTACAGTTAATCAGATTAATCCCTCGAACCAAGTCATTTAAAAAAAATGAATTCTAGACTGTAAACTCCTTTGGACAAATGGGGAACTGAGGTCAGAGATATTACGGACTAAAAATCCATTAATTTTCCATCCCCCATTTGAGATGCCTAGGACCTGCTATTGCATAGAACTTAGCATTCTATAGCACTTCATATGTTCACTCCGACTGACTGAAGTTGCAGCTGCTAGTGCTCAGCACTTCTGCAGATCAGACCCCAGGGTCTCAAGTCAGCAACCTTAGTACTGGCATCTCCCAACTTTGGAGTGCTTGACTCTGCAACCTTAATGCTCTTTTAATGTGTGGGGGTGGGGAAGGGCGGAGCGTGTAATTTACTGTTTTCTTAAGAAAGCAAACTGAAAAAACAGAAATTCTATTATGTGACATCATATTGATACCCACTGGGTCATTGGCAGGGCTGGGACATTTAGATCCACCACAAAGACCTATGCTACGTAAGCTAACATTGACACTGATAGCAGTAGTAGGTGGTTGTCGTGTGGATCAGCACCAGAGGGGGACAGGACACCTTCCCTGTGAGTTTCACAGATATTTGCTGACAGCAGAAGAATGGTGAGACTCAGGAATCGTTACTTCCATGCCAGGCTCTGGAGGGGGTGGCTCTAGCAGGCATGGACTCTTCTGCCCAATCCCCTCCCAGAACGACCCCTTTTGCCCCATCCTCTCAAACTCGTCCTTGTCCCAGTCCTGTCGCTTCTCCATCCCAGTCCTATTCTTCTGGCCTACCCTAACTGCAGTCACCAGTCCTCTTCCCAGTGCTTGCCTCCAGTCTCCCCCTCCCACACTCATCTTCTCCAGCCCCACTGCTTCCCAGTCCCATTCTCCCTCCCTCGGCTTCTTGTCTAATCGCAGCATTTTCCCCACCCCATCCCAGCTACTTAGCCCACTATTTTTTGCCCAGCCATTCCCACTTCTTTCCTCCCACCCCACACATCCTGGCTCATCAGATCTCCAACCCTCCCTTTCCTCCTTCCCCCCATCCCACTGCTTTTCAGTGCCAGGCAACTTGCCCTGCCAATTCCAATCTCTTTCCAATTCCTCCTCTGATCTCAGTGTCCTCCGCCACCTACTGGCTTCTAGTGTCCTCCCCTTCCCCCCACACACACACTTCTGTCTCCAACTCTCAGTCCCAGTCTCCCCCACCCCAGCTCCCAGTCCCAGTTTCCCTCTTCTGCTGCCCCTATCCACTAGCCTCCTGCATTCAGTCTCCCACACCAAACTCCTTGTCACTCTCTGCTCACCACCCTCCCACCACTGGCTGGCTGGCTTCTATCATCTCTTCATTCCTTCTCCGCCACAAAGCCTGGGCCCAGCAGGGATGTCACTGACAGCACAGTAGTTCAGTCTCAGTTCAGTTGCTTGGAACTGGATGCAACATGGCTCACAGCAGCCCAGACCTGCAATTGCAGGGAAAGTCCCACTCAGCACTGGGCTGGAGCATTGGGGAATTTAGTGGATGATATCTAGGAAGTCTTTACTGAGCATCTGTGCACTGTGATTTTTAAAGGCTTATAACTTGGCCAAATTTGGGCAGACTTTCATGGGAATGGTAAAAGGGTCACCGCTAACATGAAGGCTGCTCTCCTGCCAAATGGCAAGTCCTTATTCCAAAGCATGGGGCACTAGATCTGTTCAAAGAAATGTCACCAGAATTTTTAACATGGGCAATACAGCATATTTTTCCATGGATTGTTCTTCAAATTGGCTGAACCATTTTTGCTGAAGTTTTCCCAGCATGGAAAATTTTATCCCAAATAGCAAAAGTCTGGCAAAATTATAAGCAACTCTGGTACCAACCCCAACTACAAAACTTCTAACTTACATGGAATGGCTTGATTCCTCACTTCTATAGAAAGGTTATTTGCAATCTTCCACACATGTTTATTTCTTGCCCAGGAATTTACAACACATAAATAAGTTCCACTGTCAGAGTCAGTAACATTCAAGATGGTCATATTATGGACTACATGTTTCTCTTCTGAATCTAAGCTTGTATAGTTCACTAGTCGTCCTTCGATCATCTCATCAATACAGCAATGTGTATTATACGACAAAGTATACTGCTCTCTCGCAGCAGAAAACAGGCATTTGCTTGTTTCTGTATATTTGATCCAATATATAACAAATGTTTGTTTTGGTTGCTTCATTTGAAATTCACAAGAGAGAGTGAAGTTACTTTCTTCTTCTACTAAATGATTATCATGTGATTTTGACGGAATGTTCTCAAATGTCTCCTTATCTGCAATACAGAATGAAACAAACACAAAAGATATGACAAACGTGCACTGTAACGTGTTATAACATGCTTTGCCTTTGAAAGGATTCTTAGAAGTTTGAAAATTTTCCAACAAAAACATCCTCTCAGACACAGAATTCAGTGCAAAAACATTGTTTCATTTCTATTGGGGGGGGAGGTGTTTTATTTTAATGAACTATTTACAAGGCATTTTTACATTAACAGGTGCAAATATCTACTGTACTATGGCTACAAGTCAGCTATTTTAAATAGCGATTTGGGGCCCAATCCTGTGAAATCTGAGTACCTTCTGTGAAGTTGCCAGCACCTGCACATTCCACTGAAGTTGAAGGTGCTCAGCTCTGCACAGAAGATTCTCAGCACTGCATGTTCAGTCATTTGGTGGTCATCAAAATAATAATTCTGGGCTGAACCAGCTGCCTACTGGAACCATAGAAGTGGGGCATGCTCTTAGAGGCACTAACTATGCTACTCCTCCTACAGATATATGTCCAGTTTCACTGAGTAAACCTCTGGGACTTAGGAACACATGAAGGAATTCTTCCACTCTACTCTGCACTGATAAGGCCTCAACTGAAGTACAGTAACTCCTCACTTAAAGTCGTCCCGGTTAACGTTGTTTCGTTGTTACATTGCTGATCAATTAGGGAACATGCTCATTTAAAGTTGTGTAAGCCTCCCTTCTAACATCGTTTGGCAGCCACCTGCTTTGTCTACTGCTTGCAGGAAGAGCAGCTCTTTGCAGCTAGCTGGTGGGGGCTTGGAACCAGGGTGGACCGGCAGCCCCCTATCAGCTCCCCACTCCCCTAAGTTCCCTGTGAAGCAGCTGCCTGCAGTTCAGCTGTGTCCCTCGCCCCATTGCCATGTGCTGCTCCTGCCCTCTGCCTTGGAGCTGCTCCCCTTGGAGCACTCCTGCTTGCTGTGGGGGTGGGGGGGAGGGAAGGAAGAGGGAGGCTAATGTCAGGGTGTCCTCTCCCCCCTGTTCCTGCAGCCCCATCTTACCCCATCTTCCATACAGCAGGGGGAACAGACCAGGACTCAGGATGGAGGGAGCTTGCAGCAGCTGTGTCTCAGCAAGCAGATCTAATTAACAAGGCAGTGTACTTAAGGGAAATGTGCATATCTCCCTCCATTCCTGCTGCCCTGTGTAGAGAGAGAGTTAACCCTTGAGGGCTCAGCCAATTGCTAGTTCATCATTTAGCAGTAAGGGAAATATCCCACCCTCTGACTCCTCCACCTCAACCGAACTTCACAATCATCATCACTGTGTACCAGTATTAAATGGTTTGTTTAAAACTTATAGTGTGTGTGTGTGTGTGTGTAAATAATTTCCCTGGAAACTAATCCCTTCGTTTACATTAATTCTTATGGGGAAATTGGAGTCGCTTAACATTGTTTCATTTAAAGTCACATTTTTCAGGAACATAACTACAACGTTAAGTGAGGAGTTACTGTATTGCATCCAGTTCTGGGTGCCACATTTCAGGAAAGATGTGGACAAATTGGAGAAAGTTCAGAGAAGAGCAACAAAATGATTAAAGGTCTAGAAAACATGAGCTATGAGGGAAGATTGAAGAAACTGGGTTTATTTAGTCTGAAGAAGAGAAGACTAAGAGGGGGCATGAGAATAGTTTTCAAGTACATAAAAGGTTGTTACAAAGAGGAGGCTGAAAAGTTGTTCTCTTTAACCTCTGAGGATAAGACAAGAAGCAATGGGCTTAAATTACGTCAAGGGTGGTTTAGATTGGACATTAGGAAAAACTTCCTAGCTGTCCAGGTAGTTAAGCATTGGAACAAATTGCCAAGGGAGGCTATGGTATCTACGTCATTGGAGGATTTTAAGAACAGGTTAGACAAACACCTGTCAGGAATGGTCCAGTTATTACTTAGTCCTGCCTTGAGTACAGGGGACTGAACTAGATGATTTACTGAGGGCCCTTCAGTCCTACACATCTATAATTCTATAACATCTGGGAAACCACATTCTCACACTGCACTAAACAGATGTTGTCATTTCTGTTGCCTGGTTCGGGGTCTGCCTTGGCCTAAGTGCTGATAGTATCAGCTATGAGATACGTTATTAGACAAATGGCTGAAAAAATGTGAAATTGTGAAACAGCTATTAAAGATTAAATATTTTCTGGATAAAGTAGTTGAAGTGCAGTGTATACTAAACAGGACATTCAGAGGGTAGTCGTTTTTAATATGTGCATGAACACATTTAAAAACAACAATGGCCCCTAGAGTGAGATTCTGCAGCATTTCTAGGGTCACATTTTCAACTAACCTCAAACCAGGCTCCATATTGCAGACACAACATTTAGCATATACCTGTTATGGGTGCTCGACAAATATTTGCACACACAAATTTGGTACTTAGGTGCCTTGTCTGCACAAATAGTTGTTTGTGTGTGCAAAATAGGCACAAAACCAATGTTATGAGTACAATCGATTGAAAGCTTAAAACACTAGAGGTAAGATTCCGTGCTGTGCCTCTAGATGCACAGAACAAAACTCACAACCCAGGTGGAGAGGGGCTAAGGTAGCTTTAAGCAGCCCTCAGTACAATTTAGGCAGCCCTGAGGGTCAACTGCCCTGAATTTAAGTAGTGCTGCATTCTGCAGCCTGGACCCAAGCCATACCTGCTATGTCAGGAGTTGCAAGAGTGTTGTTGAAAGGACAGTCTGCTGCTGTCTTCCTTAGTTCCTATGCCAAAGGGAAATTCTATCCAGACCAGATGCTGATTTTAGAAACTCTTTAGCCCATTTACCCAGCCAGAGCACGGTTGAGAATCTCACTCTTTGGGAAGAAATTCAAAGAGCAAGACACAATACTGGGCATTAATGTTTTACAATCTGTGAGCTAGATCCTCAGCTTGCATGAATCAGTGTAGTCCTAGGGCCCACCATGTAGAAGGGTCCCTTTGCCTGCCAACTTTAAAGTAGAAAGGTGACAGATAAACTGTACCAACATCATTACAAACGAGTGTTTCTAGGGGGAAGTGAAGAGCAACTTATTCAGCTAAAATCAGTGGGGATGTACCCAAAAAAGAGCTGAGCGAAAACTGAATAAAGACATCATGAGTAGGCCTTTGAGTTGGAATGCATCTTAATAACAGTAAACTTAGTATGGTAAAAAGTGCAGATTTTCAATGACCCCCCCACACCTGATATTTCTTTTAATTTCTTTTCTTTTTTAAGAACTTCCACTTTTGTTGACCACTTTACTCAGCCTAGTTCAGATGCCTAATTCATTCAAAGCCAAATTCAGTAACCCTCACTCATATAACACCTCCTCCATAAGTGTTCCTTTTTTAAGTCAAGGGAACACTGGTGGAGAATAGTATTATTCACTGTAAGTAAAAAGGGCAGAATCTGGTCCTCAGTTCTGAATTTTCTAAATAAGCTTCTCTTCAACTCACTAACTCCCTTTCTGGCCTCTCAGCTCTAGAATTTATTAATTAAAATAAACCCTCTTCCCCCACAAGAAAAGCACTCACCTGCGGTCATGTTTATTATCACCACAATAAAAAAGTTATAATGTCTGCAGTGAGTCACACTGGTAAAAAGTGGGCAAGTCTGTGATGTTCCAGTATTTGTAAATTGCTCGCATGCAAATACCCCACCACCTTTGGAATCAGAAGTTGATAATTGGTTTGTACACTTTGTTTTATCAGAGCATTTGTTTGGTCCATTGATTACTTTGGGCTGTTGATTACTGCAGTAGTTGATTACTTGGAATTCTTGCAGAGATTCTTCAGCTTCATACCAAATTGTTTCCTTCTCATTAGCCACTGTTCCATTGCACTTAAGTGTGAAATTTCCATTTTCATAATGACGAAAGAAAGTCTCACCTGTTAAAAATACATAAATGGTTACTGATGCAAAATGATTCAGAAATCATCTTACAAATAATACTGTAAAGAAAGTGCTGCAGGTTATAAGCATCATTAAGGGCCCAATCCTGCGAGCTTGTGTGCTTCTGGGATGCTGCTCTCTTCCTCCTGGGTCATGTTGAACATCCTCCCCTTGCCATCAGCAGAAGCTCGGGGCTCTGAGCACTTCCTATGACAGCCACAGCATGTTGTAGGATCTGGCACTAAGAGTACAGATCTGGAATTTTATACTTGGACCTTGTGGAATGAGCAGAATATTGCACAGATCATAGTGAACACTGATCAGATTACATAGCTTAAGCCTTGACATTGGCCTTGTTTTAAAGGGTGGTTTTATGGCCCTTTCTGACCATGAGAATTACACCAAAGAGAGTTCAAAGAAAAGAAGGTACAAATATGTATTTTTGTACTAACAATTGCCATATTTATTAATTCCCTTGGCCAATAACCAATCACAAGCAGCCATGGCACAAAACTGCAGTTTTAACTTAGAAAATCTGGCCCTTGCTAATTAACTTTTAGCAAACTACATAAAGATTAAGTCCCTGATCCTGAGAACGTCTGTGCATATGAACAGTTCCAAAATTCAATGGGACTATTCACATGCATAAAGTTACTCACATGACATTACTGATTACAGAATTGAGGTCTCCATGTGAATTACAAAGGCTTTATGAGGCATGTGTCTAAGAGACACTGTCATCACAATTATGCCTCCAATTCTCTGTCCTACATTTTTTTAGAGTTCTTATAAAATATAGCCATTTTGGTGAAATGCAACAAAAAACTGTATCTGAGCTACTCCAGCTGGTCTGCTGCAAAAAATTAGGCATACTTACAGCTATGTTACTATTAGCATAGATTATGTTAAGTAAATAGACAAAACATTTTAGCTTTTGTATTTTCACAGCTTTTTTAATACAATACTGAATAAATTGGCGTTCAGAACCAGAGCTAGTTGAAAGCAGGCAGCTCTATGTTTTTTGCTGCCCCAAGCACGGCAGTCAGGCGGCCTTAGGCGGCATGCCTGCAGGCAGTCTGCTGGTCATGCGGATTCGGCAGCGTATCTGTGGGTGATCTGCCAGTCCCACGCCTTTGGGGTACCCACTGCCAAATTGCTGCCAAAGCCACGGGACTGGGGGACCTCCTGGAGGCATGCCACCGAAGACTGCCTGTCTGCCGCCCTCACAGCGACTGGCATGATGCCCCCCCGTGGCTTGCCACCATGGGCACGCACTTCCTGTGCTGGTGCCTGGAGCAGCCCCTGGCTGAAAGATAGGGAAATATATTCCACTTTTTTTCAATTAAAATTTCATGTTTTGATTAGAACATTGTGAAAATATTCATAACACTTTATTTCCATTTTTTTATCCATGGAAATTCAAAATTTTGATGTAAAATTTTATCAGACTTTGAATTTTGTCGAATTTTGACCAGCGAAGTTGAGAAGGCACTTGCCTCTGGCACAGTATGCTGAGGGGCACAGAAAAAGCCTTCTCTGCCGGAAGGAAAGCTGCGGTTCTCCCAGCTGCTGCTGCCTCTATGGCAACAAGAGACACTGGCTGGCAGAGGGTTGAGGGCGAGCAGCCAGCTGCAGCACATCAGGAGGGGGAGGGGAGGGAGAGGGGGAAGAGGGAGGCACACACAAGCTTCGCAGCTCTCCCCTCCCCTGGCACTCACCTGGAGGCAGCGGTGAAAGTAACTTACAGAACTTACCGGTACTGCCAGAGTCCTGAGGGGGCGTGGCCTCATCCGGAAGAGGCGTGACCTCTCAAGATTTAAAGGCCCCGGGGAACCAGCTGTGGTTGGGAGACTCAGAGCCTTTAAATCAACCAGGGACTCCCAGCTGCAGAAGTGGCTGGGAGCCCTCAGGAGCAAATTAAAGGGCCCAGGGTTCTGGCCGCCAGGGGGAACCCCGAGCTTTGCATGGCTGGGGCAGGGATTTAAAGGGCCCAGAGCTCCTGCCACTGAGGGAAGCCCAGAGCCTTTTATATCCTGGCCCCAGCCCGGCCGCCAGAGCCGCGGCCAGGATTGAAAGGGCTCTCGGCTGCCCACAGTGGCAGGGAGCTCTGAGCCCTATAAATCCCGACCCCAGCCCGCCCGATGGAGCCGTGGCCAGGATTTAAAGGGCTCTGGGCTGCCTGCAGCTGCGGGGAGCTCTGAGCCCTTTCAATCCCCACTGTGGAAGTCAATGCAGTCCAGCACAGCGTACTGGCTCTTACCAGTACGCCGGACTGGACCAGCTTACTTTCACCTCTGACTGTATGTATGTGTATGAATATGTCACAAACAATGCAGCTGCAGCCTGCCACCGACCAGCAGCGACCCCAGCAACCGGCCCCTGTGGGCTGCTGCCTGCAGAGAGCCAGCAGGTGCCGCTGGGCTGGGTCTGCCAAGGAGTAAGGAACCAAAGCAAAAACCACAGCCAGCCAGCCAGGGAGGGAGCTGGGGATTGGGGGTGGGGAGGGGAAGTCAGGGGTGAATGAAGGACAAGTGGAATAGCCTTCATGAAATATACAAGATATTTAGAGAAAGTTTTGTCAATTTTGGCCTCTGCACTCTGCAGGCAGGACAAAACAAAAAGAGATCTGAGATTGCACTCGATGTCCTAAGGACATTTCAGGTGTTTAAATCAATACATAAAGAGGGTGGATTGGAATGAAAACTACTATTTCTTTCAAAGGAGGCACAATAATTTCCCTGAATATTCAGTTCTCCCCTCCAATCCCTTTGTGGTTTTATCTATGGAGGCTATTTGCTTTCCCTGTGAATCTTTAGTTTCTTTAGCAAAATTGCTTTGCCCAAAATAAACCCTAATCATCATGACATCTTTCCACCATGTTCTCCGTGTTTTTTGTGTTGTTTTTTTAAAACAGTAACATTTCAAAGAGGATCTGCAAGCAGTTTGGACATCACAACCATGATCCTCTGCTGGGGAGGGAATGAGATAGATTTGAACTTGGAAACGGTCCCTGATTTTGATTGTGTTTAGGAAATCTCCTCTTCCTGTGGGCAGAAAAGAACTGCCCCTGCCATAGTCACACACACCCAACAACAACTGGGAGTGAAATTAACAAGGATGCCAGAAACGGCTGCTAACTCTGGGCACTGAACTGCACAGGGAACAGCTGAGTTTAAACTGTTATTTTGCAGGCAGCAGCAGCAGGCATCTCAGCCAGTCTCCGTACTGCAAGCTAGAGCCTAGAGGAGAACCCCTGTGAGGGGACGGGGGAGGGGGGATGCAGACCCTTGTCTGCAGCCTGGCTGGAGGAGGGGGAGGGAGGAGATGAGAAACCAATGTGACAGTGAGTTTTCCCCTTCTACCTGCTTTTATTAGCTCTGGATTTAAGCTGTGCAGCCAAATGCTTGTATTTGCTGTATATATTAGTATTGGAGAGAGCCCCTCAACCCCAGGGGCAGAAAAGGACTGCCCCTGCCATAGTTAAATACACCCTCCCCTAGACCCCCTCCCCACAGCTACTGTGAGTGAAATTAACAAGGATGCCAGAAACCTTGGGGCTGAACCATCAGGGAACAGATGAGTTTAAACTATTCTTATGCAGGGAGCAGGCTTCTCTCTCCCTCCCTCAGTCAGTCTCCTTTTCTTACCAGTCCTCCATACCGGCCCATACCCGCTTACTTTCACCTCTGCCTGGAGGAGACGCCAAGGGGGCTTCCAGTGGGAGACAGGATCATTGACAGTGGGCCTCACTCACCTGAGCAGCTGCTGGGGCTTCTGGTGAGTGTTTGACCCCTTCCCCCCAGTCACCGTTCCTGCAAACTGGGCAAGGGACAGCCCCATCCCCCAACCCCAGTGAGGTTATGGCAAGGGGCAGCAGGAGAGGAAGGAAGCCACATGTGATGGCAGTCCCCTCCCCCACAGCATCCACCACCCCCTCTCTGGCCCCCAAACTCTGTCCCAGAACCTGCACCCAGTCCTCCACACTCCCTCCCAGAGCCTGCACCCCTCCACCCATCCTGTACCCCACCCTGTGCCCGCAGGGCCAGTGCAAGGGTATTGCACCCTAGGCAAAACTTCCACCTTGCGCCCCCCTACCCCATCCCACTCTACCCCTCCCCCTGGAGCATCGCTTATTATAAACTTTTGAAAGTGAGTACTGCATAATGTGGCATTGTTCATTAGAATTAATTCATGTTTGGCTTGAAAATTTATTAAATTCATTTAGTCTACATATTTAATGAAAATAAATAAATAACCTGACAGGGTGTGGGGCTGGCTGGCTTCAGGCATGGGGGTGCAGCAGGGGCAGGCTGGCTGGCTGGCTGGGGTTAGCTGGTTTTAGGCAGGGGTATGTGGCAAGGGTTGGCTGGAGACAGGGGGTGTGATGCTGGCTGGAGGCAGGGCAGGGGGGTGCGGCAGGGGTTGGCTGGAGGTAGGGGGTGTAGGGCTGGCTGGAGGCAGAGGGTGTGGGGCTGGCATGGGGGTTTCTGGTAGGGGAGGGAGAAAGTGAAAGGAGGCAAGTGGTGGATGGGAGACTGACTAGGAGGGATGCAACAAGCCAGCGGGGAACTAGGGGGTGAAGAGGGGTGTGATGGTGGGGCCGAGCGGGGATGGGGTGGGTCCTATTTTACTGCTGTGATCTTGTCACCCTATGCATGCCGTTTCTTCCCCCCCTCCCTCCCAACTTTCCTTTTCGGCCCACAGCTCTCTATTGTGGGCCGGCGCTGGTGAACGAGGGTTTGTTTCCGCGGGGCGGGCGGCGCTGGGGGGGATTGTTTCCAGGGGGCCAAATGCACTTTAGAAACAAACATTCTTCTAACCCTCCTCCTCTGTATTTCACACAAATGCACTTTCCTGACATCTCTAATGACCCTCCTGACTCCCCAGTCCATTTATTGGTTGAGAAAACAACCTTTTCCAACATAGTTAAAGTCAGTAAATATAGCTTGCAATCAGGAATACTTCTTGTTGAATTATTAATAATATTAGAAATAATTAATATTAATACAAGAGACCACCAGACACTAATTTAACCATGAATTCCTTTATTAAGTCCAAAGGCCAAATAGTATTTTAACATGCCTCTAAATATGCCTTGTCAGATTTAAAATAAGCAGAAACTATGCCCAACACAGTAACAAAGTATTCATAAGCATGCGATCACTTACAAATAGGCCAGACTTAGGGAAAACCATCTAGCCCTGGTGTACATAAGCATGATCAGGTGGTAGGGTGTGACAAAGAACCCTCGAATTCCTAACTCTTTTTATACACTTCAAAAAACAAATGATGCCAGAGCCAGTTATCACATTAGCTAATGGCTAATTTGAGACAGTTCACCCTAATTTTCAGTTTTAATCCAGATAAGATTTACAACCTGCTTTCTCACAAGATCTTTGCTCCTTATCTCTTCTCCTCCTCCCTACTGTCCAACAGCTGTTTCATTGCACTTGGGTTCACACAGGCTTTACTTTTAAGATCAAACTGGTATGTGGGCTGGAAAGGTCCAGGCTGACTCCTTTGCCTTATTTAAAACCATCTGTAGTCAACTCTGTCAGTTAGAGGCATTCTTTTTAGAAATTTCCTTATCTCATTAATTTTTTGAACCAGCCATCCTCCCTACTTCTTGTCTTCTGGCCTTTTTATTTTCAAGACTTTCCTTCTATTTGCTAGTCAGGGCCTTTCTTTATAACACAATCTATTCTTAATCAAACTTAAACCAACTCTAATTCTTTAATTTCATATTTATGCTACACTTCAGTATGTGTTAAGATTAAACATCCCAGAAAATGAACTTTACACAAAATACTCTTAAGTATTAAGAAAGTGAGATAGGCATAGAAATGAGCAGTTTTTCTTAATAGGAAACATACCCGTAATTCGTCCTAGAAAAGCCAGGATCACCAAAAAATACATTCTTCTGGGAGAAAGGGTTGCAAAGGTTTCCTCTTCTCGGCGTTGTCTCTAATTCTAAGAAAATTCTTGTGAAGAGAAAGGAAAGCGGAAGTTTAGTGAGCTCAACAAAAAGTAACAGGAAACAGATAATGAGAATTGCAACACTGCCCAGCTGCAAGATATGCTGTTTATTTTAGAGTCGGAGACACTTCCAGCACAAACAAGCCTATTGTCATTCAGTGATGACAGAGGTAATTTATATCTTGGGAAATAAAGTCCAAAGACTAGAGGCTCTTAGGCAGTAGAAGAAAGTCTTCCGTAGAAAAGAAAGTCTGAGGTGCCCACAGTAATTTGCTGGCTATCCTCTGCCCATATCAGTTGTGTGATTCCTGAGGTGTACCAGGATAGTGTAGGCCTCACTCAGTGGACAAATGTCAGGTGAAATGGTAGCTATTTTAGCCTTCCACTTACCAGGGATTCCTTTGGGCCTGAGCCATCATCTGAAAAGCAGCCCCATAAGGTATCTCAGTCAAAGGTGCAGCAGTCACTGAGTCACTAGCTGGTCCTTTTTCCATGCCTCAAGGAAGATATCCAGACAGAAAACACCATTTGGGGAACAGAGACCACGTGAGGGCAGAAAGACTCCTTCATAAGCCTCCACTACCTCCACAAGGGTAGTGAGTGTGAAAATCAGAAAAGAAGGTGAGTAGGGCCTGTGAACAGGCAGTGTATGCCAATCCAGCTCGTTTTACACAGACTGCTGCATTGGTCCTTTCACATTTAAGGGGCAAGGTGATACCACCAGTTTGTGGGAAGTAACATGACTTTACTCCCTTCCAATAAATGGAATTAATTCTTCTAATCAAAAATCTGTTTGTCTTGTCTTCAGAAATGCGAGCTCTTCAGGGGGAGCTAGAAAAACCACAATGTCTGACCAAGTTGTGCTGAGGGTAGGAGGACATCGCAGGTAGTTCCCTAATCCATGGTCAGTGAGTTTGGCAGCTTGTCTGGGCAGTACGGGTGGCTGGGAAGTCTTGTCAAGATCCCATGGAGTTCTGTTGGGGGTTGTCTTAAACATGGGGTTTTTGGAGCTTGAAACCTCAAGAAGCAGCCATAAAGCAGCAGGCTGACACTGAAAAAGGGAAGCTGCTTGAAAAGAAGATTGGAACTTCCTGGAAAGCAGCTACCTGAAAAAGCGGCAGCAGCAGCAGAATTCCAAGGTTGCCTTGGCAAGAAGGAGCTACCTTGCCAGCAGCAACAGAAGAGCAGTGACCTCCATTGCATCCGCAGCAGAAGAGCAACAGCGCAGCTGTGGCAGCCACACTCTGGGGATCAGACAGGACAGAAGGACCAATAGAGGAATCGGAGGAAAATTTAAATGAGGGTAAGTCTGATTTTCTTTTCTATCTATTATTTAAGAGTGTATGGCTTTGTCTGTGAATAAAGCTGCCTGCTTCTTGAATGAGATCTCCACTACCCCTCCTGTGACTGGCTGATCACAGGATGTTAAATGTCAGGTGTTAAGTATTAATGTTGCTGTTAAGTACATGTTTTAATCTGTGCATGCAGTAATGGTTTCTCATATGTGTATATAGGGGCTGCATATAGCTCATTGTATGAGGTTAAATTATACCATTAAGACTAAAAGCCTTTATGGATACAGGACCTCTATATGCTTGCTACATTGAAACCAGGGCATTAGGGCTGTGCTCCAGCTCCGCTCCAGCTCCAGGCAAAAATCTGCAGCTCCACTACTCTGGAGCTGCTTTGCGCTCCAGCTCCGCGCTCCACTCCAAAGCCCTGATTGAAACCACTGTATTTCTCGTATGTGTTAAGATATCCTATGTAATCTGTGTCTTTTATTTTATTGCACTGCTCTAATTCTTTAATGTAATTCCATTGCATTTTACTATGCTCTGTGTATCCTTTCTTGCTTCATTTACTACATTGTAACCACTTATTTCCTTTAAATAAATAATTCTTTTGTTTTCAAAGAGTTATTGCTTGCGTGTCCATCCTTGAGCAGAAGGCTGTATCCCTGTCCTTTCAAAGTCAGCAAGACTAGCTTGCTCTGAGGAGCCCTCTGCAGGTCAGAGACAAGCCCCCTGGTAACACTCTAGAAATTCCTTTAGGGCGAGCCACAATCTTGTTTACCTCTTTTCTTAAAATTAGATAAACTTGTAGGTAACTTAATTAGTGTCTAAAGTTTTGTGTAACAAAGCCTCCCCATGCTGCCGGAAGTTCTGTAGTGCTATGAAAACCTCCCTGTACTGCCAGAAGACATTGTAGCGGAAGCTTCTCCTGACCTCCACGTGCCATCATAGTGGTAGGAAAACCCAGCGCGGGTGCAAGGATGTTTTGCGCCCTAGGTGAAACTTCCACCTTGCATGCCCCCAGCCCTGTGGCAGCCCTCTGCCCTAAGGCACCTCCCCAGGGCAGCTCCCCACCCCTCATCTGCCCTGAGGCACCCCCTCCATGGAAGCTCCCAACCCACCCACCCCCGGAAGCGCCCCCCCTCACACCAGTTCCTCCCCTCCGCCCTGAGGCGCCCCACCCCGCGGCAGCTCCCCCCACCCCAGCTCACCTCTGCTCTGCCTCTTCCCCAAGCACACCGTCACCACTCCACTTCTCCTGCCTCCCAGGCTTGCAGCGCCAATCAGCTGTTTGGCACCGCAAGCCTAGCAGGGAGAGAAGTGGAGCATGGCGGCGTGCTCAGGGGAGGAGGCAGAGCAGAGGTGAGCTGGAGCGGGGAGTGGTTCCCCGCATGCCGCCCCTCCCTTACTTGCTGCAGGCGGCCCTCACCATGCCCCCCCTGCCTCAGGTCCCTCCGCCTAAATGCTGCCAATGACCTGGGCGGCCAAAGATCCAGCTGCTGCGGTCACCACCGAAGGACCCGAAATGCCGTCCCTCAAATGCTAGCGCCCTAGGCGATTGCCTAGGTCACCTAATGGGTTGCACCCGCCCCAGGAAAACCTCCCTGTACTGCCAGAAGCCATCACAGCACTGTAAAAGCCTCCCAGGGCTGTCCTTAAGCATACACAGCATACGCAGCAGCATAGGGCACCCCAAAATTGGGGGCACCATTCCCCTCACTGGAATCTTCACTTCTCCAGCCCCTCCCCCACACTGGGCCGGTGGGCTTCTCCCTGCCTCCAACCCGGCCCCCTCCTTCCTCAGCTGGCCAGCTGAGGGCTCCAGCCTCTGGCTCTGCCATCCCAGCCTCAGGGAGCCCAGAGCGGTGTGGCCGGTTACTGCTGGCTCAGCAGCTCGGCCCATTGCCACCTGGAGCCAAGCCCCACCCTGGATCCTGCCTGCCTGTGCCATTCGGTGGCTGGCTGGGGCCAGGACAGGAGAAACAAAACTTCCATGTGAGTTGGGGGGGGGGGCGAAGCCAGGCCGAATGGGGGGAGGGGAGGAAGGGACTTAAAGTACCAGTGCACTCATTGTCTCTCTCTCTCTCTCTCTCTCTCTCTCTCTCATACACACACACACACACACAGACTGGCTCTCACACTAGGGCGACCAGATGTCCCGATTTTACCCCCAAACCCCTGTCCCGATTTTTCACACTTGTTCTCTGGTCACCCTATCTCACACTCTCACACAATCTCACAGTCCCAGTCCCCCAACACAGATTGTCACACAGACAAACAGTCTCACACTCCCCAACACAGTCCCCCAACACACAATCACAACACTGGCTCTGTCTCTCTCACATTCACTGGCTCTCTCTCACACACAAATACACACAGAGACACATTCTGTCACACACACACACACACACACACACTTGTAGTATTGTCATTGTTATTACTGCTTGGTAATTCCTGTCAAAATGCTCGTGGTGAGCCAGGAGTGGCTAGGGGTTGCAGGATGGCCATGGGCTCTGGCAAGATTCAGGTCCCGTGTGACAGTGCGAAGCCCCCCACCTTGAACCATTGCCAGTGTGTGTCAGCAATGCGAGGGGAGTTCTAGAGGTCCACAGGTGGTGGGGTGGCTGTGTCCCCTTGACACACTGGGGTGACCGACACTGGCTGGGGACTGCCTTCAATGGAGCATAGGGAAACCAGTTTAATAATACTGTGTAAGGCCCCATAAATCCTAAAGATGGCCCTGAAACCTGCCATACTTCCAGAAGCCATCATAGCACTCTGATAGCCTTCCCCTACTTCCACAAGTCATCGTAGCACTATGATAGCTTCCTTGTACTGCCACAAGCCATTGTAATACTATGAAAGCCCCCCGATTCCACCACAAGCCATCAAAGCACTCTGAAAGCCTCCCCATACTTCCAGAAGCCCTCATAGTTCTATGAAAACCTCCCTGCACCACCAAAAATCATCATAGAACTACGAAAGCCTTCCCCTACTGCCATAAGCCATTACAGAGCTATAAAGATTTCCATGGACCACCACAAGCCATCGTAGTGCTATGAAAGTCTCCCCATACTACCAGAAGCCACGGTATCACTATGAGAACTTCCCTGTACAGCCAAAAGCCCTCACAGTGCTACAAAAGCCTCCCTGTACTGCCATAAGCCAGCATAGCAGCATGAAACACAAACTCAAACATAATGAAATGGGCCACTCCTAAGGGAGAACGTTTGTGGTCACAGCCATCATTGGCATTTCTGTTTCTGTAAATTCAGCAGGAAGGAGGGGTGAACCAGTTTGGAAAAAGTTACAAAAAACTCCCACCTCCCAACTTTTGCCCATCCCTAAGCTTATCCTGGACCAAGGTTTCCAAAGTCAGAAAATATCTGGTTCCTTCAGGCCATGAGATGGTAAGTATACTTCAGCCTAATCTCTCCCCGCAGTTCGCCTGCTGTGGATGCTCTTCTAAGGCTTGTGAGCTTCCTTCAACTGACATAATGATGGGCCTAATCATACCTCAAACCCCTACATTGGTATCTGAAGTCAACCACAACAGGATTTAGTAAGTTCTTGCTGAGGCCTGCTGCTCTCTCTCTTTATGAGTAAAACGTATTTTGGCTTTTGCAACTCACATAGTCCTGAGAAATGCCAGTTTCCTCTTTTCCAACCTCTCCCCATTCAGACAAGATTAGTGGCCAGAAAAGAAAATCTTCTTAATAATCCCATGGGCCTTTCAATTCACTAACTGTGTCACTCACCCCAGGGCAGAAGGCCTCATGTATGCCCTCTGTACCCATTAATCCTCACATTAAGACCAAATCCTGAAGTCCTAATTGAGTTTAACTATACTGATTTCTGTAGGACCAGGATCAAGCTGTATGGGGCAAACCCAGTTTTGAGCCAACACTCAGACTGGTTGCTGGAGAGATCCATGGTAGTGGGAAAGCTGGGGAGGAATGTTCCTTGGAAGGTCATAGAGTTGATTGACTGTGGAAACTACTCTCTGTAAACCCTGCAGTTCAACCCTAACCCATCCCACTGCCTGACAGGCAGAGGTGAAAGTAAGCCTGTCCAGTCTGATCCAGTCCGGCGTACCAGCAAGAGCCAGTACACCGTGCCGGGCCAAACCAGCTTCCCCAGGCTGGTGTTTCAAAGGGCCCGGGGCTCCCTGCAGTGGCCAGAGCCCTGGGCCCTTTAAATCGCCTCCTGAGCCCCACTGCCAGAGCTCCGGTGTAGCAGCAGTAGGGGTCTGGCGGTGATTTAAAGGGCCAGGGGCTCCAGCCACTGTGGGGAGCCTCAGGTCCTTTAAATCACCATCTGAGCCCCGCTGCCACAGTCCCGGGGTTAGGGTGACCAGACAGCAAGTGTGAAAAATCAGGACAGGGGTGAGGGGTAATAGAAACCCATATAAAAAAAAAGCCCCAAATATCGTGACTGTCCCTATAAAATTGGGATATCTAGTCACTCTACCGGGGGTAGCGGCAGAGGGCTCCGGCAGTGATTTAAAGGGCCCAGGGTTCCAGCCACTGCAGGGAGCCCGGGGCCCTTTAAATTGCCTCCTGAGCCCTGCTGCCGGAGCTCTGGGGTAGCAGCAGCAGGACTCTGGCAGTGATTTAAAGGGTCTGGGGCTCCACTGCGGTAGCGCCAGCTGGAGCCCCAGGCCCTTTAAATTGCCTCTGAAATCCAGAGTTCCTAGCCACCTCTGCAGTTGGGAGTTCTGGGGGTGATTTAAAGGCCCCAGGGCTCCCAGCTGCAGTTGGAGCCCCTGGGACTTTAAATCTTGATTTAAATGGCCTGGGTATTTAAAGGCCCCAGCTCTTCCAGTCAAGGCCACACACCCTGCTCAGGACTCCAGCATACCAGTAAGTCCTTTAAGTTACTTTCACCCCTGCTGACAGGGTTCTGTGCCAAACAGAAGGAATAATCCCTGCCTCCTAAAACCTGCACTCAACAGAGGAACCACACTATTTCAACTGTCAGAACCACTCTCCCACTACAGAAAGGGATACCCCCCCATTGAGCAAAATGAAGGGACCACATGATGGCAGCATAACACTAAAAACCAGAACCATGTATAATGACTGAAGACTTCCTCTTGGTTTTACAGACACTTTGTAAAGTCAATTTAGAAGCAAATTTTAGTTTTGCAAAAGCAAGCTTTTAGAATACCTAGCATCAATAGAAATATCCCTGTGTCTATGTGTTTATTTCAATGGAGACAGGTTGCCAATGATTTCTTCTCCAGTGCACATGGCTAAATATTTACTAGATAGGTATACAGACATCAAGAAAATGAATTTTAAAAGCAACTTTTAAGAAATACCTGTATTTAACCATCTCCTTCCAGTGAACAGGAATCTGATCTCTAGCTGCCATTTTAATTATATTTCACAGCAGGTGGCCAACTGGGTGTTACAAAGTGGAATAACAGAGTCTTTTTTGCCTTAGAAAGCATTGGAAATCAAAGTTGTAAAAGTTTTAAGATAAGTTCTATAATATGTTTAAAACACTTTTGGCTATATTGGCTGCAAATACTACTTTAGCCCTTAATCCATCAAAGACTTTGCATTTGCTTAATGTTACACACTATGCATTGTCTTACTGAAATCAATGGGTTTTAAGACCTTGCAGGACTGAGGCCTTAACTGTTGTATTATTTGTTCCACACCTTTGGCCCATAGAAGTCATTGGGAGTTTGCCACTGACAGTTCAACGGCACCATTTGGCAATATAGGCCTGGGCAAAAGCCCACTGAAGCCATTGCAGACTCCTATTGACTTCAATGGATTTTGGATCAAGCCTTTTATTCTGAGTGATGGCTTGATCCTGCACCACTTGATGATAATGGGAGCAGGATTAGGCCCTGAATGAATATATAGAATATTTATTTTCCCATCTAGATTACTACACAATGTCGGTGCTAATTTTCACTGTGTAATCTGTTATGGAAATTGAAGTAAACATCAGAGTAATAAAAGTACATTAAGAGATGAATATATTCTTTGGAAATTTTGTAAATGCAATACTAATTCAAATCTATTCATCCATGCTCAATTATTAAAACCTGCTTAAATAAATTAAATTTGAAGAGTCAGTTGTCTTACATCAATAATCTAGTAGCTCATAAAACATTTTAAGATACATCAAAATGCATCTTACTTTTACAACTTGCTCTCCAGAATTATTTGAATTATCACTTTCTCCACTGACAGCAAAACCCTCAAAGTTTACACTGACATAATGAAACAATGCACAAGAACACAATTGATATTAAAGCGTATAATAAAATACTGTATACGCCATCCTTCGCCCCATCTCAGCTCTACCTGGATATTAATTAGAAAAGTTACAATACCTAACATCTTCCAACGACATGTTAAGTTGCTTGTGTTGTTCAAATGGGTTATTCTTAGCATATAACTACAAAATAAAATACTGTATAGTTAACACACACGCGCATATGTGTGCACCCACACAATATTTTTTCAAATGAAGCAAAGGTGTCATTCCCTAGATATGCAACAAGTGTCAATGTTTACTTATTTTCTATACAAGATTTAAATGTTTAAGCAATTATAAAATATGGTTAATAAAAATTCTCAAATTGGCTTGGTCACTGTAAGCTGCTGCTTCTTCTTCTTCGTTTTATTTTTAAGATAGAATATTTGTAAATTTTTATCATTATTGGGTGGGTTTCAAAAGATCCCAATAAATTGGGAATTTTATCATTGCATCAACAGGAGAGGACTTATGCCCATATTAAGCACTTCTGAAAATCCCACCAAATGCCAGATCAGCAACATTTGCTTGTATACATCTCTAGAAATATTTTCAGAACATTTTATTCTTTTATTACAGAAACCTACAGTCTTTTCCTTAATGGCCAAGGAAAACTGATCAATTTTCTTTAAAAGCTCTTTTTCAATCCGTTCATGTTCCTGTTCCAACCAGCTGCGGGCAGACAATATCTGGCTGCTGAGTTCCTCTACCGCACCTTTTAATCTAAGAGAATAAAATAAATGAGCATGTTTGCAAATATACAAGAGCATCTCCGGTTCTTTGATCACTGGGCTGTGGAGTTTTTATGACAATCAACATAAAAATCCCCTTTTTCCTCCATAGCATGTTTGGCAGCATATTCATGCAATGTTTTGAAATTTCACACTGCTAGGATTGGTTTATGTGAATTGTTTCAGATAATCAAGGATGAGAGAATGTAATAGAACAGCAACTAGTTGCACAAAATATGGTTGCAGTATTTCGAGGCATATACGATGCAGAGTCTTCAAGAAATAGTATGCCATAGCCTAGAAACAAGTGTGACATCCCATTCACTTTACAGTCTTTGAAGCCCATGAGAATTTGGACTGGAAAGGACTGAGTAAAGATTTTAGGATTTCGATCTGCATGTATACATTTAAATGTGCTGTAATATTTGAAGTTCTGTGCATTTGCCTTTCTCATTTTGGCATGGTGATGAGACAGTTGCTGTAACTGTATGTGTACATACATATTTGCAGCCAGTTTGACCTACTGAATTCCGTGTCTGGCTGTCTGAATATGTATATACAGTATACATTCTTTTCCAGGTCTTAATACTCACATCTGGCACACACGTTTTACAAATTTCGTTCAAAGTGGTTTGTGACCAGATTTACAGAAGTATTTAGGTGCCTAAAAATACAAAAAGGTGCATAGTGGGGTTTCCAAAAGCATCTACTCAGGTTAGGAGCTGAACTCCCACTGCAAGTCAATAAGAGTGAGATGCTGAACTAACTTAGCTGCTTCTGTAAAATCCACTAGGTGCCTCTCTGCATCTTTACATGCCTAATTATATTTGCAAATCTGGCTCTTACTGAGTACTATTAACAGCAGTGAGCAAATGTACAAATTAATGTACCTTCACTTGGGTCCCAGTCCTTCAACACCTCACTCGTGCAAAGATACTCTCATAAGGATTACTCCGGGTTTGCAAGACTAGCCCCTTGATTTATAAGTAGCATGATTTTCCAATAAGGTGAGTACTCACTTAACATCCAGAAGGTGGAGCTATTGGTTGCTCTCTTTGCAGGCAATCTTCAGTTTTGCTTCTTGTTGCATTATTGACTGCTCTGCTCTGCTCAGAAGGTAAGAAATCTGAAACAGAATTCTGAGTTTACTATTTTTTTCCTCAAACTCATCACATGTATTTGGAACATAAATACTTAGATTATGAGTGAAGATTTTAATAGGATGCTGCTCTAATTGATGGGCCCAAACTTTAACCCACTTGCAAAATTTTCCTTTTACTTTTTTAAACCATCCTCATCATGCAAAATCTACTAACCCACACAACTGGAGTGGCAGCATTACTAAGATCACAATTTTTCAGCCATCAACAGCTGGAGTCAAGGGCTGGAACTGTGTTTCCTTGCAGGAAGAGCATCTGCCTGGACCTTTTTTTGTGAGTAGGTGAGGAATATCACCTAGCTGCACCTTCACCACCTTCAAAACCTCCCTGTGTGAGGTAGCTCTCATGAGTACTCTCCATGGTACACATCTCTTGGGCAGGCCCGCATTCTTTCTTCCATTACCTACTGAGCTCTCCAAACCTATTGAAAGAGTATGGACTTTGTAACCAACCTGCAGAACACCCTCAAAGACTCTCTAGCTCTTGCTCAAAAAAACCTACAGGATGCTCAACTAGAGCAAAAGGCATAGTATGATAAACATGCCAGAGAGTGTTCCTTCAAAGTAGGTGACCAATCTAGGGTCCTGAAAGCGCTCCAGGCCAATACAATGGAAGCATTGTGGGAGGAGCCATTTATGGTCCGAGAGCGCCTGGGAGCTGTTAATTACCTCATAGAGTTCCCAGACCCTACCCTAAAACCTAAAGTATATCATGTTCATTCTCTAAAGCCCAGGTATTACCAATGATTCGTACCACACTACAGCCAAATTGCCCCCCCAACTGACAGACCTAACCAGGAAAAAACACTCAAATGCAGTTCAGTGGACTGAGAAGTGTCAGAAAGCCTTTAACCAGCTTAAGGCGGCCCTTACGTCTGACCCTGTAATTAAGGGCCCCAGACTTCGACCAATTGTTTGTTGTAACCACAGATGCATCTGAATGTGATGTAGGAGCAGTTTTAATGCAGGAAGGACCAGATCAACAATTCCATCCTATCGTGTTTCTCAGCAACAAGCTTTCTGAGGCCTGGTCTACACTACACGTTTAAACCAATTTTAGCAGCGTTAAACCAATTTAACGTTGCACCCATCCACACAACGAGGCCCTTTATATCGATATAAAGGGCTCTTTAAACCGGTTTCTGTACTCCTCCCCGACGAGAGGAGTAGCGCTGAAATCGGTATTACCATATCGGATTAGGGTTAGTGTGGCCTCAAATCGATGGTATTGGCCTCCGGGCGGTATTCCACAGTGCACCATTGTAACTGTTCTGGACAGCAATCCGAACTCGGATGCACTGGCCAGGTAAACAGGAAAAGCTCCGCAAACTTTTGAATTTCATTTCCTGTTTCCCCAGCGTGGAGCTCTGATCAGCACGGGTGGCAATGCAGTTCCAAATCCAAAAAGAGCTCCAGCATGGGCCATACAGGAGATACTGGATCTGATCGCTGTATGGGGAGACAAATCTGTTCTATCACAGCTTCGTTACAGTAGATGAAATGAGAAAGCATTTGAAAAAATCTCCAGGCTATGATAGACAGAGGCCACAGCACAGTGCTGTGTGATAAGCGTAACGGAAAGCCAAAGAATCAAATGGACGCTCATGGAGGTAGAGAGGGGGTACTGAGGACTCCAGCTATCCCACAGTCCCCGCAGTCTCCAAAAAGCATTTGCATTCTTGGCTGAGCTCCCAATGCCTGTAGGGTCAAACACATTGTCCGGGGTGTTTCAGGGTATATGTCCTCAATTCACGCCCCCTCCCCCACGTGAAAGAAAAGGGAAAAAAATTGTTTCTTGACTTTTTTATATGTCACCCTATGTCTACTGCATGCTGTTGGTAGACGCGATGCTGTGGCAATGAATAGCAGCATCCTCTCCCCTCCCTTCCCCGGTGGCAGACAGTACAATATGACTGCTATCCATCATCATCATCAGCCCGTGAGTGCTCCTGGCTGGCCTCAGGTGAGGTCGGCCGGGGGCGCCTGGGTAAAAATAGGAATGACTCCTGGTCATTCCCGGTAGATGGTACAGAACGGCTGGTAACCGTCCTCATCATAGCAACTGGGGGCTGAGTTCCATCATCCCTCCCCCCCCTTTCATGTCTAAAGAAAAGATTCTGTACTGCCTGGACTATCATAGCAGTGGGATGCTGGGCTCCTCTCCCCTCCACCGTTTAATGTCCTGCCTGGACTATCATAGCAGCTGGAGGCTGCCTCCCCCTCATTTAATCTCACTAAAAAGTCAGTGTTTCTTATTCCTACATTCTTTATTACTTCATCACACAAATGGGGGGCACTGCCATGGTAGCCCAGAAAGTTTGGGGGAGAAGGGAATCAACGGGTGGGGTTGTTGCAGGGGCACCCCCTAGAATGGCATGCAGCTCATCATTTCTGCGGGATCTGATACGGAGCGGCTGTTTTCTCTGGTTCTCTGATACACTGGTTCTCTAGTACACTTGCCCCATATTAGAGGTGCATATATCTTATTAACTTTGTTTCCTAAACCTGCAGGAAAAATTCCAGCATATGTTCCCACCCGAACCAGGCTGGCCAGCACCATTTGTGATTTGGGGGGCATGTGATAAATGAAGGGAGGGGGTAGCTCCCTTTTATGGACACCCAGCCAGTCAGTTAGCTATGAAGTCCCTCTTGATGGCTGTTCTCTGCTTGCTTTACCTGTAAAGGGTTAACAAAGTCCCCTCAGGTAAAGGAAAGGGAGAGGACACCTGACCAAAAGAGCCAATGGGAAGTCTAGAACTTTTTTAAATGGGGAAAAAAAACTTCCCCTTTCTCTCTGTTGTTCTCCAGGAAACAGGGGAATGGGGAACAGTTATGCTATGAGAAGCTTTAAGCCAGGTAGGATCATAAATCATCAGATCATACCTAGAACTACTTGTTTGAAACTACCAAATGTGTAAGTAGATCACAAATGTTTAGAAAGATGCGGTTAGGTTTATTTCTGTTTATTTCTTGGCCTGCAAACTCCTCTGTGCTAACCCCAAATATTTTTTGTTTTGCTTGTAACCTTTAAGCTGGACTTCAAGAAGGTTATTCTTGATGTTTAAATTTTGTAAATGGGTTTTTTTTAAATCTAGCAAAAGCCTAAATTTCAGATTATTTTCTTTCTTTTCATTTTTAATAAAATTTGCCTTTTTTAAGAACAGGATTGGATTTTTGATATCCTAAGAGATTTGTACATATGTTGTTTAATTACCTGGTGACAACAGCTGATTTCCTTTGTTTTTCTTTCTCAGCTCTTCCCTGGAGTGGGGAGTGAAAGGGTAACCCACAGGAAGAAATTCCCAAGTGCGTCTTCCTGGGTTCCAAAAGGGATTGTGCATTTGGGTGATGGCAGCGTTTACAAACCCAACATCAGAGAAAAGCTGTAATCGTGGGAGTTTAATACCAAGCCTGGAGTGGCAAGTATTAATTTTTTTAAATCCTCGTGGCCCCTACCTTCTGCATTCAAAGTGCCAGAATGGAGAATCATCCTTGACAGTGCTTCACAATGGTTTGTCATAATGATTCTTAAGAGCCTATGAAGTAGTTTGTTTACTAGCACCATACGGCAGAGCATTGTGGCTGCACCTAATGACACGAAAGTTTGCTCATATACTTCAAGAGAACTTCAGGGCATTCAGTACTATGCAGGATTAGAATCAGAATTATGGGCAACACATTTCTTCTTGTTTGTATGTCATTTAATACAGGTATAATTTTTTGTTTTCACAGGGCTATGCTCATATTTCTTGTAAAATGCCACGATTTACTTTAGAGAGACAAGGTGAGTAAGGTAATGTCTATCACTGGACCAACTTGTGGTCCAGTGAAAGACATTACCTCACCCATCTTGTCTCTCTAATATCCTAGGACCAACACAACTACAACACCACTGCATACAAGATTTACTTTATAGGCCAAATTAAACATCATTTGATTTTTCTTTTGTGTTCTTATGCTCTTTCCTTTTATAAATATAGGACATTTTTACTGCCATTAAATCAAATTTGTTTTTATTTTCTGAACAGATAATATTCCTAACAATTACTGTATGATTTTTAAATTCAGTACACCATGTATAACATATTTTGTATAACATATTTATTGCTTCTCTTGCCATAACCTCTAGCCACCTGTAAACATAATACATATTTTCTGGTGATGAGATAAATCTACTTCAGGCTTTCAAAGAAATATGAATTGTTAAAAATATTTAACAAAAAAATTCTTAATCTCTTCCAGGTGGCACATCATTATTAAGAGCCTGGAGTAAAGAGAAAGAAATAGGCCCAGATATCCAGCTCTTATATCCGGCCCATTATAGCCACAACAATTTGCCTACAGCTAATAATTATTTGACTGTTCCAATAGTTAGATATTTTTACTGTGTACTCTGGAAATCCTCCTATCTTTGTTCAGTTCTACTTCATACATAAATGTTTGTTTGCTGAACATGTTCATAATGTAGTCCAGGCATTTCAGATTACTTGATGTTGCTTTGGCTTTAGGACTTTGTCAGAAGATCACCACAAATGTCTTGAAAATGCAAAATGAAATTCTGTCACCCAGAAGTGTACGGGGAGATTTTGGCAAACCGATAAAGTGCCTAAAACTACTATAGCTTATTGTTAAAAGTGGTCATGTAGCAAACTCAGCTTGACTAAGGCAGGAGGGGAGGGATTTTGGCTGCCACAGAAAGGGCAGCTTGACCCGGTGTCCTTCCTGATAAGAATTGTGTTGAAGTTGCTGATACATGCATTTTAAAAGAGCAAGATATGCCCCAGGAATGTCTATTGGGGTCTGAAGGCTGCAAACCCTGCAAAAACCCACACCTGGTTAATCAATAATCCGAAGGAACCTCTTGCTTGACTATTGAAACTGCTTACTTAAGTTTTCTTTAAGGGATATGTCAGTCTATTACTATTGTATAAATAGGGGAAAAAGTTTGAGCTAGTCGGACTCTTTTTGGACTTGCCCTCTGGACAGGGCCGCCCAGAGTATTCTAGGGGCCTGGGATCCTCAGCAGCGGGGGTCCCCCGCTTCGGCGGTAATTCAGCGGCGAAGGGTTCTTCCGCTCCAGGACCCGCTGCCGAATTACCGCCGAAGACCTAGCTTTTCGGCAGTGGGTCCTGGGGCAGAAGGACCCCCCACCGCGGGTCTTCAGGGCACTTCAGCGATGGGTTCTTGAGCGGAAGGACCCCCTGCTTCCGAATTACCATCAAAGACCCGGAGCGGAAGAAGCTCTGGGGGCCCACGCCCCGCGAGAGTTTTCTGGGGGCCCCAGAGCAAGTGAAGGACCTCACTCCAGGGGCCCCGAAAAACTCTTGTGGGGGCCCCTGGGGGGCCCAGGGCCTGAGGCAAATTGCCCCATTTGCCCCCCTCCTGTGGGCAGCCCTGCCTCTGGATACATCTTGCGGTCCCCAAAGACAGACGGAAGATTTGGCCACCGGAAGCCTGCCGCTGTGTCACTCAAGAGCCACACTCAGCTTTCAAGGTTGGGGGTGTTTTACTAGCTTGTTGCAGATGTGTGTAAGTGCTTGAGACTAAGTAAAGTTTAGATTTAAGTGAAAGCACTCTTGTGTTGTCCTGTTTGTGCCAGCCATCTATCGGTCGGACGGCCATGTTGCCCCTGATTTATTTCCTGACACCACCTCGCACAGAATAAAAGTTACCAAGAACTTTGGGTTGAAAGAACCCCAGGTAACAGAAGGGTTATCCAGATTATTGGACTTGAACACTTCAATCGATGTAGAACATTGTCCTCTGCTGTAAGCACAGTGTGGTTTTGGCAACATTAGTGAGGTTATAAAATGGATCTTGTGCCATTAGTTATTAAAATAACTATGTACTCTGGCCTAAGTACAAAAATTGTTACCTTACCTTAATGTTGTAACCAAAAAGAGCAAGGACATTTGACTGGAATACTTATTATTTCAAAATATTCAAAGGTCTGAAGTACCCATGGGTGATTTTACTAAAGCTGTAGGTGAAATCCTAGCTCCACTGATGGCAAAACTTCCTTGGCAAAACAAATAAATTCAGTTGACCCAAGAATTCACTCTCTGGCAGCTGCACAATATGTGAGCACAGAGAAGTTCAAGGATGATGCTTCAGTCTTAACTTTGAATTTTCATTCATATCAAAATCATAATTCTAAAAAATATTTGAGAGAGAAGAATTGGCTCCTTTGATCTATTGAGAAATTCCATCTCAGAACACTGTAGCAGCAGGAAGAGCTGAAGGAATGAAGCAGGACCGTGCTTTCTAAAACTCCAAACAAACTTTAATACAACTAGAGCCCTCACATTGCAGCTACTGCCTGCCTGGAGCTGACAAGAGGCAACCCCTTCCCCCCTCCCCAAAATAAACTCTTTGTTTAAATAACCAATCTCCCTGCCTTTCTCAAACCACACCCACCTGCAACCCAGCCAACAGGAGAGGGGACTGAAATTACAATATATGACTGAAATTAGCACATTTTGAAATTCTCTCCCACCCCTCCATGGACATGGACAGCCCAGGATGCAGCATAACTGGTGGGGCTATGCTGCTTGTGAGGAGCTCTTGTAAGGCCCTGCGTTCCCTTTTATTTTACATTATAATAATCTTGCACCTACATAATCCCCGATCCTACGAACATTTAAGAATATGCTGAACTTCACACCTTGTAAATAGTCCCTTTCCCTTCAATGAAGCTAACATGTTTAAAGTTAAGCATGTCCTTAAGTATAAGCAGGACTGGAGCTATAGACTTCACATATCCAAAGCCCAGTAAAAAAATGAATTGATTAACTCTCACAAGCCCTTTGTGAAGTGAATTAATATTAATATTGTCCACAATAACAAACATGTCCCTGGATTCAGTTAACATTTATGTGCGAGCAACTTGAAAAACTTTTAACATCAATACTTTTAAACTAGTTTATTTGCAATTTTTTCAAAGCTTTATCTGCATTACTACATACTAACATGGTTCTGTGGCTTTTATAAGCCTTCTTGCAGTTCACTGGTATCACATATATGAAGGCTAAAATAAACATAACAACAAAAACATGGTACAATATGGAAATTAAAATCAGAGGCATAAAAATGCATATCATGTTCTATTCTACTTAATGCATTAAGTCTATTGTATTATTCTTAATAGCTATGATATCACTAGAAAGCTTTATTGCAAGGCTGTGACATCAAAGCAATACAGTCTTTCTTCATTTAGGGTCTGATCCAGTTCCCATTACACTCAAAGGGAGTCTTAAGTTCCCCATACCTAGGGTGACCAGACATCCCAATATTAGGGGATTTTTCTTATACATTTTTTCTCCCCCCACCCCAAAAATAAAGTGTCCCAATTTTTCACACTTGCTATCTGGTCACCCTTCCTGGACCAACAAGGAATGGGAACACTACAGAGACACATAAGTACTAGAACTAGGGGTGCAGGGACTGCTGCCACCCCCCCTGGTTTGAAGTAGTTTCTGTTATATACAGGGTTTACAGTTTGGTTCAATGGCTCTAAGCACCCTCCCAAAACAAATTGTTCCAGCACCCCTGCAAAGACTCCTTGGAGTTATCCCATCTGAGCATCCAGAATGGAGCCAACAGACCCTTGAAAGAGGATCACTTCACTCAGTGTCAAGCTTCTGAGGCGGGCAGGGGAAAGTAAATGGAGAATATGGAAATTCCAGTGGACTAAAGATTTAAATATGCACAGAGATACAACTATCCTCTCATCCTAGCTGAGGTTCCTCTCATCTTTATGATGGCTAAAAAGGCTTATGTGAGGACACTGGCACTGCCATGAGGTCAGTGGCCAGGACATGGGCAGTCACACCTAGTGGTTGGCACAGGCACCGGAGCCCAGGGTCAGAGCCACAGTCAGAGGCTAGATGCCAGAACTGAAATTAGGAATCAGATCCAAGAGTCAGGAACAGGTTCCCTGAAGTGGGGCAGGGCTAGAACAAGCACACACAGGAGCTAGCTCAGCCATGAGTACATGATTTGAAGAGACAGTGAACTGCTGCTGGGCTTAAGTGCTGGGCTGCTGACTCTTCAATCAGGGGGTGTAGTCAATCAGGCAGCCAACTACAGGCCAGCTGTTTTTGTTAAGTTCCTAGGAGAGCGGCCCTGCTGCCGGCCCTGATTCCTGGAACATGGTTTGTACTGCACCTTTTCTGGGGATACATAGTGGACCCCAGTCTCCCTTCACATCATTATACCCAATGTGCCTTTTTTAAAGAAGAAAAACTTATGTGTCCTTAATTGATTCTGCCTGCTCTAGTAATCACACCTGAGTGACTAAGTTTCTGATCCTCCTCTTACTTACATCAATGTAAAGCAGGCGTATCTCCAACGCAGCCAACAGAATCACACCAGTGTAAAACTGGAGGAAAATAAAGATCTTTGTTCCTAAAGCAATCGTTCATTTATACAGATTTTCATATGCTAAGGATAAAGTTACATTAGATAGGATAAGATGTATGAGGGCTATAAAACCCCCTTGCTTCAGGGTATAGCCAACCTGTAGCTGATAGGTGTTGAGAAGATACTTCCCCTGTGAGCAATTTGTGCCATAATTGTCCATTATGGGGACTCTTGCATCTACTTCTGACATACCTGGTGAAGGCCAGTGCTGGAAACAGGATTCTGAATGAAATGAACCAATGGTCTGAGTGTGACAATTCCTATGTTCCTCTGGTGCAAACTGTCATGGCTTCATAATGGAGCTATGAGAATTTATATCATTAGAGGATCTGCCCCATAATATTTTGTAAGATAGATCATTGAATAGTCAAAATTGGGTAGTCAAGGCTACTCTACTGGGTTTTTTTCCTCTAAAATCAGCCTAAAGTTCACAGTCATTTTCAAACTGACTTCCATTCTCCAGCTCCTCTGCAAAGAAAAACAATTTCACGATCAGTAGAGAACTTTTAAATATGGTTTTAGAGAAAGTCATATATGTCAGCATTCATTGTACCTTCTGAATAACAATCTTACACTAATTTTCCTCCCAGGTGTCAGTTACCCTGATATCAAAGCAATTGCATATGACAGGAAACGATGGCCCATTACTCTCAAAGTGATTTTTTTTTTTTACTGTAAAAAGGAGTAGTAATGGGGATTTCGTGGCTGCTTTACAAAGGCATATTAGTGCTCAAGACAAATGCAGACCAGAACAATGCCAGAAGACATTGTAGCGCTATGGAAGCTTCCCCAGACCTCCATACGCCATCATAGTGATAGGAAAGCCTCCCTGTAGCACCAGAAGCCATTTCCCTCACTGGAATCCCCTCCCCTGCACTAGGCTGGCGGGCTTCTCCCCGCCCCCAGCCCGGCCCCCTCCCTCTCAGATGGCCAGCTGAGGGCTCCGGCCAGCTGAGGGCTCCAGCCTCCAGCTCTGCCCTTCCAGCACTGGGGAACCCAGAGCGTGTGGTAGGTTACTGGCAACGCAGCTGGCCAGCCCACCACCATCAAGAGCGGAGTCTCTTCCTGGACCCTGCCTGCCTGCACCACTTGGTCTCTGGCGGGGGCCAGGCCAGGGAAGGGGAAGCGAAACTTCCATGTGGGTCAGCAGGGAGAGAGGTGAATCAGGTCGAAGGGGGGGAGGAGAGGAAGGGACTTAAAGTGCCAGTGTGCTCACTGTCTCTCAGACTTCCCTCTTTCTCACACACACACACACACACACACACACACACACACACACACACACACACGGGTGACCAGATGTCCCAGTTTTACCCCCCAAACCCCTGTCCCAATTTTTCACACTTGCTATCTGGTCACCCTATCTCACACTCACATACTGTCTGCCTCTCACAAGTCACAGTCCCCCAACACAGACTGTCACACTCTCCAACATACACTGTCACACAGTCCCCCAATGCACAGTCACACACACTCGCTCTCTCTCTATGTCTCTCTCACACGCACTGGCTCTCACACACAAATACACATAGAGACACACTCTGTCGCACACACACACGAACACACGAACACACACACACGCACACACACACTTGTAGTATTGTCATTGTTATTACTGCTTGGTACTTCCTGTCTAAATGCTCTTGGTGAGCCAGGAATGGCTAGGGGCTGGAGGATGGCTATGGGCTTTGGCAAGATTTAGGCCCCATGTGACAGTGCGAAGCCTGCCTTGAGCCACTGCTGGTGCATGTTAGCAATGGCGGGGGGAAGACCTGGAGGTCCACGGGTGGGGGTAGTGGCTGTGCCCCCTTGACACACTGGGGTGAGTGACACCACCTGGGAACCGCCTTCAGTGGAGCATGGGGCACCAGTTTAATAATACTGCATATGGCCCCATAAATCCTAAGGACAGCCCTGACGTCTCCCATACTTCCGGAAGCCATCATAGCACTCTGATAGCCTTCCCCTACTGCCACAAGCCATCGTAACACTATGATAGCCTCCTTGTACTGCCACAAGCCATTGTAAGACTATGAAAGCCTCCCAATTCCACCACAAGTCATCGTAGCACTCTGAAAGCCTCCCCATACTTCCAGAAGCCCTCACAGTGCTATGAAAACCTCCCTGTACCACCAAAAAACATCACAGAACTATGAAAGCCTTCCCCTAGTGCCACAAGCCATTACAGAGCTATAACTGTTTCCCTGGACCACCACAAGCCATCGTAGTGCTATGAAAGCCTCTCCGTACCACCAGAAGCCATTGTAGCACTATGAGAACTTCTCCGTATAGCCAGACGCCCTCATAGTGCTATGAAAGCCTCCCTGTAATGCCATAAGCCACCACAGCAGCATGAAACACAAACATATTGAAATGGGCCACTCCTAAAGGAGAACGTTTGTGGTCACGGCCATCATTGGCATTTCTGTTTCTGTAAATTCGGCAAGAAGGAGGGGTGAACTAGTTTGGAAAAAATTACAAAAAATCTCCCACCTCCCAACCTTTGCCCATCCCTGAGCTTATCCTGGACCAAACTATTTCCAAAGTGAGAAAATATCTGGTTCCAACAGGCCATGAGATGGTAAGTATACTTCAGCCTAATCTCTCCCCGCAGTTCGCCTGCTGTGGATGGTCTTCTAAGGCCTGTGAGCTTCCTTCAACTGACATAATGATGGGCCTAATCATACCTCAAACCCCTACATTGGTATCTGAAGTCAACCACAACAGGATTTAGTAAGTTCTTGCTGAGGCCTGCTGCTCTCTCTCTTTATGAGTAAAACGTATTTTGGCTTTTGCAACTCACATAGTCCTGAGAAATGCCAGTTTCCTCTTTTCCAACCTCTCCCCATTCAGACAAGATTAGTGGCCAGAAAAAAAAATCTTCTTAATAATCTCATGGGCCTTTCAATTCACTAACTGTGTCACTCACCCCAGGGCAGAAGGCCCCATGTATGCCCTCTGCACCCATTAATCCTCACATTAAGAGCCAAATCCTGAAGTCCTAATTTAGGTTAACTCAGTCAAAACTGTACTGATTTCCATAGGACCAGGATCAAGCTGTATGGGGCAAACTCAGTTTCCAGCCTAAGATACTCAGGCTAGTTGCTGGAGAGATCCATGGTAGAGGGAAAGCTGGGGAGGAATGTTCCTTGGAAAGTTAACGAGTTGAGCCACTGTGGAAATTATTCTCTGAAAACCCTTCAGTTCAACCCTAACCCATCCCACTACCTGTTCCATTCCTAACTCCAGCTCCTGACAGGGTTCTGTGCCATACAGAAGGAATAGTCCCTGCCTCCTAAAACCTGCATTCACCAGAGGAACCACACTGTTTCAACTGTCAGAACCATTCTGCTACTACAGAAAGGGGTGCCCTACCCCTACCCCTTCAATGAGCAAAATGAAGGGACCACATGATGGCAGAATGACACTAAAACCCAGAATGGGCTGTTCCATTGTATAATGACTGAAGACTCTTCCTCTTGGTTTTACAGAGACTTTATAAAGTCAATTTAGAAGCAAATTTTAGTTTTGCAAAAGCAAGCTTTTAGAATACCTAGCATCAATAGAAATATCCCTGTGCCTATGTGTTTATTTCAAAGGAGACAGATTGCTGAGGTTTCCAGAGAAGTGGATTTCACCAGACATCTTCAGTTGATATGAACAGAAGATGTGTCCCCCAAATACATTGAAAATCTCGAACATTTTGAAAGGATTAATATTCCCCTGCGGAGTTTCCAAATAAGCCGTTCAGCACCTGCTTGTGCAGGAAACCAGAAAGGGAAGCTGACTGGAGAAAAAGCAAAAACAGCTCCTCCATTTCTCTTGTTCAAGCAGCATGAAATGCAGAGAACAAACAAGGAGTACAAATGATGACAAGTAAATTAGGTGTGTATGTTTTTCTGTGTTAGTAATCCAACCCCATAGCTCCAAGCTTTATTTTGTTGAAAGTCCTGTTGTGATTCATCAGCAGATCCCCTTCCATGAGTCCTCTCACTATGCCATTGTATGTCCTTACTTCTGTCCACTGTCTCCTTCTCTGCTATCCTTTCAGCCAGTTCTTTCCCCCTACTCCCAGTCTTGTTTCCCCCCTCCTTTGGCTTTCTCTTTTTGCTGCACGTCCCTGCAGGCTCTTCCTCTCCACTCCCACACTAACCACAGACCACATCCTGCTTGGGGCTTGAAAAGGATATCCGTGGGGGTCTTGTGAGACTGAACTGCACATGTTATGGCTGAGTTGAGGGTACCACAGCAGCAGGCAGGAGAACCATGGATCAGTGGACTACTGACTGAACCTGTAACCCTGTACACATCCACTGCTCCCACAACTGGTTGCAGTAAGGGGCCACCACAGAAGAAAGAAGGAAAGGTGAGAGGGAGAACTTTACCTGCATGGTTGCAGAAAGCAGTGTAGATTCAGGTCAGGTAGCTTTCTCTCTCTGCCCACAGGGCTCTTGTTCTCTCACTCATATCTGCCTGGCACCCACCCCTGAAGTTTGGAGACACTGGTCTAATGCTGTTATTTAATAACATGGATATGGATATTATTTTAGAAAGATATAATTTTTGACCTGACAATCTCCCCTTAATCACCTTTAGGGAAAAAACTGTTTTCAAAAGCAAAAGTTAAGTAATTAGCTGTTTTATATATGGGCTGGATCACACAAGGTTTTACAAGAGAAACATTTTTATTAAAATCGTATATAAACTGTTTCTCTGACTTACTGTATGCTTGTTCTTTTCCTGTAAGATTCACTTTGTTACAGATTTGCTATTACAGGAGAAAAATCTCTTTTGTGGGGAGGCGGGGGGAAAGAGGGTTACAAAACGCCAATGATTTCTTCTTCACCACATATGGCTAAATATTTACTAGATAGGTATACAGACATCAAGAAAAGGAATTTTAAAAACAACTGTTAAGAAATACCTGCAAATGTTTTAACTATCTCCTTCCAGTGAACAGGAATCTTATCTCTAGCTGCCATTTTAATTATATTTCACTGCAGGTGGCCAAGTGGGTGACACAAAGTGGGACTAAAAGTGTCATTTTTGCCATTAGAGAGCATTGGAAATCAAAGCTGCAAAGTTTTAAGGTAAGTTCTATAATATGTTAAAAACACTTTTGGCTATATTGGCAGCAAATGCTAATTTAGCCTTTGATCCAGCAAAGACTCATGCATTGGCTTAATGTTACACACTGTGCATTGTCCTACAGAAATCAATGGGTTTTAAGACCTTGCAGGATTGAGGCCTTAACTGTTGTACTATTTGTTCCACACCTTTGGCCCATAGAAGTCATTGGGAGTTTGCCACTGACAGTTCAATGGCACCAGCATTTGGCAATATGGGCCTGGCCAAAAGTCCACTGAAGCCATTGCAGACTCTTATTGACTTCAGTGGATTTTGGATCAGGCCTTATATTCTGAGTGATGGCTTGATCCTGCACCACTTGATGATAATGGGGGCAGGATTAGGCCCTGAATGAATATATAAAATATTTGTTTTCCCATCTAGATTACTACACATAGTGCTGATGCTAATTTTCATTGTGTAATCTATTATGGAAATTGAAATAAGCACCAGTGTAATATAAAGTACATTAAGAAATGAAAATATCTTTGGAAATTTTGTAAAATGCAATACCAATTCAAATCTACTTATCCGTGCTAAATTATTAAAACCTACTTAAATAAATTAAATTTGAAGAGTCAATTGTCTTACATCAGCAATAAAAATTCCTAGCAGATCATAAAACATTTTAAGATACATCAAAATGCATCTTATTTTTACATCATATTCTCCAGAATTATTTGAATATTCACTTTCTCCACTGACAGCAAAACCCCCAAAGTTTACACTGACATAATGAAACAATGCACAAGAATACAACTGATATTAAAACTTACAACAAAATACTGCATACATTATCCTTCACCCCCATCTCAGCTCTACCTAGATATTAATTAGAAAGATCACAATATCTAAGGACTTCAAATGACATGTTAAACTGCTTGTGTTGCTCAAATGGATTATTCTTAGCCTACAACTACAAAATATAATACTATATAGTTAACACACACGCGCACACGCGTGCACACACACAATATTTTTTCAAATGAAGCAAAGGTGTCATTTATGATGGTATTTGGATTTTAAAAACTGGTTTGTTAGAAGCCAGTTCTGCTCCCAATGAAGTTAATGGGAACATTTCCAGTGACTTCAATGGGAGAAAGATCTGGCAACATGGTGAATTGCAAAGTGATATTGACCTGTTAAGGCTTGACTTTTAAACAGAGCAATTAACTATGGGTACAAGTGCTAATATTTCAAAACCCACAAAAGTGGAGGCAGCACTGAGGTGCCTTTAACAAATTTGGCATTGTATTCACCAATGTGTTACTCCACTTTTAAACAGCTGTAACTCCACTGAAATCAACTGAAGTAAGACAACGGTGAGCTAGGGCTTTGCTCACTAAAAATTATTTATCAACTTAGCTATTCAAAGCTTGCATTTACCGCTTACAGTAAACATACACACCTGTGGAACAGAAGCGTGTTATTTGGTGTATGCACTTAATTACAGATTGGAATGAGGCTGTAGCCTATTTAGACACATAAATGCTCTTCTCTCTGAATAAATCTTGTGATCAGTCATAGTCTCGCCTCTCCCTATGTCGGAACTTCCTGTTTCATTTGGTGAAGCTGCTTCTGTAGCTCATCCCTGTCAAGTTTCATTTTGGCTTCTAGAATTTCCCGTAGGGACCCAATGCTCTCATAGATAGCCGCAAACCCTAATTACAGACAGAAATTGAATTAGTTTTATTATTAAAACTAAAGAACATTAGAAAGCAAAATTCAAGATTACAACATATAACAGTGCATTTTTCATTATCAGTAGAGCAAATGTCCCTAATAAAGACAGACACTGAGCCAAATTCTCTGCTGGTGTAGATGTGTGAAACTCCATTGAAGTCAATGGAGCTATGCCCATATACACATTATGGTAGCTGGGAGCTGTTGGAAAGCACAAGTCCACACCCTCTTGCCTGGCTACTCCCTCAACAGACTATTGAATTCTTCTGTTTTCTAAAGACAAAGAAAATGACAACAAGAAATCTAAAGCTAATTGGGTTTCACTCTGTGCTTTGTAGGAATCTCACCCACAGTGCAGATACCTGTGGATGCAACAGGTGCATGCACAGTTTTGTAAGTACATCTTTTAAGTACCTAGTTGAAAAATTGGTCCCAAAGTTGGTAAACAGCTTTGAGATCCTCAGATGAAACATACATTAATGTAAATTAGTATTATCATCATAGCTAAATTATGGGAGCAGAATTCAGAGTACAGAGCTCAACAGTAGTGGTCCTACCAGCATTAACTTCAGCTTTCATTTCTTTTATATCTTCATTAATCTCCATCTGAAGCTTGCTGATTCGAATATTTATCTTCTCTTCAGCTTGTTTTGTTCCATGTTCTTCCACGGTTATATTTTGTATTTCTTCTATTTTATCAAGTTTCTCTGACATCTGGCTGAATCTCATCTCTATGGCCCTTTCACTCATTGCCTGAGATCAGTGAAAATAATTATATTTGGTTATTCTTTGGGTAATAAATTACCAAATTCTTTGGGTAATAAACTCATTCCCTAGATATGCAACAAGTGTCAATGCTTACTTACTTTCTATAACAAGATTTAAAAGTTTATGCAGTTATAAAATATAGTTAATAAAAATTCTCAAATTGGCTTGGTCACTGTAAGCTGCTGCTTCATTTTATTTTTAAGATAGAATATTTGTAAATGTAAAAGTAATGTTCAGATTGATCTTTCATTATAGGGTGGGTTTCAAAAGCTCCCAATAAATTGGGAATTTTATCATTGCATCAACAGGAGTGGATTTATGCCCACTTCTGAAAATCCCACCAAATGTCAACTCAGCAACATTTTCTTATATATGTCTCTAGAAGTATTTTCAGAACATTTTATTCTTTTATTACAGAAACCTACAGTCTTTTCCTTAAGGGCCAAGGAAATCTGATCAATTTTCTGTAAAAGCTCTTTTTCAATCCGTTCATGTTCCTGTTCCAACCAGCTGCGGGCAGACAATATCTGGCTGCTGAGTTCCTCTACCGCACCTTTTAATCTAAGAGAATAAAATAAATGAGCATGTTTGCAAATATACAAGAGCATCTCCGGTTCTTTGATCACTGGGCTGTGGAGTTTTTATGACAATCAACATAAAAATCCCCTTTTTCCTCCATAGCATGTTTGACAGCATATTCATGCAATGTTTTGAAATTTCACACTGCTAGGGTTGGTTTATGTGAATTGTTTCAGATAATCAAGGATGAGAGAATGTAACAGAACAGCAACTAGTTGCACAAAATATGGTTGCAGTATTTCGAGGCATATACGATGCAGACCCTTCAAGAATTAGTATGCCATAGCCTGGAAACAAGTGTGACATCCCATTCACTTTACAGTCTTTGAAGGCCATGAGAGTTTGGATTGGAAAGGGCTGAGTTAAGATTTTAGTATTTCGATCTACAAGTATACATTTAAATGTGCTGTAGTATTTGAAGTCCTATGTATTTGCCTCTGTCGTTTTGGCATGGTGCTGAGATAGTTGCAGTAACTGTATATGCACATATATATTTGCAGCCAGTTTCAAACTGTTACACCTATTGAATTCTGTGTCTGGCTGTCTACACATTCTTTTCCAGGTCTTACTACTCACATTTGGCACACAATGTTTTACAAATTTAGTTCAAAGTGGTTTGTGACCAGATTTACAGAAGTATTTAGGTGTCTAAAAATATAGAAAGGTGCATAGTGGGGTTTCCAAAAGCATCTACACAGGTTAGGAGCTGAACTCCCACTGCAAGTCAATAAGAGTGAGATGCTGAACTAACTTAGCTGCTTCTGTAAAATCCACTAGGCGCTTCTCTTCATTTCTAGGTGCCTAATTATCTTTGCAAATCTGGCTCTTACTGACAGGGGTGACTATGTTTTTTGCTGCCCCATGGCTTTCGGTGGCGCGCTTGCGGGAGGTCTGCTGGTCACGGATTCGGCGGTACACCTGCAGGAGGTCCGCCATTGCCACACTATCGGTGTCCCCACTGCCGAATTGCCACTGAAGCCGCAGGACCGGTGGACCTCCCACAGGAGCGCCGCTGAAGCCGCCTACCTGCCACCCACACAGCAACCGGCAGGGAGCCCCTCGCAGCTTGCCGCCCCAGGCACGCGCTTGCTGCGCTGGTGCCTGGAGCCGCCCCTGCTTACTGAGTACTATTAACAGCAGTGAGCAAATGTACAAATTAATGTACCTTCACTTGGGTCCCAGTCCTTCAACACCTCACTCATGCAAAGATCCTCATAAGGATTACTCTGGGTTTGCAAGACTAGACCCTTGATTTATAAGTAGCATGATTTTCCAATAAGGTGAGTACTCACTTAACATCCAGAAGGTGGAGCTGTTGGTTGCTCTCTTTGTAGGTAATCTTCAGTTTTGCTTCTTGTTGCATTATTGACTGCTCTACTCTGCTCAGAAGGTAAGAGATCTGAAACAGAATTCTGAGTTTACTATTTTTCTCCTCAAACTCGTCACACATTGTGCTTGGAACATAAATACTTAAAAGATTTTAAAGAGACGCTGCTCTAATTGATAGGCCCAAACTTAAACCTACTTGCAAATATTCCTTTTAGTTTTTTAAACTATCCTCATCATGCAAAATCTACTAACCCACATAACTGGAGTGGCGGCATTACTAAGATCACAATTTCTCCGCCAACAACAAGTGGGAGGAGCTGTGTCCTTGCAGATAGAGCATCTGCCTGGACCTTTTTTTGTGAGCAGGTGAGGAATATTACCTAGCCGCACCCCACCTCCAAAACCTCCCTGTGTGAGGTCGCTCTCAGGAATATTATCCATAGTACATATCTCTTGGACAGGCCTGCATTCTTCCTTCCATTATCTACTGGGCTTTCCAAATCCATTGAGAGAGCACGTGGGAGGGGGAGAACAGAATTTATCCCAAATGCACACTTTAATTCCTATTATTGTCCATGTGCACACATTAGGTCATGTTACAACCTCTTTCCAATGCTGAATTCTCATTGACAACAATGGTAGTTACACACAGATTGAGGGTAACATGTGGCCCATCCAGAGAACAAGGCCCTGTACCCACAGTCAGTGTGCTGGCAATTTCAATGAAATTGTAATTTTAAAAGTTACTTCTTAAGAGCTGTACACCTCACTGCCTGCATTACTCAACACATGGGAAATCTGAGTTTATAAATTAAGGGAATATTTTAATTATATGTGTAGAAAATGCATCTTAAACCAATCCATTTCTATAAATCAGCTTCTATATTTGAGGCATTCATTAAAACGGAACAGATTGTTTTAAAAGCTAGTAGGAAAAAACCTGAATTATCAGACTGGTCTTGTGTGCCAAGCGTTAGATCAGTGTGAAAGTTTTATGGCATACAATGGAAATGCTCATATTCAACAACAGTAACATGAAGAGTGAGACTGTAGTTAGTGGGTTACGGAATATAGATTTTTTTCCATGTTTTAAATTTGTAAGTCTAACCTACTTGAATCATGGAAAATGTCTTTGTTGAGCTCTTTCCTTATCAGGGTTTAAATACAGAAATTGGAAGTGTCATGGAATTGATTTTCCTCTGTGACTAATATACTTACAGTACCACTGGCTAACTCAGTGGGATTACTTGATGTGTTTGACAGAATTATTACTGCACAGATATAGGTCTAGATTGTGAGTGGCCCCTGTGGGGCCCCACAAGTGCACAGGAACAAGCAAGAAGCTTGTCTCTCACCTGCATGTCTGCTGTAAAATAGATAGAGATAGGAAAAGCCCTGGCATCACCCCTTCCATGCTCGCCCACGGAATCAGGCTGGTGTGTCATGTTATTCTGTATAACTATTTTCTTATATGCAGCATTTTGTATAACCCAAATGGCTCATGAAAAATGCATAAGGAGCAGCACCCGTGGAAACTGTGCCTGCAGGGTGCAAAATGTTCCTGGTGCTCTTCCAGGCGCTCTGCATCACTCCTGGTTTGTGGCTGAATGCCACAAACTAACCCAGAGGAACCCCTACTGAAATGCAGCCATTACTGGGGTTGCTCACAGAAGGCATTAGAACAATACTAGCAACCACTAAACAACATTTTTGGGACAGAAAATTATGAATACTTTATCCAGTTAGAGCAATAGAAGAATGTAAGTAGGTGAAATGGACGTACCAATTCAGATTTGGTCCAGATTCCAGAGCAGACACATTTGCATCTACATTTGCACAGTGTCATGGGATCTTTAATGAGTAAAAATGGTCATGACCTTGATTATGTTTCTTCTGAAAGCCACTACATGCATCTGACGAAGTGGGTATTCACCCACGAAAGCTCATGCTCCAAAACGTCTGTTAGTCTATAAGGTGCCACAGGATTCTTTGCTGCTCTGAAAGCCAGCAACTCCAGTGGCTTTAGCTTTAGCTTAACAATATGGTGTTTTTGTTCATGAAGTTATAAAACAAGTGATCTTATGAAGTGATCACTTGTTTTATACAACATACCTGTATTTCTGCCTCTTTAACTTTAGATTCCAAGATCATTTTAGAAGCTTGTTGGTCTTTGCTTAGGCTTTGAAGTCTTTCATACGTAATTTTGTGCTCTGCAGACAGTCTGGCTAAACCGGCATCGCACCTGTTCAGATAGATAAAGAAATACCAAAGCAATGGATGACTGTAGCTGAACACAATGTATAGGCCAAACTTTTAAAAATATATCTATTTTAGAATGGACATTTCTATGAAGGTATCCGTCTTTCCTACAAAATGTTTCTTTTCTATGAGAGTCAAAGAAATATTGATGTCTTACAACATCCACCCAATTTTTCCATAACTGGTATGTCTCCATACTGTAGTAAGTGCAATCCTGCGGTAGATCTCAGCTCTGAGATCATATGAACAAAAGGTGTGCTTATGGAAATCACATTACAAATTCAAGGATATACAATTTCAATACCTATGCTATTCCTTATGATCCATCAGACATTCTCTTAAGGTGTGTGTGATTGGCCATTAGTCTGATACATAGGCAGCCACTTACACAGTTTACTTATTAGGTGGAATTAGAAAGTAATTATAAAGAGTATATTTAAATTATTGCACCTAAGCTACTTTGGGTTTTTTATGCTTATTTATACGTCTATTCACAAAATAATAGAATGCAACCATATTAACTACTCCAAGGCCAAATTCTGCAGTCATTAGTTTTTTGAGGGTTTTTTTCCTCCAGGTTAAGTTCCCATTAAAGGCAATGAGAGTTCTGCCTTATGAACTGGCAGAACTGGGCCATAAGATTGACCATTTCCCTTCTGCACATTGGAATACTTCTGTAATTCCACCATATTTTCAGGACGAATGGTGTGCTAAAGTACATGCCTGTGTTTTTTCCTCCCACTTTTCAGAAATATTTTTGACTGATAGATTTCATCTACAATAATACAATAAGTGCATTAACTGAGTTGTAAAAATATAGGTACTATAGGTTCAGGAGAAAGACTTCTCAAAAGTATGAGTAATGTGTATTTTTTAAGGGAAATATGTAACTGTCATAGTTACATAATCTAATATATGGAACTGATTAAGATCAGATAGCAGTTAAGGTTTTGGAAGGAGCAGGCAGTGGAACATGAGAAGCAACAGCAAGCTAACCTATTATCCAAATTAATTTCACATTTTAACCATTTTTGGTATCATTTCAGTTGGAAAGCATTCACTTAGGGATGCACTTTCATCATCTGAATTATAGCAAGTACCATTGTTACCTTTCAAGCACAAAGGGAAAGTAACAACTCAAATGGCAAACAGAAGAGAAGGCACTTAGCAATATGGCAGAACTATAATATGAAAATAATAAGAGAAGCAAAGTAACAGAGAAGTGAGAACACATTAGAAAGTCATCATTTAGCAATTCAGTGTACTGGAGCAAACATGTGATATGGGCAGCAAGAACAACTTAAGTTGGATGTTTTTTCAAAAAGATATGCTCTAAGAATTATTTTGGGGAAGCGCTGTGTTATACAGGAGGTCAGACTAGACAATCATAGTGGTCCCTTCTGGCCTTGGAATCTATGAAAAAAGTCAACATAGGACTAAAGATGTACCACCAGACCAGGGTATCTGTGGAGTGTTTGGAGAAAGAACAGAGACTAAAGCCCTCTATGTTGTTACCACTAGTGGAAACTAGAGACATGAAATTATTCTGTGTCTATTCACCAACAGCACACGGACTCCGAGAAGTGGTTAGTCTTGTGTCTGAGTTCTCATAGAAAAGTATAAAAAGCAATTGGTTTGAAACTACTGTAGCAAATGTATGCAACACGCTTCTATAATTTTTATGGCACATTGTTATTTTTGGATCATATGATCATAGTGGATCTTTGTTGTTTGTGTAATTGAGTACATTTGATAGGGGGCAGCTGGTTGTATGGTACAGAACATAAGGGATTTCCAAAGTATCCCAGATTCTGATCTCAGTTACACGGATGTAAATCTGGAATAAACTGAACATATTAGTTTATATTTTTCCAGGTATATTTTGGTTGGTACCATATGGAAAACTGTGGAGGCATCAATTCAGTGTCAAGACATCAGCATGCTCTTAATGTTCGTTTTACTAGGATTTTTTTAAATTTTATTTAGTACTCTAGTATGGCCAAAAGAAAGAATACCTCTATGCTGTACATTCAAGCATGTGGTTGGTATCTGCCCAGAAGAAAGTACAGATATGCTGCAGCTATGAGGCCAGATTCTGACCTCCATTACACTAGTGTAAATCTGTACTTAAAGGTTTGTAATGATAAAAGAATGTTTAATGAATGTCTCCACTGGTTTTCAAATGGTACCAACCAAAATGCAGAAAAATAAGATAGCATGATTTACAGTTTGAGTAATACCTGTTTCTTAAAATAACTCTGGTTCAGGTTTATGCTAGGCCTCAGGTTTGAAGAGAAACTAACAATCTCAAGAGACTTCAACTCTGTTGGGCCAAAATCTCATTACAGTGACTAGTCTCATGAGATTTTGACCACATCCAAATTAGAATAAAAATAGAACCTCTTTATGGTTTTGAATTTTACTCTGTAACAAAACCCTGAGGATGGCATACAAATCCAACACCAATCCAGTCATACTCCTCTGAAATCTGAACAAGTTCTGGTTTCAGGTTCTTTTTTGGCCAATCTCTAATGTGATTATAAAGTTTTTAAATAAAAATGTATCAAAGTCCCACTTGAAGTATTAATTAATTCTTTGTGCTGTTATCGGTAACAAAATCATATTGCCAAGCCCACATACCTAGCCAAAAGCATGCTAATAGAACATAAAAAGGAAAGAGAAAAAGTAACTTTTTTGTACCCTAACAGATATTCAAAGGCCCAATAAAAAATATTTGGCACATATTTACCTGAAGTAAGATCATTTCAAAAATATGAAGATTTGAGGGGGATTAGAAGTCTCTGAAGAAATTTTGTTACTTGAAATCGGAGTGCTGAGCTTACAAGGCATAAAGGACCTGATTTTGAAAAGATGGATGCAAAAATACACATCCAGTCACCTATCTAATTTATTTGTGTAGTTACTAGGGTTATACATGCAATTAGAATTTTGTGCAAACAAATATATAAATACATAGTGTACATTTGCATGCTTAATATGCCCATTTTGGCCATACAAATAATCACTTAGTTTCACAGGCATTTTTCCATGTGCAATTGCAAGCACTCATTTTTGGAGATTAGACCAAAGGTATATTTTGTTGTTTGTTTTGTTTTTTCAGAATGTTTACTGCAAGATCTCTTTACAAATTTCTGTACATATGTGTACTCAGTAAGTAAAAAAAATAACATGGAAGGAGCTGGCTTTGTAAACCAAGTATTCTGGTTTCAATATATAGTACAATTGCAGAAACAGTGGTGTTTAATATAAACTGCACAATTATGGAGCAGCTGCCTTCCAAATCTCAGTAAGCAAAAGGAGTATTTAGTTTTATGAATCATTGAAAAGTGTTTTTGTTGCTAAGAAATCATTGGACAATATGAGGAGAGTTTGCTGTTCTATTACTTCTGAGGTTATGCATACAGTTGGAGTTAGGGGTGTGATTCCAGCTCGCATAGACATACTCACACTTGCTCTCATTGAACTAGCATGCTAAAAACAGTAGTGAAGCCGGGGTAATAGTGAGCAGCAACATAGAGTAGCTGAGTGGCATATGGACCCACAGGTTTCAGTCAAGTTTGTACTTTGCCAACTTGTGCACTTGCTGCTGCCCGGGCACCCCAGCTACACTTCTATTTTTAGTGCGCTGCCTCAATGAGGGCTAGTGCAAGTAGGTCTGTGCAAGCTGGGAATCACACTAAGAGCTCCAAGTGTAGACATACCCTGGCTGTAGCTAGTGGCTATATGCATATGGGCACCAAACCAAGTACTATACAGCAGGAGGTACATAGAAGTACAAAAATGGTTTACTTAAGACTAAATCCTGTACAACACTCATGTGACTTGTAGTAGCATGACATATATTCAAATGCACAAGATAGCTACTCAGGGTAGCAGTGGTTACACATTATGCACTGTTCTGCCATCCAAGCAAAGGATGTATTAGTGATGGGACAGTTGTGTGTCAGGAACAGTCAGTATGTATCAGTCCCTGCCCTGCCCCATCTGCCTGCTCAGGGGAAAAGGGAGTAAGCAAGCACACAATGCTTGTTTACTCCTATGTGCCTGAAACCAAAGAATTTAACAGTATATCACTTGGCTGAAGAATCTACAAGCACAGTAACATTTCAATGAGTTTTCTTACTGCAAATGCCATAGGCATCAGCATGCTTTTATTTATTTATTTTGGTGCCTTTATGGGAACTGAGCTCTCTTTTAGAAATCTGGCCCCAATTCTGAGTTCTGAGCCCTTCTAAAAATTCTGGCCATAATGACATAAAAAGTTAAAAGAGACTGGTCAAGCCAGAAGCAAGAGGGAAGCTCAAACTGCATTTCCAAGTACCAGATCAAAAGACCACCAAGATTTTTTTAAACTTTAAAATACTTTTAAAGAATAATCTTCCACCTGCTAGATGCAAGATAAAACCCTCACTCTGTAAAGCATGCTGCAGTTCTGGGCTTTTGCATTCCTTTGTGTCTTATGATACAAATCTCAAGATGTTGTTGGAATTATACCTGCAATTCACCAAGGAAAAGACGGTCACTCACCTTTGTAACTGTTGTTCTTCGAGATGTGTTGCTCATATCCATTCCAGTTAGGTGTGCACGCCGCGCGTCCATGTTCATTGGAAACTTTTTACCCTAGCAACTCCAGTGGGCCGGCAGAATGCCCCCTAGAGTGGCGCCACCATGGCGCTCGATATATACCCCTGCCGGCCCACCCGCTCCTCAGTTCCTTCTTGCTGGCTACTCCGACAGTGGGGAAGGAGGGCGGGTGTGGAATGGATATGAGCAACACATCTCGAAGAACAACAGTTACAAAGGTGAGTAACCATCTTTTCTTCTTCGAGTGATTGCTCATATCCATTCCAGTTAGGTGAATCCCAAGCCTCACCTAGGCGGTGGGGTCGGAGTGAGAAGTCACGGCATGGAGCACTGCAGAGCCGAAGGCCGCGTCATCTCTGGACTGCTGGACCAGGGCGTAATGGGAAGCGAAGGTGTGGACAGAGGACCAGGTCGCCGCCCTACAGATCTCCTGGATGGGCACACGGGCAAGGAAAGCCAGCGATGACGCCTGCGCCCTGGTAGAGTGCGCAGTCACACGGCCCGTAGGGGTGTGAGCCAAGTCATAACAGGTCCTGATACAGGACGTTACCCACGAGGATATCCTCTGTGAGGAAATGGGAAGCCCCTTGACTCAGTCCGCTACTGCCACGAAGAGCTGGGGGGATTTGCGGAACGGTTTGGTCCTCTCCACATAAAACACGAGTGCCCGACGGACATCAAGTGAGTGGAGTTGTTGCTCCCTGCAGGACGAATGGGGCTTTGGGAAAAAGACGGGGAGGAAGATCTCCTGGTTGACGTGAAAAGCTGAGACCACCTTGGGGAGAAAGGCAGGGTGCGGTCTCAGCTGCACCTTGTCTTTATGGAAGACTGTATACGGGGGATCTACCATGAGGGCCCGGAGTTCTGACACCCGTCTGGCTGAGGTGATGGCCACCAGGAAAGCAGTCTTCCAGGAGAGATAGAGCAGGGAGCAAGTCGCTAACGGCTCAAAAGGAGGGCCCATGAGCCAAGTCAGAACCAGGTTGAGATCTCAGGTAGGTGCAGGGGGTCGAACCTGGGGGTAGAGATGTTCTAGTCCCTTAAGGAATCTAGTCACCGTAGAGTGAGAGAAAACTGAACGGCCATCTCCCCCCGTTTGAAAGGTGGAGATAGCAGCCAGGTGAACCCGAAGGGACGATATCGCCAGGCCCTGCTGCTTGAGGGACCAGATGTAGTCTAGAATATTGGCAATAGAAACCTCTACAGGGAGGAAACCCCTCTCCGTGCACCAACAGGAGAAACGCTTCCACTTGGCCGAGTATGTCGCTCTAGTGGAAGGCTTCCTGCTGCTCAGGAGTACTTGACGTACCGGGGTAGAGTACCGTAATTCCGACCTGGTCAGCCACGCAGGATCCACACCGTGAGGTGCAGTGAGTGGAGGTCCGAGTGACAGAGCCTGCCATGGTCCTGGGTGATCAGGTCCAGGTGAAGGGGCAGGGGGACTGGGTCGGCTATGGACAGGTCCAGTAACATGGGATACCAATGCTGCCTGGGCCACGCTGGAGCTATCATAATCAAGCAGGCCCTGTCCCTGCGCACCTTCAGAAGGACCTTGTGGACCAGCGGGAACGGAGGGAACGCATAGAACAGGTGGGCCGTCCACGGGATAAGGAAGGCATCCGCTACCGACCCTGGCTCCCGGCCCTGAAAGGAGCAGAACGTCTGGCATTTCCTGTTCCCCCTGGACGCGAAGAGGTCCACCCGGGGACAAACCCACCTCTGGAAGAGTGAAAGGGCGATGTCTGGGCGAAGGGACCATTCGTGTGAAAGGAAGGATCTGCTCAGACGGTCTGCCAGCGTGTTCCGTACTCCGGGGAGGAAGAAAGCCATGAGGTGAATGGAGTGGGCTATACAAAAGTCCCAGAGCCGCAATGCCTCCTGACATAGGGGAGAGGATCTCGTGCTGCCCTGCTTGTTCACATAGTACATGGTCGTCGTGTTGTCGGTGAATACCGCGACACAGCGACCTCGAAGCTGATGGGAGAACGCTTGGCAAGCAAGGCGGACCGCTCTCAACTCCCGTATGTTGATGTGGAGGGCCACTGCCTGAGGGAACCACAGGCCCTGTGTCCTCAGGGCTCCGAGGTGGGCTCCCCAGCCCAGGTCTGAGGCATCCATTGTTAGGGATACCGAGGGTTGGGGCGGATGAAACGGGAGGTCCGCACACACGACAGACTGGTCTAGCCACCACCGGAGGGAATCCAATACCTCCTGGGGGATGGTGATAATCGCATTCAGCGAATGTCTGGCCGGCCGGTACTGCGCAATGAGCCAAGACTGGAGAGGCCTCATGCGGAGCCACGCATAACCTGTCACAAATGTGCAGGCCGCCATGTGGCCTAAGAGGGTTAGGCATGTCCTTATAGAGGTCATGGGGGCCGCCTGTAGGCGCCGAATGATGGCCGACAGCAACTGGAACCTGGGCAACGGCAGCAGGGCCCTGGCCAAGGTGGAGTCCAGAATGGCCCCAATGAACTCTATCCTCTGCGTGGGGAGCATAGTGGACTTGTCCACGTTGACAATGAGGCCCAAGGTAGCAAAGAGTCCGCTGATCGTGTGGACGTGGTTGCGGACCTGTAGCTCTGATGTGCCTCGAATCAGCCAGTCGTCGAGGTAAGGGAACACGTGAATGCAGCTGCGCCGAAGATGTGCGATGATGACTGCCATGCATTTTGTGAATACCCTCGGAGCCATGGAGAGGCCAAACGGGAGGACCGCAAATTGGTAATGGTGGCGGTCGACCACGAACCGAAGGAAACGTCTGTGTTGCGGCAAAATGGCTATATGAAAATAAGCGTCCTGCATGTCGAGGGCGGTGTACCAGTCTCCAGGATCCAGAGATGGGATAATGGTCCCCAGGGATACCATGCGGAATTTCAACTTCACCATATGTTTGTTGAGTTCCCGCAGGTCAAGAATAGGTCTGAGGCCTCCTTTGGCCTTGGGGATCAGAAAGTAGCGGGAATAAAACCCTTTGCCCTTCTCGTTCTCCAGAACCGCCTCTATGGCTCCTTTGTCGAGGAGCGTCTGCACCTCCTGACGAAGGAATTGCTCGTGAGAGGGGTCCCTGAAGAGGGACGAGGGTGGGAGGCGGGAGAGAGGGTGAGAAGTAAATTGCAGATGGTAACCCATTTGCACAGTGCGTAAGACTCAACGGTCGGATGTTATTTGGGTCCACGCCTGGAGGAAAAATGAAAGGTGGTTGGAAAACGGGGGGGGAAGGATCCGCGGGGAAAACTGGTACAGCATCTTCGGGCGCACCTTCAAAACGAAGGTTTGGGCCCAGGTGGGGCTTTGGAGGAGCCCTGATTCTGCCCCCCGTGGTTCCCCGACTGTCCGCGCCTGCCATTTCTGCCACAGCGCCTATTGAGATCCTGCCGCTGGCAGTACTGGGGGTACGGACGACGCTGCTGTTGTTGTTGCGGCCGGAAGGGTCTGCGCTGTGTCCCGGGCGTGTGCATCCCTAGGGAGCGCAAGATGACCCGATTGTCCTTTAGGCTTTTCAGCCTGGGGTCCGTCTTCTCCGAAAACAGGCCCTGACCTTCAAACAGGAGGTCCTGGATGGTATATTGGAGCTCCGGCGGAAGGCCAGAAACCTGAAGCCAGGAGATGCGGCGCATTGTAACCCCTGAAGCCAGAGTTCGAGCGGCCGAGTCTGCTGCGTCCAAGGATGCCTGCAACGAAGTTCTTGCGACCTTCTTGCCCTCGTCAAGAATTGCCGCAAATTCTTGACACGCATCCTGAGGCAACAGCTCCTTAAACTTATCCGCTGCCACCCAGGAGTTATAGGCGTAGCGGCTAAGGAGGGCTTGCTGGTTGGAGACCCTCAGTTGGAGGGCGCCCGCTGAGTAGACCTTCTGGCCTAACAGGTCCATATGCCTCGCCTCCTTGGACTTGGGTGCTGGGGCCTCTTGTCCGTGATGCTCCCTCTCGTTCACCGACTGCAAGACGAGGGAGCACGGTGTCGGATGCACATGGAGGTACTCCTAACCTCTGGAGGGAGCCATATATTTACGCTCCACCCCGCGTGCAGCAGGAGGGATGGAGGCCGGCGACTGCCAGATGGTATTGGCATTGGCCTGCATAGTCCTGATAAAAGGCAGGGCGACCCTGGTGGGAGCATCCGCTGAGAGGATGCTCACCACGGGATCTTCAATTTCAGAGACCTCCTCAGCTTGCAAGTTTAAGTTCTGCGCTACGTGTCTGAGGAGGTCCTGGTGCGCCCTGAGGTCGAGTGGGGGAGGGCTGGACGATGCTGTGCCCGCCACTGCCTCATCGGGAGAGGACGATGAGGAGACCCCTGGTAAAAGAGTGTCCACGGGAGGCTCTGTCTGAACCCGCACTTCTGACTCCGGAGGGAGCTCAGGGTCTTGCTGGTTGGACCTGTCTTCGCCCGCCGGAGAAGGAGGAGGGCGAGATAGCGAAGCCTCTGGTACCCTGCGCTCAGCCGTCGCAGGCTGAGGAGGAATTTGTTGAGGGCCCTGGGCTTGATGGTATGCCCAGGGTGTCCAGAAGCCCCACTGCTGTGGTCTCTGATGCTGCGGAGGAGGGTCCTGAAAGAGGGCCGCGGGTTTGTCTGCGTCTATCGCATACACACTGTCTGTCTGCGACAAGACAGACGGCTGCCTGGAAGGCCATGGAGAGGCTGAACGCTGCTGGTAGGGCTCTCTTGGTCTCGACGCCAAAGATCTTCTCGGTGCCGGGGACCGGTACTGCGAATCATACCGGTGCCGGGATCGGGACCGGGACCTGCCTCCAACTCGGTGCCGGGAGGTCGACCGGGACCGGGACCTGCCACCGACGCGGTGCCTGGAGGTCGACCGGGACCGGGACCTGCCACCAGTTCGGTGCCGGGAGGTCAACCGGGGTGCTGATCGCTGCCGGGAACGGCTCCTAGAATCTCGGTGCCGATAGCGGCGACTTGATCCAGACCGGTGCCGGGAATAGCGGGACTGTCTGGAGGATGACTGGCGCCGCGAGTGCGACCGGTACTGCCGAGGGGAGCGGTGCCGGGACTGCGAGCGGCGCCTGGAGCGAGAGCGTGCGCGGTATCGGGACCTCGACGGCGATCGGTGCCGGCTGGGTAAGTCCGGAGACGGCGCTCGCATCGTCGCCGGCTTGCCTCTGGATACGACCCGCACCGGGGGTACCGGGGGTTGAGGCTGGGTAGGCTCTGTAAGAGCAATCAGGTCCCGCGCCGAAGCGAAAGTCTCTGGCGTCGACGGGACCAATAGCTCAACCCCAGATCTTACAGGGGAGCTAGGAGGGCCCGGAGTCGACGGACCTCCAGGGCCCAGAGTCGACGGAATCCCTGCTGGTGGTGCCGCGGCCGAGGTAGGCGCCGGGCGCTCCGCTCGAGTTTGCATGGATGGAGTCGCAGACTTCAAAGGCCTTGTCTCGGGTCCCGGTGCCGGGGAAGGTCGGTGCCGGGGTGTCTTTCCGGTGCCGGCGCGGTCCGGTGCCGGCGCAGAGGCAGCGCTCTGTGTTGAGGTTACCGGATTAAGTGCCGCTTCCATTAGGAGAGTCCTTAATCTTTGGTCCCTCTCCTTTTTTGTCCTAGGCTTAAAAGCCTTGCAAATGCGGCACTTGTCCGAAATGTGCGATTCCCCCAGGCACTTTAGGCAAGCGTCGTGGGGGTCGCTGGTCGGCATCGGCTTTTTACAGGCCGAGCATTGCTTGAACCACGGCGAACCAGGCATGGCCCCGGTGCCTGGTGCCGGGAAGGGCTACAGCCCAAACCTGCTAATAACTATACAACTATATACAAACAACAATAACTAACTATATTTTTACAATTATTTACAACTATCTACAAGTATGAACTGTAAAGACAAAGGAGAGCTAGGGACGTGGAGGACAGCTATGCTGCGCTCCACAGTTTCAACGACCGACATGGCGGTAAGAAGGAACTGAGGAGCGGGTGGGCCGGCAGGGGTATATATCGAGCGCCATGGCAGCGCCACTCTTGGGGGCGACTTGCCGGCCCACTGGAGTTGCTAGGGTAAAAAGTTTCCGACGAATGTGCACGCACGGCGCGCACACCTAACTGGAATGGATATGAGCAATCACTCGAAGAAGAACAAATGTTGTAGGGACAAAAGAACAATTTTCAAGGACAGCTAGCTGTAATAAGCATAAAAAAGCATTCCAGTCCACTCAGGATGACTTATCAGTTTTTTTGAAGTATTTCTTGATTTTTATGCTTTTGTGAAAAAACATAATGAACATAATTCACCGTGCACAGAAGTTTTAACAGCTGTTCCATTCATATAGCAAGGAAATGCACTCCAGTGCACAGGGGCCAATGCAAGGCAAAACTTAAATATTTATGCATTTATGCATAATTTACAACCATTGAAACCCATAACAGTGGGCTTCACTGGTGTGTGGGACCTTGGACGTCTGAACATGTGTGCTACAGTATATCAGTTTACTGCTAAGACACTTTGAAAAGATCATCCAGTGTTGTGATAACAAAGATTTAAAAAAAAAAATTTTTTGGAAGAAATATAATCTCGTATTCTTCAGGGCATAAATCAACCTCTCATTACTGCAGATAAAGAAGAAACTTTCCTTGTGGGCATGTCATTCCCTATACTTGCCTTCTGCAGGGCTTCTATTAACTTCCTTTGACAGTAGCCAGGACCAGCTACTTCAGAGACAAAATGCTGGATTAGATGGATTCATAAATTCATAGACTCTAGGACTGGAAGGGACCTCGAGAGGTCATTGAGTCCAGTCCCCTGCCCTCATGGCAGGACCAAATACTGTCTAGACCATCTCTAATAGACATTTATCTAACCTACTCTTAAATATCTCCAGAGGTGGAGATTCCACAACCTCCCTAGGCAATTTATTCCAGTGTTTAATTACCCTGACAGTTAGGAACTTTTTCCTAATGTCCAACCTAAATCTCCCTTGCTGCAGTTTAAGCCCATTGCTTCTTGTTCTATCATTGGAGGCTAGGGTGAACAAGTTTTCTCCCTCCTCCTGATGACACCCTTTTAGATACCTGAAAACTGCTATCATGTCCCCTCTCAGTCGTCTCTTTTCCAAACTAAATAAACCCAATTCTTTCAGCCTTCCTTCATAGGTCATGTTCTCAAGACCTTTAATCATTCTTGTTGCTCTTCTCTGGACCCTCTCCAATTTCTCCACATCTTTCTTGAAATGCGGTGCCCAGAACTGGACACAATACTGCAGCTGAGGCCTAACCAACACAGAGTAGAGCAGAAGAATGACTTCTTGTGTCTTGTTTACAACACACCTGTTAATGCATCCCAGAATCACGTTTGCTTTTTTTGCAACAGTATCACACTGTTGACTCATATTTAGCTTGTGGTCCACTATGACCCCTAGATCTCTTTCTGACATACTCCTTCCTAGACAGTCTCTTCCCATTCTGTATGTGTGAAAATGATTGTTCCTTCCTAAGTGGAGCACTTTGCATTTGTCTTTACTGAACTTCATCCGGTTTACCTCAGGCCGTTTCTCCAATTTGTCCAGATCATTTTGAATTTTGACCCTGTCCTCCAAAGCAGTTGCAATCCCTCCCAGTTTGGTATCGTCTGCGAACTTAATAAGTGTACTTTCTATGCCAACATCTAAGTCGTTGATGAAGATATTGAACAGAGCCGGTCCCAAAACAGACCCCTGCGGAACCCCACTTGTTATACCTTTCTAGCAGGATTGGGAGCCATTAATAACTACTCTCTGAGTACGGTTATCCAGCCAGTTATGCACCCACCTTATAGTAGCCCCATCTAAATTGTATTTGCCTAGTTTATCGATAAGGATATCATGCGAGACCGTATCAAATGCCTTACTAAAGTCTAGGTTGTCATTAACAGATAGCTAAGGGTTAATGTCTCTTTCACCTGGAAAGAAGTAACCTGAAACACCTGACCAGAGGACCAATCAGGAAACAAGACTTTTTCAAATCTGGGTGGAGGGAAGTTTGTGTGTGAGTCCTGTTCTGGTCTTGTGCCTGTCTCTCTCTCGGCTATGAGAGGATTTCTGTCTCTTGCTTTCTAATCTTCTGTTTCCCAGTTGTAAGTACAAAAAACATAAGACAGTGATTTATATGTTTTTTTATTTTGTATTTACATGTGTGTAGTTGCTGGAGTGCTTTGAATTGTATTCTTTTTGAATAAGGCTGTTTATTCATATTTCTTTTAAGCAATTGACCCTGTATTTGTCACCTTAATACAGAGAGACCATTTTTATGTATTCTTTTTTCTTTTTACATAAAGCTTTCTTTTAAGACCTGTTGGAGTTTTTCTTTAGTGGGGAACTCCAGGGAATTGAGTCTGTGCTCACCAGGGAATTGGTGGGAGGAAGAAGTCAGGGGGAAATCTGTGTGTGTTAGATTTACTAGCCTGACTTTGCATACCCTCTGGGTGAAGAGGGAAGTACTTCTGTTTCCAGGACTGGAAATAGAGAGGGTGGAATCCCTCTGTTTAGATTCACAGAGCTTGCTTCTGTGTATCTCTCCAGGAACACCTGGAGGGGGGTAGGGAAAAGGTTTATTTCCCTTTGTTGTGAGACTCAAGGGATTTGGGTCTTGGGGTCCCCAGGGAAGGTTTTGGGGGGGACCAGAGTGCCCCAAAACACTCTAATTTTTTGGGTGGTGGCAGCTTTACCAGGTCCAAGCTGGTAACTAAGCTTGGAGGTTTTCATGCTAACCCCCATATTTTGGACGCTAAGGTCCAAATCTGGGACTAGGTTATGACATGAGTGGCAGCGTTTGTGGGAAAGATAGAATCCAGAAGCCAGTAGGAATATTATATTTTTCTTTTCTCTGCTAGGGGCTTTTAAGCAGACACAGTTTGGTTTTAAGGGAACCAGAGATAATTTTTTTTTCTCTGCTCTCTCTTACAGTTTCTGGCTTGCATATTAAGCAAGGAACCATTAAGAAACTATTATGGGTCTTTTGTCAGATAATAGCACTCCCATTAGGGGGCAATTACCAGCACAATACACATGCAAATAAAGTGGTTTTTCTGGTTTACTTTACACTGAAAAGATTAGCTAAAGGAAGAAAGGGAAAAAGGCACTGTTGCTAGGAGGCAATAGAGAACCTGCAGTTCAGAAGATAAACACCGGAGGGCACCCCAACACAAGAAAACAGGAACCATGCCTAACAAGACAAAAATGGAGGCCGAAGGACAAATCAAAGACGCCGAGCACAGGCAAGAGATGGAAAAAAAAATACAGGAACTGGAAATAAAACAAAAAGAGATGGAGCTGAAAGAAAGAGAAGAACAGATCAAAAATGCAGCCCACCTCAGAAAACTACAAGAAGAAGAGGTGGCCTACAAAAGAGAACAAACAGCCAGAGAGGTGGCCTACAAAAGAGAACAAGCAGCCAGAGAGGCAGCCTACAAAAGAGAGCAAGAAGCCAAAGATGCAGACCACCAAAAACAGCTGGAAATAAAAGAGAAAGAGTGGGAACTCCAGAGGGAAGCCCACCGATAGGCCATGGAATTAGAAAAGGCTAAGCAAAGCACAGCCAACCCTAACAACCCTGCGCCAATGATTGTTCCACGGCACAGGAAATTTCCCACCTACAAGGCAGGTGATGACACTGAGGCCTTCTTAGAAAATTTTGAAAGAGCCTGTCTTGGGTACAGCATCCCTGAAGGCCAGTACATGGTAGAATTGCAGCCACAGCTCAGTGGACCTTTAGCAGAGGTGGCAGCTGAAATGCCTAAGGAGAACATGAACGACTATAAACTTTTTCAAACCAAGGCCAGATACAGAATGGGGATAACCCCGGATCATGCCCGTCAGCGTTTCAGAACCCAAAAGTGGAAACCAGATGTGTCATTTCCCAAACACGCCTACTATGTTGGGAAAAATTATGAGGCCTGGATATCAGGACACAATGTTAAATCCTTGGATGAACTGCACCTCCTCATACAAATGGAGCAGTTCTTGGATGGTGTTCCTGAGGACAGAACACAGTATATACAAGATGGAAAACCCAAAAATCTCACCGAGGCGGGGGAGATTGGAGCCAGATGGATGGAAGTGGCAGAAAGCAAGAAAGCTACTGTCAAGGGGAACAAATACCCCAGAGGGCACACCGACCATAAACCCTACAACCGAGGGCAGCCAAAAACCCCACCTACAACCCAAGTAAAGCCACAGACACACTATTCTTCCACCTCACCAGTCTCCAGTAATTCACCTCGACCCAGTGACCCATCAGATGGAAGATGCTTTAAGTGTAATGAACTGGGACATATCAAGGCCAACTGCCCAAAGACCGCCAACCGAGTGCAGTTCATTACACCACCATCACACCAAAGATCCCCAGGCCCAGATGCCTCTCAAATACCCTTGGAGCGAAGGGAAAATTTGAGAGTGAGCGGAAAGAAGGTTTCTGCATGGAGAGACACGGGGGCACAAGTGTCAGCTATCCACCAATCCTTCGTAGACCCCAAATTCATCAACACAAAGGCCCAAGTGACAATTTACCCCTTCATGTCACAAGCTGTAGACTTGCCCACAGCTGAACTGCCTGTCCAGTACAAAGGCTGGTCAGGAATGTGGACTTTTGCAGTCTATGACAATTATCCTATCCCCATGCTACTGGGGGAAGACTTGGCCAACCAGGTGAAGCCGGCCAAGAGAGTGGGAATGGTTACACGCAGCCAAACCAGACAAGCTTCCAGACCCATTCCTGTTCCTGAGCCGTCCACAGGGGCCCCGTCTGTGTTACCAGAGACCCAGACAGAGGTAGTGGACCCGGATTCCATGCCAACCACTGAAACAGCCACAGCACCTCCAGTCCCAGGCCCGGAACTGGAACAGCAACCAGCACCAGCAAGTGCAACCACATCTTCAAACTCAACGCCAGAGGGCGCTCGCGAGCCAGAACTGGCAGAAGCAGCAGACAGCCATACCCAAAAGGCTCAGCCAGAGCCTGAAATACCGTCAGGTGCACCAGCGGAGAGTGGTTCACCAGCAACGGAAACAACCCCATCACCTACATCACTTCCAGAGAGACCAAGCCCAAGTCCACAGTCTGAGGAAGAACTGGTGACCCCAGCCTCAAGGGAACAGTTCCAGACTGAGCAGGAAGCAGATGACAGTCTTCAGAAAGCTTGGGCGGCGGCATGGAGCACCCCACCACCTCTCAGCTCTTCTAATCGATCCCGATTTGTTATAGACCAAGGACTTTTATACAAGGAGATTCATTCTGGTGGACACCGGGAAGAATGGCAGCCGCAAAAACAGTTGGTGGTTCCAACTAAGTACCAGGGGAAGCTCTTAAGCTTAGCCCATGATCATCCCAGTGGCCATGCTGGGGTGAACAGAACCAAGGACTGGTTGGGGAAGTCCTTCCACTGGGAGGGGATGGGCAAGGATGTTGCCAAGTATGTCCGGTCTTGTGAGGTATGCCAAAGAGTGGGAAAACCCCAAGACCAGGTCAAGGCCCCTCTCCAGCCACTCCCCATAATTGAGGTCCCATTTCAGCGAGTAGCTGTAGATCTTCTGGGTCCTTTCCCAAAAAAGATGCCCAGAGGAAAGCAGTACGTACTGACTTTCGTGGACTTTGCTACCCGATGGCCAGAAGCAGTAGCTCTAGGCAACACCAGGGCTAACACTGTGTGCCTGGCCCTAACAGACATTTTTGCCAGGGTAGGTTGGCCCTCCGACATCCTTACAGATTCAGGATCTAATTTCCTGGCAGGGACCATGCAAAAACTGTGGGAAACTCATGGGGTGAACCACTTGGTTGCCACCTCGTACCACCATCAAACCAATGGCCTGGTGGAAAGGTTTAATGGAACTTTGGGGGCCATGATACGTAAATTTGTCAACGAACACTCCAATAATTGGGACCTAATGTTGCAGCAGTTGCTGTTTGCCTACAGGGCTGTACCACATCCCAGTTTAGGGTTTTCACCGTTTGAACTTGTGTATGGTCACGAGGTTAAGGGGCCATTACAGTTGGTGAAGCAGCAATGGGAGGGGTTTACGCCTTCTCCAGGAACTAACATTCTGGACTTTGTAAGCAACCTACAAAGCACCCTCCGACACTCTTTAGCCCTTGCTAAAGAGAACCTAAAGGAGGCTCAGGAAGAGCAAAAGGCCTGGTATGGCAAACATACCAGAGAACATTCCTTCAAGGTAGGAGACCAGGTTATGGTCTTGAAGGCGCAACAGGCCCATAAGATGGAAGCATCATGGGAAGGGCCATTCACGGTCCAAGAGCGCCTGGGAACTGTGAACTACCTCATAGCATTTCCCAATTCCTCACTAAAGTCCAGAGTGTACCATGTTAATTCTCTCAAGCCTTTCTATTCCAGAGACTTATAGGTTTGTCAGTTTACAGTCCAGGGAGATGATGCGGAGTGGCCTGACAGTGTCTACTACGACGGGAAAAAAGACGGTGGCGTAGAAGAGGTGAACCTCTCAACCACCCTAGAACGTCTGCAGCGGCGACAAATCAAGGAGCTGTGCACTAGCTTCGCCCCATTGTTCTCAGCCACCCCAGGACGGACTGAACGGGCATACCACTCCATTGACACAGGTAATGCTCACGCAATTAGAACCCCACCCTACCAGGTGTCTCCTCATGCCCAAGCTGCTATTGAATGGGAGATCCAGAACATGCTACAGATGGGTATAATCCGCTCATCTACCAGTGCATGGGCATCTCCAGTGGTTCTGGTACCCAAACCAGATGGGGAAATACGCTTTTGCGTGGACTACCATAAGCTAAATGCGGTAACTCGTCTGGACAACTATCCAATGCCACGCACCGATGAGCTATTGGAGAAGTTGGGACGTGCCCAGTTCATCTCTACAATAGACTTAACCCAGGGGTACTGGCAAGTACCGCTAGATGAACTTGCCAAGGAGAGGTCAGCATTCGTCACCCATGCGGGGGTATATGAATTTAATGTCTTTCCTTTCAGCCTGCGAAATGCACCTGCCACCTTCCAGAGGCTGGTAGATGGTCTACTAGCAGGACTGGGAGAATATGCAGTTGCCTACCTCGATGATGTGGCCATTTTTTTCAGACTCCTGGCCAGAACACCTACTACACCTGGAAAAGGTCTTTGAGCGCATCAGGCAGGCCGGACTAACTGTTAAGGCCAAAAAGTGTCAAATAGGCCAAAACAGAGTGACTTACCTGGGGCACCAGGTGGGTCGAGGAACCATAAACCTCCTACAGGCCAAGGTGGATGCTATCCAAAAGTGGCCTGTCCCAAGGTCAAAGAAACAGGTCCAATCCTTCTTAGGCTTGTCTGAGTACTACAGGCGATTTGTACCACACTACAGCCAAATCGCTGCCCCACTGACCGACCTGACCAAAAAGACCCAGCCAAATGCAGTTAACTGGACTGATGAGTGTCAAAAGGCCTTTACCCAGCTTAAGGCGACGCTCATGTCTGACCCTGTGCTCAGGGCCCCGGATTTTGACAAGCCATTCCTAGTAACCACGGATGCATCTGCGCATGGTATAGGAGCAGTTCTCATGCAGGAAGCAACAGATCACAACTTCCATCCTGTTGTGTTTCTCAGCAAAAAACTGTCTGAGCGGGAAAGTCACTGGTCAGTCAGTGAAAAGGAATGCTATGCCATTGTGTACACCCTGGAAAAGCTACGCCCATATGTTTGGGGACGGCGGTTCCAGCTACAAACTGACCATGCTGCACTAAAGTGGCTTCATACTGCCAAGGGGAACAACAAAAAACTTCTTCGTTGGAGTTTAGGTCTCCAAGATTTTGATTTTGAAATTCAGCACATCTCAGGAGCTTCTAACAAAGTAGCTGATGCACTCTCCCATGAGAGTTTCCCAGAATCCAGTAGTTAGAAAAGTGTTCTTAAAATGCAGAAGTCTGTTAGTTATATACTTGTATATATGTAAAGGTGCATGTGTTGTATTAATCTGTTTATTTTAAAGTTCTAGGAGGAAATCGCCGCCAGTGAGCTTCCCCACTGTCTGCAATTTGGGGGGCGTGTCATAAACAGATAGCTAAGGGTTAATGTCTCTTTCACCTGGAAAGAAGTAACCTGAAACACCTGACCAGAGGACCAATCAGGAAACAAGACCTTTTCAAATCTGAGTGGAGGGAAGTTTGTGTGTGAGTCCTTTGTTCTGGTCTTGTGCCTGTCTCTCTCTCGGCTATGAGAGGATTTCTGTCTCTTGCTTTCTAATCTTCTGTTTCCCAGTTGTAAGTACAAAAAACATAAGACAGTGATTTATATGTTTTTTTATTTTGTATTTACATGTGTGTAGTTGCTGGAGTGCTTTGAATTGTATTCTTTTTGAATAAGGCTGTTTATTCATATTTCTTTTAAGCAATTGACCCTGTATTTGTCACCTTAATACAGCGAGACCATTTTTATGTATTCTTTTTTCTTTTTACATAAAGCTTTCTTTTAAGACCTGTTGGAGTTTTTCTTTAGTGGGGAACTCCAGGGAATTGAGTCTGTGCTCACCAGGGAATTGGTGGGAGGAAGAAGTCAGGGGGAAATCTGTGTGTGTTAGATTTACTAGCCTGACTTTGCATACCCTCTGGGTGAAGAGGGAAGTACTTCTGTTTCCAGGACTGGAAATAGAGAGGGTGGAATCCCTCTGTTTAGATTCACGGAGCTTGCTTCTGTGTATCTCTCCAGGAACACCTGGAGGGGGGAAGGGAAAAGGTTTATTTCCCTTTGTTGTGAGACTCAAGGGATTTGGGTCTTGGGGTCCCCAGGGAAGGTTTTGGGGGGGACCAGAGTGCCCCAAAACACTCTAATTTTTTGGGTGGTGGCAGCTTTACCAGGTCCAAGCTGGTAACCAAGCTTGGAGGTTTTCATGCTAACCCCCATATTTTGGACGCTAAGGTCCAAATCTGGGACTAGGTTATGTCATAGGTATACCACATCCACCGCTTCTCCCTTATCCACAAGGCTCGTTATCCTATCAAAGAAAGCTATCAGATTGGTTTGACATGATTTGTTCTTTACAAATCCATGCTGGCTATTTCCTATCACCTTACCACCTTCCAAGTGTTTGCAGATGATTTCTTTAATTACTTGCTCTATTATCTTCCCTGGCACAGAAGTTAAACTAACTGGTCTGTAGTTTCCTGGGTTGTTTTTATTTCCCTTTTTATAGATGGGCGCTATATTTGCCCTTTTCCAGTCTTCTGGAATCTCTCCCGTCTCCCATGTCTTTCCAAAGATAATAGCTAGAGGCTCAGATACCTCCTCTATTAACTCCTTGAGTATTCTAGAATGCATTTCATCAGGCCCTGGTGACTTGCAAGCATCTAACTTTTCCAAGTGATTTTTAACTTGCTCTTTTTTTATTTTATCTTCTAAACCTACCCCCTTCCCATAAGCATTCACTATGTTAGACATTCCTTCAGACTTCTCAGTGAAGACCGAAACAAAGAAGTCATTAAGCATCTCTGCCATTTCCAAGTTTCCTGTTACTGTTTCTCCCTCCTCACTGAGCAGTGGGCCTACCCTGTCCTTGGTCTTCCCCTTGCTTCTAATGTATTGATAAAAAGTCTTCTTGTTTCCCTTTATTCCCATAGCTAGTTTGAGCTCATTTTGTGCCTTTGCCTTTCTAATCTTGCCCCTACATTCCTGTGTTATTTGCCTATATTCATCCTTTGTAATCTGACCTAGTTTCCATTTTTTATATGACTCCTTTTTATTTTGTAGGTCATGCAAGATCTTGTGGTTAAGCCAAGGTGGTCTTTGCCACATTTTCTATCTTTCCTAACCATCGGAATAGCTTGCTTTTGGGCCCTTAATAGTGTCCCTTTGAAAAACTGCCAACTCTCCTCAGTTGTTTTTCCCCTCAGTCTTGATTCCCATGGGACCTTACCTATCAGCTCTCTGAGCTTACCAAAATCCGCCTTCCTGAAATCCATTGTCTCTATTTTGCTGTACTCCCTTCTACCCTTCCTTAGAATTGCAAACTCTATGATTTCATGATCACTTTCACCCAAGCTTCCTTCTACTTCCAAATTCTCAATGAGTTCCTCCCTATTTGTTAAAATCAAGTCTAGAACAACTTCCCCCTTAGTAGCTTTTTCAACCTTCTGAAATAAAAAGTTGTCTGCAATGCAGTCCAGGAACTTACTGGATAGTCTGTGCCCCGCGGTGTTATTTTCCCAACATATATCTAGATAGTTGAAGTCCCCCATCACCATCAAATCTTGGGCTTTGGAGAACTAGTCTGATCTAGTATAGCAATTCTGATGTTCCTAAATCTTTCATAAAATTTCACTTAGCTTAATGATACTGATTATTTATTATTGATACTAATAATTTATGGTGAACTTGTACAGCATCTTTCATGCTGAACAATTTCAAAGCATTTTACAAAATGATCAGCAAATTATACATAAGTAGATATGGGCATGAGGCACAAGCTGGAATCTGAATTTGAACTTTCTCAGAGTTTGGAGGGTATTCAGCTGTAGGGATTTAGGCTCATCACTTTATAGAGATGAGAACAGCTGTGAAGTTCAGATTCAGGTCTGAAACGTCTCCAGAAGTTGGGGGAGTTTGGATTTGGGTTATGCTTCAAGAGCATCTGTCTATAAGGATAATACTACACTCACCAAGAAATGCAGCTACCTGGAAGAACAAACAGAATAGCTGTTCAACACTGTACAGATGAGATGAACTACAGAATGGGTTATGATAGTCAAGAAATAATACAATATCCATTTGAAATTGCAAGGGGAATTTAGATAGGCAGAATGTAATCACCCAAGTGGATATTTGGCCAGAATCCTGGATTAACACTCAAATTCTTACAAAAACTGATCAAAAGTTAACTCAGAGATCTAGCCTGATAACCAGCAGGCTAGACTCACCCTTTGGATTCTCCTGGTGGAACAGTTTGGGTGAAATTATACAAGTGAGTTCATTTCAAGTTATTGATGAAATAACTGCAAGCAATTTAGGACAGTCTCCCACTACATATTTGTATAGCACCAAGTACAATGGTGTTGCAGTCTCAGTTGGGATCTTTAGGCACTACTGTAATACAAATTATAATAATTATAATCAATAGTTGTAGGAATTTTTACAGCAAAATGTGATTGTAACTGAAGGCAGTTAATTCATTCTCACAGAACAATGTCCTCATTGAATTCAGCAGTTTACAAGTAAAACAAGTTTTCTTCCTTCTCAGGGGAAGAGTTTAACAAAATGCCTGATGGGGAAGCATGAAACTGCAAATAACAAGAGAAAATAAACTGGTTCTGTCTCAGTAATGAAGATGAATTTCCAACCCCCGAGGCACTCTGATGACTGACCTTGAGCACTGCACTTTGTGTAATCTCTGTCATGTAGTTATAATTATCGAGGGAAAGCGAGACCTACCCTGAGTAAACATATCAAGAAAAAATAATGGTCTAAGTGTAAGTGAGGCAATGGTCCCGCTCAGGGCCAGCTCCAGGCCCCAGCGCGCCAAGCGCGTGCTTTGGGCGGCATGCCGCGGGGGGCGCTCTGCCGGTTGCCGGGAGGGTGGCAGGTGGCTCCGGTGGACCTCCTGCAGGTGTCCCTGCGGAGGGTCTGCCGGTCCCACGGCTCCGGTGGAGCATCTGCAGGCACGCCTGTGGGAGGTCCACCAGAGCCGCGGGACCGGCAGACCCTCCACAGGGACGCCTGCAGGAGATCCACCGGAGCCATGGGACCGACAAGCGGCAGAGCGCCCCCTGCGACGTGCCGCCGTGCTTGGGGCAGCGAAATGGCTAGAGCCGGCCCTGGTCCTGCTATTGTGGGGAACTTTCCTGGCTTCTGCACTACCCCGGTGAAGTGGGCTAGCGAAAGGATTTGAGTCCTCGCTCCCACTTCCTTTACCCAGAGGCCTCCCTGCCCTTGAAGACTCCCCTTCCACTCTCCTGTCTGGCACAGTCCTCGTAACCCCAACAAGGCTGGGCCCAGGATTCCTGGGAGGCTCAACCCCCAACCCTGCTGTGGTCACCCAGGACAGGGGCTAGGGTGTCCACATTCCGGGATACTCTCTTTGCACTGCGCACCTCCCTGACCCACTGATCACATTATACAATTTAAAGCAAATACAAGTTATTTAATTAACAATTAATTTAAAAAAAGAATAAGGAAAAATGGAAAAGGTTAAAGGAAAACACATCACCCTGCTCTGTGGCAGAGAACATTACAAACAGTGTCTCTGGACATCAGGGCAGTTCACAGTCTGTTCCTTGTAGGTCCCAGGCCTCCTTCTCTGGCCCTGGCTGTGCTGCAGGGACGCTGCGGGTTGGACACTTGCTCTGGCGGTGGCCACACACTCTCAGGCTCTGGGTGGCAGGGACCCTTCTCCCCAGTGTCACCCCCGCTCTGTCAGAGGTATGATCCCCCTCCAAGTCTGGCCTGCAGGGCCTCTTGGCTGAGGCGTCTCCCTGTGCTGGGCCCTCTTCCCAGGGTCCCGCTCACTCTCCCAAGCTGCTGATCGCACCCAGCTCCGGACTGCTCCAGCCCCAGCTCCACACTGCCTCAGCACAGCTGCTGCTGCTGCTGTGCCTTCAGCTCCCTGGACTGCTTCTCTGGCCTCTCTGGCTCCAGTTGCTACAGCTCTGCTCCCAAGGCAGGTCTGCTCTGCAGGCTGCTTCTGTGTCTCTCTCTCAGCTCTCACCTGCTTCCTGGGCTGCTTGTCTGGCCCCTCTGGCTCTGGTTGCTGCAGCTCCCCTCCCAGGGCAGGTCTCTCTCTCTGGGCTGTGCTCTGCCTTTTTGGGCTGCAGCTCTGCTCCTAGCAGCTTAGCTTGGGCCCCTGCTCTCTCCTTCACTCGGCCCCACTCTGTCTGACCCAGGCAATTTCAGCTCTCACGGCGGATGGGACCCACCCTGGCCTTCTGTCTCTTTGATTAGCCTGCCCGCCCTGTCAATCAGGCTGACCTGGAGCATTGGCCTCTCGCCATTGTTCCTGGGGACTGTCAGTCTCAGGGTCCTGATTTGCCATTGATCCCTCCCCTTTTAGTGCTGGGAGCTAGCAACCAAATACTCACACTGAATGTTAGTAAGGGGATAACAGTCCCCTTATATAAGTGCTGATAGCCAACCACCATCCTCCATTTTAAGCGCTTTGCCATTTAGGGCCACATTTTGGCAAGTTCTCATTCATGTGAGTACTCTCCTTAAATTCAGTGGCACTACTTGCATGAATGAGCACTCACCAATGTGAATAAAGGCTGCACAAGCTGGCACTAATTGTGTTGCTCTAAACATGGCATCTTGTAGAATCTCAATGTGAATCCTTTATATGAAAGAGAGCTATGCAGGAAGACTCATGCAGATGAATTTGGCAGTGACCCTTCAGTGATAAATAAATATTGTTCAATAGTTTGTCTGACCTGAAGACAACAAAGCAAGAGCTGGTTTTGTTCTTTCCCGTTGTACATAAAAGAACTGGCTGAATGTCTGAAAAATCAGTCCTCTGTAGTCAGTGCTTTAAACCATGTTTAAACCACTCCTTGGAAACTGGGCTAACAAGTCAATGTGGAACTATATGCTGCCCAATATAGACACCAGGAAATCTTACAGAAACTTTTAACCTTTCACCTCCTTCAGCTGAGTTTTTCTAACCTGTTGAAGGTATCAGTAAATCATTGCAGATGAACCGCAGGCAACTAACAAAACTGGTCCAGCAAAAAAGAATGGAATGTCTTCAAAAATCCAGATAATGGGACAAATTCATCCTTGGTGTAATTCGGCAGAAGCCATCTATCATAAAGATTCTGTACGCGAAATTATCTCCTCGTCTACAGCTGTGCAACCCCACTACCTTCCGATTGTGTCTTCATTGTCATTGGTGCCAGCTGTAAGTAGGTTTGTCCAGGTGTCATTGAGAGTATAATCAAAAAACAAAGTGTAAGGGCTTGTCTACACTTAAAATGCTGCAGCAGGTAAACTGCACCAATGCTGCTGCACCAATGCAGCATTTCAGTGAAGAGAGTACCTGCACTGGCAGCATAGTTAATCCACCTCCTCAAGAGGCGGTAGCTATGTCAATAGGAGAAGCCCTCCCATCAACATAGCCCTGTCTACACCAGGAGTTAGGTCCACACCCCTGAGCGACATAGTTCTACCAACGTAAGTTGCTAGTGTAGACCAGGCCTATGTGACGGCTTAATTTGGCCTGCAGAATCTCTGTCACTCTATGCTTTCCTCCACTCCCTTTACTTTAAACCCTGGGAATAACATGTAGTTTATCTAATGTTTAATAAGATTAACCAGGTTGTTTCTATTTCTTAAAATACATTCAAAAGCAATATATAATTTTATATTGCTCCCTGGGAACGCAAATTGTTCCATGATACCTTTACTACAGGTGAGCTAAAGAGTTAGTTCAAAAAAAAAAAAAACCAGCCTGAACCTCAGTCCTTTCTAAAACTGAACCAAACTGAAGCATTTTTAGAATTCAAGCCTATTTACTGAAATCTAATTTCAAGAATTAGCAGTCATGTAACTAGTTTTAATATTTGATACTGGAATGCAGATTATTGTGCATTGCCATGAAAACATTGAGCCAAATTCATTCTGGGAGTTAGGCCAAGGTTAAATTTGGGCCACTGTCATTAAATGTAAAAGGAATACTTCAAGATTAATAGAAAATCAGCTGACTGCAAAAAATACCAGAACCGACACTTACCTTGCAACTCTCCCCCGAAGATCTCCCAAACCAGACAACTGCCGCATTTCCAGGCTCTTTAAAGTAGAATTAGTTCCATAACTGAGGTTATCCCTGACACGTATCTGTTCCTGCAGCATCTATAAGGCATTAATATGCAAACAGGAGTTCAATAAGTCACGTATTATACCTTCAATAGGCCACTTATATTTTGCTAAATCCAAATAAAATATAAAATCTATTTTTTAATTTAACAACAACTGTTTTTATAGGCATGCAGAAAGTGGTGCATTATACTCATTTATGGCTTCTCCTGGTTTTCAGGGCCCAAGCTACACACACAACTCTCACTGAAGTTACACTGGAAGCAGAATTGGGCCCTGAAATACTAACCTATATTTGTCCATCTACCACTACCCTGCTAATTTCTGCAGAGGTTAGGTTTAAGATTGCATATTTGACTGTGAGTGGATCACCTGGATGTGTGCATTGTGAGTGGTGCATGTGGAAAGTGAAAGGAAGTTTTTCTTGCAGGGATGAGGAGTCTGTGAGTATGTTTAGGCGGTAGGGCCTTTAAACTTAGGTTGAAATGCATGTTAGCGCTGCATTAACTGATGATTTCCTAGGTTTTCTAGTTTTGTGCTGAAAGGAAATAGATTAGCACCACAAAATTGTTTGTGTAGAATTTATATTTAAAGTCCTGCCACCCCGTACTGTTTTTTTCATAGCCACAAAAAGAACTACATATTCTGCATGCACTTTGTAAGGATGTACACACAGTTTATAAACTCTTCAGATCTTATACTTACATCACATATTAAATCTTACTACATTTTCTAATTAAACTTGGAGTCAATAGCAGAGATAGTGTCAGCCCCCGGGAAAGAATCAGAACATACCTCAATGTCCCGGTTAAGCTGCCTCACTATTGCCGTTATGTTTCGGATGTGTTCTTCTAAGAGTTGCCTAGCCAACCGATCTCCTCCCCCTTTGTTCTGCATTCTATGCAAAGTGGAAACAATGTCCTCCTTAATGCGAAAAGCGTGTTCCACAAGGGCAGCAGTTGTTTTCTCATGGCTTAGAATTCTGTCTTCTAGCTGATCCACGAGACTTGCAGATGCTAATGGGACCGCAGTCAAAGCTTGGCTGTGTAGTGGTATATTTCGAATCCGTCTAACAAAAGAAATAAATTCAAACAAATGTATTATTAATGCATTGCCAGATACTGAGGGCCTTACTCAAAACTCTGTTGTAGCTTTTAACCACAGCCATGTATGTGAGATTGATACTAGCTTAGTAGAAGCACTGGGGAATAGAGTGCCTCCAGAAAGAATACTACCACCCAGAAATCCTGAACACTTCCAGGGAGAGGCCCACTGCTGTACATAAGCAGGTGCAGCATTTGCTGCCATGAGTGGTAGGTGTAAAGGGAAGTCAGGGCCTCCTCCCCATCTCATGTAGGGTGAGTAACCCAGGCATGTACACTTAACAAAAGGGTATTAGTGTGTTTTGGGATGAATTAAGACAGACAAAGTAGTGTGGCTGGGAACATGAACTCAGAATGTTTTTGATTAAATTTTGCAAGTATTACTACACGTGCAAACTTCGCAGCTGCTTTTTTTCCATCCTTGTTCAAAGCAATAACTGCAATAAAGTTAAATAAAAATAGACTAAGAAGGAATATCTTGAGTCTGCATCCATTCTTTTCTCTTCCAATAAGGCTACTCCTGGAGTATGCATCCAAAAACTTCTCCTCTTGGGAGCTGAATAAATACATGCTAAAGCTTTGGAAATCCAGGAGGGACAAAATCCAAGCTACTCACAGTCTCTAAGGCAACTTTTCAAAAAGAGGTCAGCTCCCATTTAGGCACCTAAATAATTGTGCAGATTTTTCAAAAGAGCTCCAGCTGAGCAGCTTCTACTGAAAGCAATAGTTGCTGCTGAGATGCTGAGACTTTTGAAAATCTGGCCATTGATGAACGCAGTCTTTCACAGAGTTAAGTTTTGTAACACACAAGTTTTGTAATCACAGAGGAAAGATTTTCAAAGGCACAAAGAGAAAATTGGTATTCAACTCCCATTGAAAGTCAACAAGCATTGAGGGCCTAATTCCCCATTGTGCCTTTAAACAGCTCTTAGTTATTTTCTTTGAACATCTTAGTTATTTCTTTTTTTCTTGTATTCTGTATATGTTATCTGATATTCATAGGGGCCAAATCATGAAGTGAAGGCTAAATTCTGTTCTCACTTACATTGTGCTGTAATTTCACTGAAGTTAATGGAGATGCAACCAGAATGTAAATGAAGGTGGAATTTGGCCCTAAATTTTTACATTCACTCCTTACTCACGAAAGACTTTCACTGGGACAAGTTCTGATGTCCTGGGTTTTCACTGTCACAGTTGAAGCCAGTAGAAGTTTTCCTTGAGACAGGACTGAATAAAAGCTAAGGGCTTCAGGATTTGGCCCATGATTTGGATAAGCAGAGTATATGTCTACAATATTTAATTTAGTTTAGTTGTTGCATTAAGTACAAACGCTACAATGTTAAGCATGATTGTAAACAGAGAATTAAAGAAGCACAGATACTCCTGCACTCTGTAGATTCTAGATTTCTAACATGACAGACTGTACCTTTCAGCAGGGGCAAGTGTCGGAAAGATTGGGCTTCGCTGTGCCATTTTCTTTTCAATAATTTATGTCTGTTGAGAAAATACACATTAAATTATTTCACAGTTGTTTATGTCTGGCACGGAAATGACTTTGTGTATCTGTTTAAAGTAAACCTTAAGATTATGCTAGCAACTCTAACATTGGAAGCCATTTTATATATTGCCCATGATTTTGCTTTCAGCCTACTTGCATCCAAAATTTGATATAACACAAAAAAACAGGGAGGAGAATTAGATGACTAAAAACAACTAAAAAGCTTTTTCAAGCGAATGCAGCACGCATGAAAGCTGCTAGATTGACAAGCCTGGAGGTTGTTGTCCTCTGTTTATCCACAGAACTAATAATAGTAAAGCCTCTCTCTCATATAGCACTTTTCATCAGTCAACCTCAAAGCGCTTTACAGTCTGCAATGTGTTTAGCCTCACAACCCTGTTCTGAAATAGGGAAGATTACCCCAATTTTTTACAGTTGGGAAATTGAGGCACAGTGAGGCTAAATGCTTTGTCAAGAGTCACACAGTAGGTCAGTTCTTGGTGTAGTGAGGAATTGAATCTGGCTCCCCATGTTGTAAGCCAGTACCCTCACCACTGGACCATCCTTCCTCCCAGAACAAGGTGGGCACAGGCAGTGGCAAAGTGAACTTCTTAACAGCAGTCCGTGAACAGGACCACCACTAGGGATGAGAGGATATTACTGTGTCAGGGCTTAGGCTAGGTGAAATTTGCCCTGTGAAAGGTCTGTAGGGAACTCAGTGGTTCAGAAGCCTGGTGTTTGTCTTCTGCACAGGGATGAATTTGACATTCAGTTCTTGGCCTCTCTCATGAGAGAGAAGAGTGCCAGGTAGTGCCTCTGGTGGCTTTGTGATGTGGACATAAAAGCTTGCTGGAAATTTTCTAATGGAACATTTTTCTGTCAGAAAATGATGATTCATTGAAAACTACATATTTCATGGAAATATGTTGATTTTGATGGATTTCTCTTTCAGAAGAAGAATGGAACAGAGCATCCCGTTAAGGCTGAAGTGTTCCAATTTGATCTTTTCAGAATGGAATGTTTTGTTTCCAAACAACTTTTCAGGGTTTTTAAAAAAAAATTATGTAATATAATATAATTTTTTAAGAAGTTGAAATCAGAATGAAACATTTGTATTTTATTTAATTTTTTTATTATTTCATGTCATGGGAAATTTCAAATTTTTTGGTTTTGTTGTGTCTCAGAACAGAAAAAAATTCTAAATTATGGAATATCCCATAAAACAGAAAATCTGGTTCCCACGCAGCTCTAGCGGATACCTCTCTACTGTGAACTGGACTGAGACTCACCAAAGTATTTCATACAGGTCACCACAAAGCCACAAGATGATAACTTTCAGCCATTATTGACCTAGTGAGCACAGTGGCAATTATCTATACTACTTCTATTTCCCATTCTAAGTATTGGTAAATTTGGTGTTAGCTCAAAATTACTATATGGTACCCATGGGTAAATATAAATTGTGTAACAGTGACTACACAGTGATGTGAAATTGAATGGCTTTGCAACTCATTACCAATCCTCCTGGCACTGAGGCTGCATGTCTGATATTTTTCAAGTATTTACCAGTATGAGAGAAGAATTTGCAACACAAGGATTGTTTGGTAGTTTGCCTCAAAAATGTTCAGATCATAATTAATATTAATTGTGCTATTTTAAAATTGTTTTAAATTAGTTTAGTGGGAAATATTCACAAATACATTTCACTTAGAGTGACTTCAGAACATGTAGTCACAACTGGGGTAGCTTTGATCTAGCTAGATCAAATAACAATATCACTGAAGTCAAGGAAGTAGCATATGGACTAGACACTCAAGTACATAACCCAGGGTTTGTGCTGCTGCCCCAGCTGCTGCAGCTTCACAGCTAGCTCAAGTAGCCATTTGTCTAATTTTAGAAATTAACTAAATTGCTCAGGTGATGTACACACCACATTTTGTCAGGATGGTCAGCAGGATCTGCTTACACTGGATTCCATGCAGACCACTCCCATTTGAGGTAAACTACAGTATACTCAAACTATGCCCTTGCTTTTCATTTCAGATAAAAAGGGGCTACATTAACTGGTTTAGATTTTTTACAAATATATTATTGGGACTATGGGGAGATTTTCAAAAAACACAAAGGGCAGTTAGGCATCCAAATCCCACCGACAATGAATGGCACCTAATTCCCATTTATGCCTTTGAAAATTTTCCCCTTTAGTATTGCTCTCTATTATGAATAGTCCCATTAACTTCAACAGTACATGTTTGCAGGATTGGGCCTGTGGCCTAGCTCGAAGCTATGACAATTTACACCAGCGGAGGATCTGCCCCCATGATTCTAAGGTCTTGTCTATATGAATATTTAGTTCACAGCAAGCCAAGGTGTAAATCTACCTCGATCTAGCCTGCCACGGAATAAGTATCCGTGAGGACCCTGCTGTCATGCATTAAAATTCCATAATGTGCTTTGATCTACTCCAGGGATCGGCAACCTTTGGCACGCAGCTCACCAGGGTAAGCACCCTGGTGGGCCAGGCCAGTTTGTTTACCTGCCACGTCCGCACGTTCAGCTGATCACGGCTCCCACTGGCCGCGGTTTGCCACTCCAGGCCAATGGGGGTGGTGGGAAGCAGCGGCTAGCATAACCCTCGGCCTGCGCTGCTTCCCACAGCCCCCATTGGCCTAGGACAGCAAACCGCAGCTAGAGGGAGCCACAATTGGCCGAAGCTGCAGACACTGCAGGTAAACAAACCATTCGGGCCCACCACGGTGCTTACCCTGGCGAGTCATGTGCCAAAGGTTGCCAATCCCTGATCTACTCCCATTTTGATGCAACATAATTTAAGTTCACTTCAGAACTTCCAGTGCACAGCAGCAGGGTTCACACAGACACTTTAGTGCACAGCAGGCTAGTGTGGGGTAGACTTACATTCCAGCTTGCCAGGTGTTAAGTGTTCATATGGACAGTCCCTATAAATTGACATCTGTGGTCATCTAAACAAACCCAGTACTCACAGGCAACTGCAACTTTCTAAAATTGCTATACCTTTCTGATCCAACTCTAACTTGATATACAAAAATTACACAGAAATAATTCTAAACTGTGATTAAAAAAGCAGTAAAAGCAAGAAATTCAGTGAAAGCTGACACTCCCCTCTCAATTATGGCAAACTTTTGCATGGATCACTTAATAGTGAGTGTCTGGTTATTAGCATCTACAGTTGTACCCCAGAATTACCAATCCCCAGAAAATTTTAAAATATCCCAAGTTAAGAGACATAGTCCCAGCTGAAATATTCATAAAATCAGTAATTTAAAACCAAAAATCCTTACAAGAAACATTTATAGTTAGCCAAGAACCCCACCCACTTCATAACTAAGCTGTGATACTCTTGCTCCTATATCAGAGGGGTAGCCATGTTAGTCTGGATCTGTAAAAGCAGCAAAGAGTCCTGTGGCACCTTACAGACTAACAGACGTATTGGAGCATGAGCTTTCGTGGGTGAATACCCACTTCGTCGGATGCATGTGGGTATTCACCCACAAAAGCTCATGCTCCAATACGTCTGTTAGTCTGTAAGGTGCCACAGGATTCTTTGCTGCTTTTGCTCCTATAGAGTAGTACCTCTTTATAGAGTAGACGTATTCATGGTGTAATGTACTATTCAACATAGGTAAGTGTATCACAGTGTGGCCATTAGTATTACATTTAAGTAACCCAGCCATTTGAAAGCTTGTTTTGAGAGATAAATAGATTCTACAACACTGTACTCTGTGGAGCAGACCTAACTGTGCTTCCAATATAATAGGCTTTCCAATTTAATAATGGAAATGCAGCAAAGAGTTCTGTGGCACCTAATAGACTAACATGCATCCGATGAAGTGGGTATTCACCCACTAAAGCTCATGCTCCAATACGTCTGTTAGTACATGAGGTGCCACAGGACTCTCTGCTGCTTTTACAGATCCAGACTAACATGGCTACCCCTCTGATACTTGAATAATGGAAATGTTAACCCTAGCGTACTGGGTCAGGAGCCAGCCATGTTTTAACCAGGTCCCCTAACTCAGTGGTAGTTGGATAGAGAGCCTTAAGAAAGAGAGGAAACGCCACACAAAAATAAACAAATTCTGTTGGCTAAAGCATCTCCAGCATTAGGAACTGGGAAATCACCAACTAAGGTCAACACTGCTAACCTATGACACTGAAGGGAAACAATAGAATATTTCTAGTAATAGGAAATGTTTTAGCATCCATGGTTAATACATAAATAAAACACAGTCAGGATGATACATAATGTTAAGGATGTGTTTGCTGAAGAATGGAACAAAAATGTTTGAGACAGTACATTATATGGAATAATATGTTATGCAGGTTCAAATATCGGCAGTAAGACATCTAACTAATTTGTGCCTGTAGAAACAGAGGGTCACTGAAAATCTGGTTAAGATTTAGTCTTTTAACCATTTGTTTAATATTTCAAATAGCCATAATATATATGGTAATAACCACAGATTCTGATATCACTTGCACCCATGTAACTCTATTAACTTCAGTGCAACTCTGGATTTATAGCAGCGTAAATGAGATCAGAATTTGGCTCAGTAGGATATTTGCCAAAAGGAGTGTTAGCCGTAACCAAATCCATCTACTCTATGCCATCTAAAAACAAATGTTTTTGACATTGCAGTGGGGTATACAAACCTCACACAGGGCTGAAAGGGGTTAAAGGGCAGTACGGGGCCCAGCTAGCCCCACCTCTCCAACCCTGCAGAGCATGCTCCATCTGGAGACAGGGGTGAAAAGGGAGCAACCAAGCTCCGAAGGGGGAGGTTGGGGAGGAGTGCAGACCAATCCTGAAGGTGGGCTGGAGAAGCCTCCCTGGAGGAACAGGACTGTATGCAGAGCCCATCTGGACTGGCAATTGGGTTTCATTTTCATTTTTCTTTTCTCCTTATCTGGGACCAGAAGCTGAGGGAGTGAAGGAGTGGTAGGAAGTGACCCAGGGAAAGTAGCTCAGAGAGCCCCTCCCTGTAGGCAAATTCTGCTGACCCTCCTTGGGCCCTGGGTCAGAGCCCAGTGGAGTGGGTGGGTCCAGGCTACCTTACCACTGCCCCATGAATGAGTGGACACTAACCACTAGGCCCTTCAGTCCGCTGAGGAGCCTATTACAGATGTAGCAATGATTGGTCCTTTTTCACATTGGGCCTGATCCTGAATTCCATGTGAACTCAGAATTGCTACAGAAAACTAAGAGATCTGATCTATAAAAACAGTTTTGCAATTGCTGATGAAACTTGGTGCAATATGGTGAACAGATGGAAGGAGAAAACAGGTTATTTTAATACGAGTGTCAGCTTTTGAAGTTCAAAAAACCTGTGAGGGATATCCTGAAAAAGTATCAAAATACACCTCATGTTCATGCATTAGAACATGTTTCAAGGCACTACTTAGAAAACAGAGCATTTTTGTAGCAATATGTGTGTTCCACTTACAGCATAGCATTCCATTAATAAGATTTTTTTTTTTTAAAGACAGCCCCATTTTAATGAGAAACATTGTAGTAAGTGGCCAGGACGCTGACTGGGACTGAGGAGACCTGACTTCAATTCCCTGCTCTGCTTCTGCTTTGCTGGGTGCCCCTGGGCAAGTCTCCTCTGTGCCTCAGTTTCTCCATCTGTAAAATGGGGGTAATGATTCTGCTCTTCTTTCTAAAGTGCTTGGAGATCTATGATTAAAAGCATTATATTAGAGATAGGTATTATTATTATTTACACATTCTGACACTGTACAGATACCAAGGGCCGAATCCTACAAACTGTTCCTCACAAAAGTCATCTCCATTAAGACTATGTTTATACTACTGCAGTAAATCGATCTACGCTACACAACTCCAGCTACGTGAATAACGGAGTTGACGTACCTTAGGTTGAGTTACTGCGGGGTCTACACCGCGGGGGGGTTGACAGGAGAAAATCTCCCATTTACTTACCTTAGTATTCTCAGTGGGGGTAGAGTACAGGGGTCGAGTGGAGAGCTATCTGCTGTCAATTTGGTGGGTCTTTATTAGACCCTCTAAATTGACCGCCGGTGGATCAATCACAGAGTGTCGATCCCTGCGGTAGTGTAGACCTGCACTAAGTGTCATTAAGACAAGGATTATTCATCTGAGGGCTATCCTCACAACAGTCTGTGAGGTAGGTTTGGTTAGCACTATTATCACAATTTTACAACTGGGGAAATTTAGCCGGTGACATTAAATGACTTGCCCAAAGAGGTCATACAGTGAATCAGTGGCAGAGCCTGGATCTGTGCTCCTTCCTCTAGTCAAACTGCATGTTAATGGCCCTGACACAGCAAACCATTTAAGCACAGCTTAATTGTAAATATGTGAATAGTCTCATTAACGTCAATGGCCCTATCCCTGATTTATATCACTAAGGACCTGGATATTGTTCCAAAAACTCAAGACAAAATATTAAACTATTTTAAAACATATAATTGATAGTATCTCTTAAATGTGGTTTGTTTTTTTACCTCAGCTCACAATGGCTTCATCTTAGCAAAGTTGTGCATCTGTAACTCCCGCTGAAGTCAATGTCTAAGTGCAGAAAGACTGCAGGATTAGTCACAGATGTACATTCAAATACAAATGGCCCTAAAAGCCACCAAAGGCACTGATTCGTCTGAAACAATATTTCCAAATATGAAATATCCAGTTATTTGTCATTTCTAATTTAAACACATCACTCTGTAGACCAGTGGTGGTGCTAGGCCATTGCTGGCCCTAAGCAAAAATACTTGCAACTCCACCCCCTCACACACACACACACACACACACACACTAATAATTAATAGGGGGCCACCTTGAACTGCTCAGGGTCCTAACCAATTGCATATTCTGCTTATATCTAGCACTGGCTCTGCGGTACATACTCAGATCTCTCTCAAAACAGTGAGCAGAGCAGTCATGGCAGGCATTTTGGGATACTGGTGGAAGCCAGTTATGTTGACAAAACAAACAGCAGTGTCTATAGTGTGGTTTGAGCATTGGCCTGCTAAACCCAGGGCTGTGAGTTCAATCCTTGAGGGGGCCATTTAGGGATTTGAGGATTGGTCCTGCTTTGAGCAGGGGGTTGGACTAGATTATCTCCTGAGGTCCCTTCCAATCCTAATAATCTATGATTCTATAATGCTGAGACCTCACACACCTCCAATGACATTCTGAGGCAGTTATCTCATCCTGAATGATACAGGGGGCATGTCTACGTTGGCCCAAAGTTCGGACTAAGTGTCTGAATGGCAGTGCGCACCAAAATGCTGCGCTGTAACTCCCCTGTGTGGATGCTGCAGGTGTAAACTTAAAAGGTCCCCAGAGGGAATATACCTAGTAGATCTGGTATGTAACTGTTCTTGTTTAGAGAACTCATGACCTGTACGTTCTTACTTGCAGCACCCACAAGGGGGAGTTACAGCACAGCACTTTGATGCCCACAGTTATGCATGCCTCCTTAGTCTGAACTGTGGGGCAATGTAGACATGCCCTTAGAGTTAGAGTTCTCACCAGCTTCTTCGCTGCCAGGCTTGCAATGGTTTAAATCTGTTGTCAGCTTTAAGCTCCATGATATGATTTGTTTACTAGCTCTGTACTGTGGGCCAAGTTCTACAAGCCTTCTCCAGGCCAGAGCCCAGGACTGGGGAGTATATCTACACTGCAGTTAAACACCCACAGCTCACAGGGACATGGGGCTCGGGCTACAGGGCTGTGAAATTGCTGTGTGGATATTCACAGGACCCCACAAGAGGGGGAGGGTCCCAGAGCCCAGGTTCCAGCCTGAGCCTGAACGTCTAGACCACAATTTTAGAATCCCGCTATCTGAGCCCGAGCCAGCTGACACAGGCCAGCCATGGGTGTTTAATTCCAGCATAGACAAACCTTGGGATTTTGGTCTACTATATACTGAAAATGCACTGGGCAAGGACCTCAGGATTGGGCTCTGTGTGTCTAACAGGCAAGCCTCAGTAAAGGCATGATCCAAAGCCCATTTAAGTCAATGGAAATATTCCCACTAACTTGATCAAGCCGTAAATTCAGCACTTTTTCAGGGACCAAGTCTCCAGCATCTTGTCCACCAGCATTTAAATTCCACGCAGCTCTCTGCAGTTCTGAAAGTGTATGTATGTCCTGTAAATAATAACAGCTACATGTCAGAACTAATAGTTATATTCCCTCTCTATGTATGTGTGTAATATCCATTAATGTTAATGGATGTGCATCAAAAGAAAAATATAATTCTCAGGATCAGATCCTGAGCTGGTGTAAATTGACATAGTTCCACTGAACCTAGTAGAGGTCCAGGCCCCAAATGTTTAACCTTTTAAGTCAGTAGTTATTTTAAATTAAGTTTACTGCTGTTTGATATGATACAGTAACTTAAAGCACAAGACAGTAAGTCAATATTATCAGATTTACCAGAGTATTATTTCATGAGTTCTTTTCTGGATATTCTACATTTGTCTTATTGCAGCTACATGGATATCTCACAGCTGTAAGTTCCATACCTGATTGGAAAGATACTCACTCACTTGAGGCCTACCACAATTTCTGTCTCATGTGAACCTGGAATACCTCACTGTTATTCCTGTAAATCATTGACGTCAGGAATGCAAAACTTGAAACTAAAGATAAAGCTGCATGCAAGATTAAGGAAACAGACATACATAAATTCAGGTCTGATCCCATTTTGTTGTTGCATACCTCTCCTTCTGCCACACACTGAAAGCAGCCATTGCCACGCACATTTTATTTCTGGGGGGATGAGAAGAAGGATGTTCCAATGATTTAGGCACTAGCTTAGGACTTCGGAGGCTGGGCTCAATTCCCTGCTCTGTAATAGTTTTCTTGTGTGACCTTGAACAAGTCACTTAGTTCTCTGTGCTTCAGATACCCATCTGTCAAATGGGGACAATAGCACTGCTCTACCTCACCGGGGTGTTATGAGGATAAACAGATTACAGATTTTGAGGTGTTCAGATTCTATGACAATGAGGGCCATACAAGTACCATGCACAGTTTTCCACTTGCCCCTTCTTTTAAGTCACAATGGTAGCAGTTCTGTTCTGTAACTTTCATAAAATTGAAATCTACCTAAGGTACATACAATAGGATCTGAGCACCTCACAGTCTACAATGGATTTATCTTCACAACACCTCTGTGAGGTAGGGAAGTGTCAGGGAACTCAGGCACAGAGAAGCTAAGTGATTTGTCTTAAATCCACACAAGAAGTTGATGGCAAAGCAAGGACTCTAAGGGCTTCCCAAGTCTTAGGCTAACGCCCAGACCACTGGACCATCCTTCCTGTCTCAAAACAGTCCAGGAATACCTTTGGAGATGACACAATGTTGTGACAAGGGGTCCTTTGAGAGTGCGTGGCAGGGACAAACTCAGGAATCACAATGTTGCACTGGAGCATTGCAACATACCAGGATGGTGTTTTCGAGTGATAGAAATGTTATTGTCATGACTTAGTGTGAGGATGGGTCAAAAAACAAGAAGCCTATCACTTTGCTACATCAAACAAGCCCTCACACTACGTAGCCACATCATGAAGTTTTACAGGTTCCCTAAAATGACTGCAGCACACCTCCATGAGGGATCATCTGAGAATATGGGGATGATTGTGGAAATGCTATGATGGGGGGAAAATTGACATAACAACACAACACAAACATCACCATATTGTCATGCGACAGAGAGGGGCAAAGTTCAGACAGACTCAGTCATATTAAAGCTGCTGTGTTCACTCACCAGTGTTGGATTAGGGCAGGACATGGCTGCCCATTCTTCCCTTGCATCCTAGCAACCTCTCTGCTGGATGTCTCTGCTCGGCTTTTTAATATGTTTTTACTTCTGGGATAGTTGTATGCAAAGATTCATAGAGCGCAGCTAGACAGCCTGGATGTCCATCCGTCCCTTCCTGCTGCTAGTGGAAGCCAGGTCCTCTCTCTCTCCATGGGGCCTGCTGCCACTAGGCCTGGTAGATGGGAAGAAAACGGCTGCTGAGAGTTGTTGCCAGGACGCTGTCTCCATAGAAACCTGCAGCTCAATCAGAGGGAGCCAGGGTTCTCCCAATAAACAGAGGGAGAGACTTATTTATAGGAGGCAAATATTCACACGCTGTCCAGCAACCAGAACAAATCCCTTCTTATCACCGTTTCCTCACAATCTATTTCATAGCAGTGTCAACACGTTGCAGAACAGGGAGGGGAAAGACCCAGCAAATAAAAACCTTATTCCATATGTTACAGCATGAATGACTAACAGTGACAGATTCTAGACACACTATTGGGCCAAGTATAAATGCAGTGGCTGTGGATAGCCTGCATTCTATTCAATACAGTCTGCTGAAGCTCTGCTCTAATCAATCTCTTGCTTGAGAAAGGTGATCAATTTAATTGGAGTTACTCCAAATTCCTACTGGTGTAAACAAGATGAGAATGTGGACAATAGGGGATTTTTCCCCACAGTGTATGGAAAATCCTGGTAGAATATAGGGCTGTCAAACTGTGCCAATTTGAATCAGTGAGAAGTTAAAAAAATTACTTACATTTTCTATTGGTCTCAAAGCCAGCATATTATTTTGTGCCTGTAAAAGCAAGTGTGTGTGTGTGTGAGTGTGTGTGTGTTAGAGCCCATAAAGTGTACATTGACCTACATTTGCATGCACAAATCAGATATATAAGCTATGAGAAAGAGTAGCCAGCAAAAATGGTGAACATTGGGTCTTCTTCTGCTCTCAAGCTGGTGTGATTCTGTTGACATCATTAGAGTTACAGTGGCGCAAACCAAAAGTAAGTAAAATCAGATCTATTGCAGCAATCCGAAAAATAGAGTCTAAACTGCGTTTGCTTTTGGCTGAAATAGATATCAAATCCCACTACTGCTGCCAACACATGTCATCACAATGCTAACCATATGGTACGGCTGAAGGTTAAATAGCATCCTGACATGCACATACTTTTAAATAAAAGTGACTAAGGTCTGAACCTATAGGGCATTGATGACAGATTTGTCCTCGCCATACTCGATAGGCATGCCTAGTAGGTATAACATGAGACACTTTCAAGAAGTCAGCCATTCCTAGGGAGGCCACTTTGACTGAACAACGGCTTCCATCCATTATCTTCTAGCCAATCTCCAATTAAACTTGCCATTACCAGATGAAGACCACATAATGACAGATTTGTCCTCGCCATACCCAGCAGTCCAGGTCGATTGTTTCTGTCTGGTTATGGTGAGAAGGGGTTAGTCCTCAGTGATCACTGGCACTTTGCACAGATTTAGGTGGAGTATAGTGTTCTTTATCACATCCATGACATGATGAATCATTGCCACAGACTTGGAGTCATCTGGAAAGACAGTAAAAAGCACATTGATGACTGGAGCGAAGCCTGGCACTAGCTGCTTCATGGCATGGTAAGTTGCTTAGGAAATATCTTCATCTCCATTGAAGGTATCCAGACTTGCTGCTTGCCTAACTTGTAAGCCACCTGCATTCTTCTTGCAGGGCTTCGGTAATCAGTAGGCAGTCAGTTTTGATTCAACATTTGCAGCAGGGATTCATTTTCTTAAGATCACTGGAGAGAAAATTGTGTAAGACTCAGAAACTGATGTCAAAATCTTCTTCACTGATACTACAGTCTCACAGTCAGGGGTCAGAATTCTATGGACATCTCCCTCCACTTAAGTACTGGGAGGCTGAAAAAGTGGTATCCTACTTCTGTGGAAGGAGTCTGTTGCTGTGGTGGGGCTGGGATTGTGGTCTGTGATGTCTATGGCCACAGTAAAGAACAATACATCACAAAGCTTTAGAGAACAGACTACATTCTCATCCTCGAAGTGTTGGTATGCAGTTTGCTGGTAGAGATGGCCAACGCTCTGTCATAGGAGATGGCCAATCCAAGCTTAAAAAAGGTATCTGGTAGCTCACTTTTTCATGTCTGTGCATGAAGTGTCAAACCAACATAGATAGGCAAATGCATTTCCCATGCTTTGTTGTGGTACAAACTTTCTGTTCCTTCACGGTGACAGATATTGCTGTTGTATTGCAACAGTTGTACCAAAGTAAATGTAGCTGGATGAATGGAAACTTGCTCTGAGTGAGTTTTAATGTTTGGACCATCCCATATCATGGACATCAGTGCCAATAGTGACTTGGTAACAGATTTTTTTTGGCATCCTGGGTCAAATGGGCCATGAAATTCTGTTTTCATTTGAAATATGTCCCTTTGAATAATTGTTGCTGTTTGAGATAGGTCAAGGCTTCTCAAACTGGGGGTCAGGACCCCTCAGAGGGTCGTGAGATTATTATGTGGGCAGTCACGAGGTGTCAGCTTCTACCCCAAACCCCACTTTGCCTCCAGCATTTATAATGGTGTTAAATATATAACAAGTGTTTTTAATTCATAAGGGGGGTCACATTCAGAGGCTTGCTATGTGAAAGCGGTTACCAGTACAAAAGTCTGAGAATCACTGGGTGAAGAGCGTCTTCCTCACAGTCTTTCTCACATGGAGTTCATGTACAATATCCTGGTTAAAGGCAAGGAGCACATCATGGGTGCTTGGAGATCTGGAGTATGTGAAATTATATGGGAATTTAGTTCAGTGCTGTGAATGCGCCCTGCCAGTGTCATCCCCAGCTGTTCTAGTCTAGCTGTATAGAGCCTTTTGAAGTCTGCTAGTTTAAAGAATAGAGCCATTGTCTCTTCAATGTATGCTATCAGTTTAGCAAAGGCAATCCCACATGACATCTTCTCTGTGTTGCTTTGCTCAGTTTTCTTCTCCCTGGTTTTGCTGTAGAGAGACACCAAACATCTTGCATGATACTTTGCCTCTTGGGCCTCTTAATCCCCTCCACTTAGTTTTGCAACCAAGTGCTGGTTTTGCAGAGGAAGTGCACTCTTGTGGACTCGACTATCAATGCTGAGGTTAGAAGCTTCATGGAAGTCTTCCAATGGTGAGCTCATTTCACAAATAAAGCACACTTCTTTTTCTGGAGGCCCTTTGTGTTCATCACTTAAACCTGTGTATTTCCTCTGCAGTTCATCAAGGTGCTCCACGGCTTACTCAGTTCTTTTTTTTTAAATCCTCAGTCCTTTTAAGTTTGGTCCTGTTGTAACTTGATGTAGCAAGATTTGTGCTGTCCATTGTTCTTGATCAAACTCTTTTCAATACCATCACCATCATTTAATATGAATATTTTTATGAATATGGGAAGTGCTTTCACTTTATGGAAATGTCTGATATTTTCTGCTAGAGTTTGATAGCCAGATCCAATATGCTTTCTTTTCAATTCTGCTGGATTAACTAACTCTGCACCTGTGTCTTCCTGACAAAGACACACTTCAGTCAGTAGAGGAGTGGGATGTCTGTGTTGATGGAGCTGGCTCTTGAACCAGTTTGTGTCTTTTTGAGAGGGGAGAACCACTAGTAGTAGCCATGGTAATCTAATATTTTTTACTACAGTGCATAGCTATTACTCAGTCACCAAGCAGCTTTCACACAACCAAAGTAGCATCTGAAAGAAAAAGAGAAACGTGATTAAATTCTTCCAAGAACACACTGGCAATTAAAATTAGTACAAAATGTCTCCTTACAGCAATTTTAAGATCACGTTGAAGCAAAACCAAGAATACATCCCTTGTGTGCAGAGGCAGCTATAGGCATTTTGCTGCACCAAGCACGGCAGGCAGGTTGGCTGCATTCGGCCCTCGCAGCGACCGGCAGAGTGCCCCCAGTGGCTTGCTGCCCCAAGCACGCGCTTGGCATGCTAGTGCCTGGAACCGCCCCTGCTTGTGTGTCCAACGGTAAAACCGTAATTTGACAATAAGGACAATAAAGTTAAAATGGCTGCCACAGCCAACATGGCATGAGCTGGTGATGTCTCCATATCTAAAAATCTTTATTAGGTCATGCCCTAAGACAAATTTCATGCTTTTACATAAAATGCACAATTCCGTCTTTTTTTTTCTCCCTCGCAGATCTGATCAGTTAAATATATAGGTGCAAAATTCAACCTTTGGAGGACCCCGCATGCCCCAGAAGCCCCGTAGTAGCCTTCCTCAAGGGTCACAGAAGTAGCCATCCTCCCTAAGATCCACTAGTTTGCTTTATTACTCCGGCTTGGTGCAGGGAGAAGCATATTTAAAACTAAATGTATATTCAAGGCATTTTTAGTTTAAAAGAAAATTCTTTTTAATTTTTGTACTCTTCTTAGAATCATGGCTTACCATTAAAATTTATTTCCACATTGGTTTTCTTGTACTCTTTCTGACACACAATGCTCCCCTGATTCTTTGTAACCGAATTTAAACTTAACATGGTTATTAAATTCACTTCTTTAGTGCACGACCAACATGACATGACAACATGACAAAGCACTTGGTGTTTGTCAATTAACTGCTGCTGCAGAGGGAGCACCAGAGGAGTAACTGTTTTTGTGGAAGACCAATTAAAATGTTGCATATTTTATTGTGTATTTAGTTATTTACTTATACTACTTCCTACTGATAAGTTTCATGGTCCTGCAGTCCTGACTTAGGTGAATATCTAATTCAGTTCAGTCAAGAGTTTTCCCTAAGTATCAGACCCAAAGAAGTAGTTTGTGGGAGTTAGTTTGTTTATTTAAGAGGGAAAATGAAGAGGATGTTCTCCACCATCTTAGAATAATCTTAACGTAGGTAAGAGTCGGAGCATACACAATGATATTCCTTTTCAAAGTGTCTCAATAAATTCAAGCAATTAACCACATTTAAAGATCATTTTCAAGTACAGGTTGAATCTCTCTAGTCTGGCACAATTGGGACATTACCGGTGCCGAACCAGAAAATTTGCCAAACCACGGGAGGTCAATATTGTAGCGAGCGGTTCTCTTTTTATTTTTATCTCTCTGAGGCGAATAAACAGAACAACATTTGCAACGCCACCTAGCCAAGGCTTACCATCTCTCTTCATAACAAAGTGTTAGTGTTGTTACACAATTTTACTGTATTGGCACAAGGAAATAAGTAGATAAAAGTTTTAAAAAAACATAAAATAAAATCACGTCCGACTATGGATGTTGCCGGACCAGAGATGCCGGACTAGAGAGGTTCAACATGTAATTGTTTAGGGTTTTTATTTTTATTTTTTTTTGGGTCATATCATATTAGAAATTAGAAAGACAATTGTTTTCCTTTGACATTGTGAAAATATTGATTCATTTTTTGGTCTGAGTGAAAATTAGCTCATTAAACAACTCCACCTTATACAGAATGCTACATTGCCAAACACCATTGTCGTTGTACCTGTAACCATATTTGTTTGATATTGTCAACAGACAGCATAACAATATTTTTGTGTGCTCCCACAATATATTTATTTTCTGATAATGAAGAGACAGACTGCATTCTCAAAAGATACATTTAGCAACTTTCCCTGTTGAGATCAATAACAATAACCACCATTAATGAAACGGTACTGACCAAAGATTTCAGTCAGAAGTGAAGACTCATTTTAAATAGTGGCAATATAGGTACAATTTTTAGCTTAAAAACTTTGAATTGATATTCATGAATGTTTCTACTGAGGACAAAAGGGCAAATTTTATTCTTATTTACTCTGGAGTAACTCAGGTTCACACCATGGAAATCAATGGAGTTGCTTGATTTTTATACCAGTGTAAGTGAAAGCAAAATTTTGTATAAATGGAATTTTGCAACTAATTTCAATGGGAGCACGAAAGAAGTCTCTGGGCCTAGGGTGACCAGATGTCCTGATTTTATGGGGACAGTCCCAATATTTGAGGCTTTTTTGGATATGGGCTCCTATTACTCACAACCCCGGCCCTATTTTTCACACTTGCTATCTGGTCACCCTATCCGGGCCTAAATTTGAGATATCCCTTAATCAAGTCCAAAGTCTCTCTAAGTGGAGATTATGCTCTCAGTTAGACAGTGTATAGCCAGAGGAACTCAATTGACTTTGTTATTATCATCATTTATTGTTCCAGTAACACCCAAAGACCCTACTTTGCTAGGCAATTTATAAATGCATAGGTAAGCACGTGTTTAAGCATGTGTTCTTTCCTTTAAGGCCAATAGTAGGAATAGGGGACGAAGGTGTCAGATTCACAGGACAACAGTAATAAGATCACATGGTTATACTGACTTACAATGTGGAAAACCTGATTGTTCCCATTATTTACATGTTTTTTACATGTACTACATTTATGTCTACACTACATTTATTCCTATGTAACTGAAAGTAGAATTTAGCCCTCTGTTTTTTAGCAAAAATGTTTAAGGGTATGAAAGTATATAATGCTTTGAAAAGCAAAATCAAGCCAGAAATACCCTCTAAAGTTTGCTTAACTTATACCATTTGTTTTTTCTATAATATAATATATACATCTAAGATATACCAAAATGTGTGGTTTGCAAACTGAAAATCTTACGTTTGCTAATGATTATAAGCACTATTTTAGCAGTTTTCAAGCATTTGAATATTAACAAAATTAGTCTAATTAATAAAACAGAAACCTGTGGTTTGCATAGTGGAAAATTTGTTCTAAATATATTTCAGGAACTTCTAACAAAAAAGCAGCAGTGCATTTTTTTTTTTTTTTACTGTCAGCTTTAACCAATTAAAAAGCAGACAGAGCAGTGCCTATTTCATGAAAACTTCAAATCTTTTCCAGATTTACAGAGTTCCTATAGGAATGTTATCCTTTGAAACTTCAGTACATTTTGAGATTGAAGGTCAAGTGAAAGTTGTATTCTGCAAGGTTTCCAAATGTTTAGAAATATGTTCTTGGCAAAAACAGTTAAAGCCCTAGATATTTCAGGGCTCGATCCTGCTAGGTGTTGATCATCCTCGCCCTTTTCCAGCAAAGCAGTTAAACATACTTAACATTAAGTCAGTGAGACTACTCATACACTTGAAGTTAAGCTCATGCTTAAGTGTTTTGTTGGATCAGGGCAACAGCACTCAGCACCTGGCATGTACCAACCCCACAGTGTTTAAGTCAAGAAAATGTCTCTTATATAGTCAGATCACATTATTTCATGGGGGGTATATGAAATACAGATTTGTATGACAATGTACAGGGATGTAAATTCCCTTTTGAATCCTACTTCACGTTAATTTGGATAGGAAAACACTCCTTTCTGCCATGGTGTTATGGTTGGTTCCATAAAGACACTATCGACTAGGTTTTGTTTTTTTCATTGATCAACATTTAAAAAAATGAAGTGTGACAGAGCACCTTTAAAGTAGTATGTCCTATATTATTTGTTTTAAAATTCTTTATAAACCTCTATAAAGGGTTTTCTGCTGCCCTGGTTATAGTTCTGAAGGTTTTATAGACACCAGTTGACCCATGCTCTGAAACGTGCTGCTGCAGTTTTTTTTTTCTTGTTTTTTTGCAACGCAAGCCCAGGGTTAGTATCAAATCAGTGGATCCTGGGTTTGTAAGCCCATAGTCTGAGCATCCACACTCATTGGTGACTCTAGGTTTAGAATTTCTGGACCTGAGCACCAAACCTGAGCTTCTGCATTCACACTGCAGTATGCAGACCCCAGTGAAATGGCCATATCCCAGGCTTCCTAGCACCCCCCTCACCTTTCACCGATCTGGCTCACTGTGCAGCTTAAGAAAATGTGACTATCACCCCGCACGTTACAGAGAGTTGTCGCAATCTCCCAATACATCCTGCTGAGCCATCTTTTAGGTCTGTGTGCATCCAGAGCCAGCAATGTGGAGAAGCAACTGTGACATTCTATACCTTGGGGTAGCATGCACCCTGTAATGGTGCGATGACTCACCCTGCAGTGCTGTCAGAGTCTGGAGCCTGGCGTCACTGGCCTAGTGTCCCTCCCTTGGGTTCCAGAACTCTTAGTAAAGCTGTTGATATTCCCTATGTAGTCTGGTGCTTCTGGAGCAGGGCCAGAACAGACTGGTGGATCATATTGTTTTGAGGACCTGGTATGACCAGCAGTGGGTCCAGACTTTTCACATGAAGAAAGCTATACTTCTGAAGCTTGAGAGCAACTTTCAATCAGAAAGTATGCCTATCACAGCTGGGGCAGAATGCACCCAGGGAACACAAATCAGGGTGCTCTGTGCTCCTACATTATGGACTTGCTTGGGACAATCGAAGAGGGATAATAGTATGTTTATTAATATGTTTGTATAATGCTTACAGTAAATGAGCTACTATCACATCATACAGAAATGGGGGTATTTATCACCATGTATTGTACTTATGGGTGATATGACTGATTATGAACTGCGGGAGGATTGATTGCTGTGCATTATACTTATGGGTGCAGTGACTGATTATAAACTGGGGAGGAGAGAATCTGGCACAAACTGTGGATTTACAATATGGACAGATGTAGAAAAAATATTGAGTAATTGTGTTAATACAACTTCCCAGCTGTCCCTTATCATGTGTTTATCTTTATTATTTGAACTACACATTATACGATGTGATGCAGTTATGGTAACCAATCAACGTTCTTTATAAAATAAAAGCCTTTTTTGTGAACATGGATGTTCACATTATTAAACCATTGCCAGGCAGGGCAGTTACCTAATAGCACACCAACACACCAGCAATAAACCGACACCAAATTAATCAATTTTCAAATAAAACAAAGTGCATAAACCAAACATTAAACAGCACAAACAGAGGGCCAACAAATAAATTCCCTAAGTTTGTGTGTCCACTGTCCCCCCATTCTCCTTACCCTTTCTTCCACATTTAGCATGCATTTGATGCCACTGCATGGGGGTGGAGGCCTTCACAGGGGTTGGACCCCTGCAGGGGGAGGGGTGATCATGGGAGTGAAAGCTTGCAGGGGAAGGGCATCATCACAGGGGTGGGCATATGCAGCAGGGAAAGGACCTGCATGGGGGTGGAGAACTGCATGGGCAGATTTGCCCTGTCCAGCTGCTGTTAAGTCCTGGATGTATGGGCAACCCAGGCACTGTTCCTGGTCTGCAGAACATGGTACTGTGGAGGGGACTCAGGATGTGCTGGGGATGCAGCAGTAGCCTGTACTCTGGTGGCCATAAGCGTAACCAGCCTCTCAAACAGATCTTTCTGCTGCACTCTTATCTTCCTTAGCCAACATTCCTGTTGTAGAAACTGCACTGCAAAACTCTCCTTGTGCACTGCAATTCTGTCCTCTTGCTCTGCCTCCCTCCAGCACTTGCATGGCCATACAGCTGACTGGTGAAAGCCTGGGAGGGAGGCAGAATGGCGTGCTTGGGGAAGAGGTGGGGATTTGGGGAGGGATCCAATGGGGCAGTGAGGGGGTGGGGCTGGGGGCAGGGCCAGCATGGGGATTTGGGGAGGGATCCAATGGGGGAAGGAGGCAATGGAGTCGGGGCAGGCAGGGGTGTGAGCCCCTCCAGGCTCCACCAGTGCGCGGGAGCGGAGGGCAAAATTGCTTGTTTGTCCTGTGTCCCAACCGAACATTGGTCAGGACGCGGGACAAAGCAGCAAATATTGGGACAGTCCTGATAAAATCGGAACATGTGGTCACCCTAGTCTGGGCTCAAGCCTGAGTCTGACCCCAAGCTTACACTGCAGTGTAGGCATACCCATAGTTTTAAAATTTACAGTATTTTTAAATGAACTCAGATTCCATTTTATTGTGCTGGAGCTTCACAGACATCTTGCTCATATATTATTAGACTGAGAATCTCAAGTGTTCATAATTTTCACACACAGTGCAGTGAACTGACATTTGAAAGGAAATGCCTTCCTTCAGATCCCTGCACAGCCGCTGAATAAGTATCATTCAGTTAATGTGATCGGCTGGGGAATTAGATGTTTATCCTTAATGTAAGCTACATTAAACCACTGTGTTTAAAGGCATGAAAGGGGCTAGACTATGCCTTGTACACATGCCCCACAGCAAACAGCAGTGCAGAGCCACACTGCTCTGATGGAAAACTGGGAGGCATTTAGCCCAGAGGAGGCAAAACTCCTCCCAGAGTGATAGGGTGCAAGACACTGAGTGGCTGCTATTGGACCCCTCTGTGAGGTGCAACTTGTTGCTCTTTGTCCCACTGTCCATTGACTGGCATGTCATTCCACTGGCCACTGTACTGGTGGGGCCAAAGGCATAGCCCTACACCCTTCCAGGCTATGTCTGCACTTCTCAGAACTCAGAAAGTGCAATTCTGCCTGGCCCTTACATGAGCTAAGTAATGAGGTATGGGGAGAGTCCTTGTATCTTTTCTCACCACTGCAGGCTGTGCAAAGGTAAGGCAGAATCTGGCCCTGTGTGACTTAGGCACTGTGCACAGAGGGAAGCTTTATCAGTTATACCCTACTTGAATTGTGGGAAAATTGTGAAAAAAGTGTGGCTGAGTTGCAGACAAGCAATGGAAAATGGCAGAAAATAATAATGGACCTTATTATATGCAGTAATAAAATCCATTATTATTTATCCACGATTTTCTTCTGTCGGCCACCTGGGGCTCAGATCAGGGGCTCCTCTCACTGTCAAAACTGCAGTCAAAGCCTAATATTGTGGAATCCACAATTTCTGCAATATTGCAAGCTAAGCCGGTTATTAATTATACTAGTATAGTTATACTATGGTTATCAAATTATTTAAAAAAATTGCAATTAATCACAAGATTAAAAAATTAGTTGTGATTTATCACAGTTTAGTTTACATTTATGGGAGATAATGCTGCCTGTTTCTTATTTACAATATCACCTGAAGGTGAGAACAGGTGTTCACATGGCACTCTTGTAGCTGGCATAGCAAGGTATCGTGACAAAGTTCCTCCTCTACCTTGGTGGGTCCTGCGCTTATTGGCAGATTTGCTCGCCTCACAGATTCACCCTGTGGGTCGGAAAACAGCCTAGAGACCTTCCCCTTTGTTAGAAGCCACAGTTCAGGTCAATTCCTCCTGTGTTTCATCAGGACTTGGGAGGTTTGGGGGTAACCCAGGCCCACCCTCTAATCCAGCCCTGTGGACTGCAGCTGTCTAGAGTGCCTTCTGGTACAGTTGCACGACAGCTACAACTCCCTGGGCTACTTCCCAATGGCCTCCTCCCAACGCCTTCTTTGTCCTCCTCACCACCGGACCTTCCTCCTGATGTCTGATAACCCTTGTACTTCTCAGTTCTCCAGCAGTATGCCTACTCACTCTCAGCTTCTTGCACATCTCTTGCTCCCAGTTTCACACACACACTTCCTCTCCCCTGGCTCACTTTGGCCTGACTGGAGTGAGACCTTTTACAGCATCAGAGGGACCTTAATTAGAGTCAGGTGCTTAACAGCGTCACTTGACTCTTAGCAGGTTAATTGGAGTCAGGTGTTCTCATTAGCCTGGAGCAGCCCCTGCTCTGGTCACTCAGGGAACAGAAAACTGCTTATCCAGTGGCTAGTATATCTCCCTTCGACTACTCTGCTGTTCACAACTGGCCTGGGTCTATCACAGTATTTATATGCAAGATATGCTAAACATTCACATGCCCCTTCATGCTTCGACTTGCAAACTCTAAAGTTTCACATTGTTTTGTTTTTGAATGCAGTTATGTAAAAAAAAAAATCTACATTTGTAAGGCACACTTTCACGATAAAGATATTGCACTACTGTACAATGTGAGGTGAATTGAAAAATACTATTTATTTTGTTTATCTTTTTTACAATGCAAATATTTGTAATAAAAATAATACAAAGTGAGCACTATCCACTTAGTATTTGGTGTTATAATTGAAATCAATCTATTTGAAAATGTAGAAAAAATTCAAAAATATTTATAATTAATTTAAAATGGTATTCTATTATTGTTTAAGAATGCAATTAAAATTGTGATTAATAGTGACTTTTTAAATCTAATTAATTTGTTTTGCGTTAATCGCATGCCCTAAGTTATACCAAAATACCCTGCAACACTTCTTGTGTAGACTAGGCGTTAGCTAATGCAGTTATCAGCTTCATTGCAGGATACATTCATTGGCTCTGATTCTCATTAACATTAAGGCCCCTTTTCACCACTCTGGCAGTGCACAGGGGCCTTAAAGTGGACACAATGTAAAGGCCTCTTTACACTGGTAGGATAGTGTAAAGCAATCTTAGGCCTTGCCTACGTGGGAAAGATTTTGTGGTATAAACTAAGGAGTGAATTTAAACTAATATAGTTATACAACTATAACCTACTAGAGTGGACACTTTGAGTACCATATAACAGTGCCTTTTTCAATTTAGTTTATGTCACATGGGAAAGGTTTTCAGCTGAACCAAAAAAATAACATTCTTGTACCAGAATAAGAATATCCAGATGGGGATTTATGCCTGCATAGTTATAACTGTATAACTATATTAATATAGTAAGTATACTGGTTTAACTGGTAAAACTGCCATGTAGAAAAATCCATACTGTAAACAAGAATCAGGCTCATTGTATATAAATAAAATATGCCTAGGTATATTTCAGACAGTGATTTTAAGATATCCCTTCTATTCACACTGCTCACAAAGAACTGAATCTCATAAGATTCACATTTCTCTTGTGCCTCCATTGTTTTTTCATTAAGGAGTAAGAAGAGAAAAAAAAATATTCTGTACTGTAAAACACTCCCACCCCACCCCAAAAGCTGGCAGGTTGTAATTCTCAGAGAAAATACGTTCACAAATTCTAAAAACGATTTACATTTATTGTCAAAAAGAGTATTTTCTTTTTTCTCAGACACTCTGTAATTTTGCTCTGCTGATCTCCTCTTTTTCTGACTTGAATTTCTGCAGTAAACCTTGCTATGGGGTTCACTGTTCAATCTATTACATAGCTACTTTAGATATAAACCATCTCACATTTCCTCTGTAATGGTTAGAAATATCTTTGTGATAGTGTAACAATCATCTCATGTAGCACTATAATAAAGCCTTACTTCCTAGAAGTTTTATATACAATAGTTTGCTCTCCTAATACCTAAGGCTGTGTCAACATTTGAATCTTAAACAGACCTTCACCAGGGTTTAGAAATCTGCTGTAAAAATTCCTTCTGTGCTGAAACTCAGCCAGATTTGTTTTCCCTATACTGCTCAAGGTGAAGAGAAAAAATATAGAAGTCTTGTGGATTCAAAAGATGTTTTTAACTCAGACTAAAATAGCAAATTTTATGATGCATATCATCTATCCACTTGAAGGTACTACAAAAAATAACAGAAATATTTCATTTTTTAAAGCAGTTATTAAACTATGATTTTTGTATCCAGGATACAGTTTATTCTTAATATTATTACTTGTATGGCACCAGCACCTAGAAGCCTGACTCAGGGATTGAGGCTCTATTGTGCTAGGCACCGTATGAACACAAAGACCCTGCACAAAAGAGCTCACAATCTAAGGTCCCAATCCTGCAAAAACTTCTTCATAGATATAGAGGCTAATAGCTCATAGAACATCAGGGTTGGAAGGGACCTCAGGAGGTCATCTAGTTCAACCCCCTGCTCAAAGCAGGGCCAACCCTCAGGCAGATTTTTGCTCCAGATCCCTAAATGGCCCCCTCAAGGATTGAGCTCACCACCCTGGGTTTAGTGGGTCAATGCTCAAACAACTGAGCTGTCCTTCACACACTGAGCCCCATAGTGCATACATCTAATCAACTGTGTAGGTCTTTGCAGCATCAGGACCTCAGTGCATGATGAGAGACAAGAATGGGTACAACAACCAGACAGGTGGAGCACAAAGTCACAGGAAGATGATTCTAATTAGTGTAATAAGCAATGGTCACAGTTTCTGATTGCTGTCAAATCTGTCTTATCATAAATGAAAATGAGTTAGTTCACAGCAGAGATGAATGATGTTTACCATGCATCTGGAATTAAACTAGCACCAGAAATCCCACACCTCTCAATTTCCCTTGGTCTCTGAGTTTAACTTTTAGAATATTGTAAGTAATTTGGAATTGGGATTGTCTCTGGGTGTATTATTAAATTCAAGAAGCCTGTAGGCTCTTAATTAATTAATAATTAGAACAGGTGTGTGGCAGCCACATTAGAATCAAGGCAATAATATTCTATTAGGTCAACAATATACATTTTAATATTGTATATGCCCTAACTACCAAGAAAAATGATCAGTTGGGTCAAGACCAGTGGTGTACATAGCCTGATACTTTGTTTCCAGCAACAGCCAGTACTAAATGATTCAGAAGGAAAAACAAAAAAACCCCACACAAAACCCCATCACATAAAAGGCAAGTATTTAATTACCTACTCATAGGGGAAGTTTCTTCCTAATCTATATCAATTTGTGGTTGGTTTAGGCCTGGAAGCATGAGGGCGTATAAAGCTGTGGATGTTCTTAAAAATAATGTAAAAGTCTCATCACTTGGAATCCTATTAAGCACATAGCCTCCTTGATATCTTATGGCAGGTTAATTATGTGCTGCACAAAACAAAATGTTTTATTTTATCAGTTTTATATTTGTTGTTTAATTGAATGACCCAATGTTTTGTATTATGAGAAATGGTAAATAGGATCATATGACTTACCTTCTCTGTACTCAGTTATTTTTTAGAAACTAATTCTGTCTTTCTTATATCTCTAAACTAAATAGCTCTAATCTTTTCACTCATCCCTATATGGAAGTTTCTCCATGCCTTTGATCATCATAAACAACAGCTCCAGACTGTCAGTCAATTCAGTTTTGTAATGGTGTTGAAGACAGTTGGGTCCCATCTACACTGATGGTAGTTTGGGCTATCTAGAGTAAGGGACGTGTACAGGGAAGGATTGTACCTGAGCTCCTTGGTGCACAGGCAGTCCCCATAGCGCATGCATGGAGGGAGAAGTCCCTGTGTTTCCTCAAGTTCAGGGGAACTTGCGCCTTTCTCCCCTGTACATTAAACAAAGGACAGAGAATCTGGCTCTAGCAGTTGAACTATTTTCAACATCTTTTCAGGTGAGCCTATTCCTGACAACTATTGTCAGTAATGGGTCAGTGTTCTAGTGTAAATGGAGCCTAGAAGTACTGATAAAACAGAACTGAGCACAACAGGTCCCTCAAATTAAGTGTCCAACAGGAACAGAGTTTTCCTTATTCTTCCCCAACCCAGTCTCTCTCTCTTCTTTATTTATGTAATTTATATTAAGATTATTTTAAGGAAATAAGTTTTAATATTAATACAAATGCCAAGTACAAAGTAGATACAGAAACATGTACATATAAAACCTAGATAAATTACTGATATACTGTATTGCTTACATTCATGAGTATAATATATCCATAACAGGTTTCCTCTCTGGATTGATTTCTGTTTTTGCTTTTCTTTAACTTGTTCTCTCTCTCTCTCTGTCTTACAAGGTTTACATAACTTTTTCCAAGTTCAAGTGAAACACTGAGCAAACTATTTTTCCCAGTTCCAATAAAACTGCTGCTACTCACCTTCTGCTGGAGAATAAAGCATGAAGCTCAGCTCTTACTAACCAGCTCACTTTTAGCACTATCAGATAAGTTTGTGTTAATAATAGTCTGTGGATATATTCACTATCCAATTTATTTTTCAGTTAAACTGTTTTTCCATAAAATCACTATTGAATAGTCAGGGCCAGCTCCAGCGATTGGTGGCAGCTCTACCACCGCTGCTTCATTCTTGGGCTACAATTCGGTGGCAGGTCCTTCCCTCCGAAAGGGACTAAGGGATGTGCTGCCCCTTTCCATTGGCTGCCCTAGGTACCCTCTTGCTGCGCGGGTGCCTGGAGCCGGCCCTGCAAATAGTGCCCAGGCCTCCAATGCAAATCATACCTTTTACTTGGTCAGTAATGTAAGCAGAGTTGAGCTGAGGAAGCAATGTTTTGATTTTTCAAAACCAAAACCAAGCATGGCTCAGATCCAAAGGAGCTGTTCTATTTTATGCAAACCACTAAAGTTTGTGGGACTAAAGGGGAGTCCAGATAAATCATGTTAGTTCCTTTTCTATAATGAACAAACCAGGGTGGTCTGGATATTGCAATACCGCATCAATCAGGTTTTATGTTTGCAAATCAGATCAGGTCTGGATCTTCAGCTCATTTGAGAACCAAAACAGGAGTGGCTCAGATCCACCTTGCATACTAACACCCCAGTTCTGCCCTCAGATCCATGAAGGCAGACCCATTTATCTCTAGAGATCTCCACTGACTTTCTTCTACCTACTCAAGTCCAATTGCAAGACCAGGTCACATCCCAGGAGTGGTTCAGACCTCTGTTGTATTTTATCCAGGCCACTAAAGTTTCAGGAAGGCTTGTTGGATAAAAAGATTCCACTTATGGCTAATCTCTAAATTATTATAGAGCTGTCTTTGTCTGCTTGGAGCTTTTTTTTTTTGTTTGTTTGTTTTTAAATTAACCGCTGCCTGTTTCTACTCTTTCTATTAATCATTGTCCTTAACAGGCAGTCATTAACTGGAAAAAAAAATAATTTGCAGTGGTTAACAAATAAATAATAGCTATGGGCAGTGGTTTTAAAAAATTGTTTGGAAGGAAAACAAACATATTATGTCTCTAATTGTAAGATTATTATTTATTTTTGTTTTCTATATTATGTTCTGATGGTGCTTATATGCCCCAGTTGGGATCCATTGAAGCCAATGTTATTATTCCTAAGCTTAAAGCACATTCAGAAGTATTTTCAGTATCAGAGCCCTAGATCTTAAACTTTTGGGGACAGAGATTGTATCTTCTTAGGACTTCAATACCTAGAAAAGTTGTAGTTTGAATTATTCTTAACCAGGACAACCTAACTGGTATGGATACCTAACCTGGATACTGGTATAAAGATGCTTTGTCCTTTTCCTTAGCAGAATGAAAGTGCTTTATATTGATATAGCTATTCTCATTCAGGTAGGGGAATATGCTTTTGTGCAGGCATAAAGGTTTACCAGTACAACTACATCAGCCAGGGGTGTGAAAAAATCACATACACCCCTAGCTGACAGAGCTATGCCAGGAAAACCCCAGTGCAGAGGGCAAAAGAGTGCTTTGGAGAGGTAGAGTAGCTATGCCAGCGGAAAAACTCCTATCAGCATATCATGCTGCATCTACCCTAGGGAGCTCTGCTGGCATAGCTATGGTGACAAAGCCTCTGTAGCGTAGACGAGGCCTCAGTAACAGCATTGAAGCTGTTGGTCATGGCTGCTGTTGAGCAAGTGCTCTGGCTGGCTATGGCTTGTTCTGGACGGGAGCACTGGGACACTGCCAAGGGCACGCCCAGGAACAAAAAACAAACTCAAGAAGTTGCAGGGGGCAGACAAAGACTACAAAATCCAGAGGCCCTTGTGGCTGCTCCAGCAGCAGCTCCACGCGGCCAGCTGCTAGGATCTCCCTCAGGAATGACGCTATAAAAACAAACCGTGATTGGCTAGGTCCGAGCTGAATTCTCCATTTATGGACAGAGTGGCTGGTGCTGGGCATCGGCTGCACAGGCGGAGTGGGGCTCTCGCTCCCACTCCCGGGCCGGGCACACACTCCGCTGAGGAGCCGAGCCCCGTCAGAGCATGAGAGGAGCCTCCAGCCTGACACCCGCCCGCCGCATGGGGTCCGCGCTGGCCTCCCCTCTGCGCCGCTAAACTTGGGTCTCAGCCCCCACTTGGCGGACTTGGAGGCTAACCGAGGGGGAGGAAACCAGCCCCGTCCCCGCCTCCCGGATCCCGGGCAGCCTGTGCGGAGCAGCAGCGGCAGACGGGGCAGCGCAGCGCAGCGCGATGGTGAGTGACGGAGCCGGGCTGGCAGGCGGAGACCGGGCCAGGCGTGTGGCTCAGCCCGCGGGAGGCCGGGACGGGTGCGGGGCGCAGGGGGACAGGCAGATCCCCCGTGCCCTGCCTGTGGGGGGCACCGCGGGAAGGGTGCAGGGGTGACTGTGCCAGGCTGGTTACCACGGGCCGGGGGACCTGCATGGTAGCCCCCCCCTTCCCTCCCCGCGGCGTTACTGCGGTTACCGTGCCCGCCCTGTCGGTGTGTGCCGAGCGGGCTTTCGGGGCACACACCCCGCTCCAGCCGCGGAGCCCTCCTGCAGCGTGTGCCTGGCGCCCCTTCGCTCGCCCGGCCGCAGCCCCCTGCTCTGGGGTGCAGAAAGTTCCTGCCGGCGGCCCGGGTCCCAGGAACAGCAGGTATCGTCCCCCGGGTGGCACTTCGCGGTGAGGATGGAGTAGCTCTTGTCAAGCAGCCGGGTGCTGGCTGCCCCGAAAGCGGGACTGGTTCGCCAGGTGCCAGCCTAAGCCGGGCAAGGACAGGCAGCGCCTGACGTGGGCAGATCACCTGGGGAGAGCCGTGTGGAAAGCATCCGGGAGCAGCAGCCTCCCGAGCCGGTATGGGGTAGGGAGAGCTGGCGGGCCCGGGGAACCGACAGGGACATCGCTTTAGGTTCCCTCGCTCGAATAACTGCTCCCGATTAGCACTGGCTGCCCACTTTGTATCAGGCGGAACGGGGAGTGGCAGAAACAGGGCAAAGGGGGAATTAAAACGTTTTTCCTCCCGTCGTTCTTCCTGGTGTGTGAGAGAAGTACCTGTTGTATGCTCTTCTCTCTACACCGGACTGCCCCATGGGGTTTTAACACTCGTTAGTCATTAGACACATTCTAGACTAGAACCACAGGGTTTGGAAAGAAGTAAGAGATGGGCCACACCAAAAAAAGCCTCACTCATTTGCTGTAAACTAGGGCTAGTTGAAAATGTTCCTCCACCCCGCCGAAAGATCTGTTTGAAAATAGGTGTTTCCCAGTTTCAACAAAATGAAGTTTTTAAGGGGAAGTACGTGGTTGATTTTTTCCCCCAAAAAAACCCTGAAAACCCCCAAATTGAATTTTTTTTTCTCCCAACCATTTTCCTGATGTTCTTGGGCTTTTTTTTTTTTTTTTTTTTTTTTTACACTTTTGATAAGTTTAAACTTTCTGTTGAAAAGGTCACTTTCCAACAACCACTGCTGTAAACATTAATCTGGGCACTGTATGTGCATACTCTGGCATAGTGATATAGTATTACCCTAGGGTGACCCTATGTCCCGGTTTTATAGGGACAGTCCCAATATTTGGGGTTTTGTCTTATATAGATGAGAAGCACCTCCCACTTCCTGACCCGATTTTTCACATGTGCTGTTTGGTCACCCTATATTACACTGTCTTTTGCTTTAAATTTAAAAATACATAAAGTTAGAAACACAATGGGCTAAATTCATCCTTAATGTTATTCCTTTGAACTCAGAGGTGAATATAGCCCAGTACATTTCTGGTAAATAAAGAAAGTTGTGAATTCCACTGTGGTTTCAGAGAAAGAACATTAGATTTAGTTGTTTGTTGTTCACAATAATTATGTAATGTGTTCCCACACTTTTAACAAAGTAGAACAACTCCAGAACGGGCATAGATATTTTATGAGGATGCCTGACCATAGACTCTGTTTGTTAAGAAACTTACATTTAGCAATTAGCACTTTCACGTTCCTCTTGTGAGGATCCCAAGTCACATGGAATTGCTGCCACAGAGCTGGGCCTTCTAAACAACCTTCTCAAGCAGAATGGAACAATTAGTCACATCTCCCCAAACTACCACTGCTATTTTTATAGCTTTGTCATTGTGCACACAGCTCATCAGAAGATGACACTGTTCCTACCCCAAGAATTTTATAGTCTGAATTAGTCATACTGAGGAAAGATTGGATTCCATCTGATCTCAGATTCTATCCTGCAAAGGTGCTGATGCATATAGAACTTAAGGACCTGTATAACTTTAAACATGTTATTCGTCCCACAAAGTATATCTGAACAGTCCTTTCCTGTCATATATTTTCCCACCCTACTTTGTCCCCATGAGTTTCACATGCCTGTTGCACTATACTCTATCTTGGTGGCAGTCAGAATTGCTTAACATTGTGCCTCTGTTCTCCTTTTTGGATTTATTTTATTTACTGTATCTCAGTGTGATGAAGGGCAAAGAAGCTTTTGGAATGTAGTGACATGACAATGTCGTCACAGATTAGATTGGGTGGGCAAACTTTTTGGCCTGAGGACCACATTGGGGTTGTGCAACTATATGGAGAGCTGGGTAGGGAAGGCTGTGCCTCCCCAAACAGCCTGGCCCCTGCCCCCTATCTGCCCCCTCCCACTTCCTGCCCCCCTCAGAACCCCTAACCCATCCAACCTTCCTGCTCCTTGTCCTCTGACTGCCCCCTCCCAGGACCCCACCCACTATCCAACCCCCCTGCTCCCAGTCCCCTGACTGCCCCAATCGCTATCCACACCCCCACCCCAGACAGCCCCCCCAGGACTCGCACCCCCTATCCAACTGCCCTCTGCTCCCAGGACCCACCCACCCCTAATTGCCCCCTGGGATCCCACCCTCTTATCCAACCCCTCTGCTCCTCACCGCCCTCCTGACCCCTATCCACATCCCCGCATCCTTGGACTCCCACTCCCAACCCTCCCTGTTCCCCATCCCCTGACACCCCCCCCCCCGAACCTCCTCCCCACCCCCTTACCAGCAGCAGGAGCTCGCAGCTGTGACACCCAGCCAGAGCCAGCTTTGTTCCCCACACTGCCCAGCAGGAACAGCAGGCCAGAGCATGGCTCATGCGGTGGGAGGGGGACATCAGGGAAGGGACTGGAGACTAGGCTCCCCATCTGGGAGCTTGGGCTGGGCAGTCCCATGGGCTGGATGTGGCCCATGTATGGATTAGATGGTACTTGCAGTGTTCTTCAGGCTACATCTCTAAACCCATCATTGTCTAGCACTCATGTCTTAGGACAAGTGTCTGGGCCAACTTGTGAGCAAATGGACATAATGACAGGCAGCCAAAAGACTGTGTATGCAGCAGATGTGATTGTTAAGACCAAGATTCTTAGCTAGGAACTTTGAAACAGCTGGCTCCGCTGAATGTCCACTATGAATAAGGAGATGTACCATCACTAAACCAGCTGAGTTGGATTAACTGTGGGGAAAAAACAAACAACTATTGGTTCTGCAGCTAAATGTGTTAAATGGTAGGTATTAATTACAAAGAAGTCTCCTGCTGAATAGCAATAGTTTGTATTTGATGCCAAAGTATTCCAACTAATTATTTCAGTTACCTGTGGAGTGGAATGTTGTAACATTACTCATTAGTTTAGGATAGGAAGTGAAAAAGAATTATATATCCTGGGAGAATGGGCCACATCCTGTAACCCCTGACTCCGAAACATTTAACTGATTTGGCAAAAAAGAAAACAACTACAACAACAAATTATTTCTGAAATGCAGTGGGCAAAAACCCTTGACTTATGAATTCTAAAGTGTTATTTTCCAAGGATTCACTCTGAAACTTGTTCTGATTTTAAGATTTAGTTTGTGCAAGGCATGGGATCGTAATAATCAATTTCTGAAGATTTAAGTGGAAAATGTGAGTGTGCAAGGAACATAAGATTGGGCTGTTAGTTTGCAACACATTTTAAAGGACATCCACTTTGATTTAGTTTAAACCCGTTTTATACAAGATGCATGAGAGGTCTTAAGATGATATTAGGCTAGCAATCAGCAGAGATAACTAATGCAAGGTTTTACTATAGCACTGAACTGAGTCATCTAGATTCCAATAGCCACCTGCAGTTCACATAGTATTAACATGGGTAAATATGTTCTTTAAAAAAGATCACAAGATGAAGCTTGTTCTGTTAATTTAATAATGATTGGAGACACATTTTCATAAAAAATGTTGAAAGGACTTTTCATCGGAATACCTGTTTTGACTAACTGTGAATATTCTGCTACTTTCATGAAGAAAGTTATTGTACTTCTCATTTCAGTTGTTAATTCCTTTCTGAATATTGTTTTAGTTGCCTTATTAATTTTGATGACAGCACTTTGACACTTACATAACAAAGGGTGTTATTATAAAGGTTAAATGTCTTAGAAATTGAAAAATTAGATTTCAGCAGCTAACCATATTCAGTATTTCAACATTCTTACAGATCAGAGTTCTAATGAATGCTTATTTCAGTTAGAGGATCTGTCATTTTGAAAGACTGTTACATGACCCATGTAGGTCTCAAAACAAATTTAACATTTATTACTTTTCATATATTACATCCTGGGTAAAATTGTCATGATAAAAGGATGAACTTACTGTTGGTAGTAGCATTCAAAAATTTTTTTTAGATTTCTCCACTGGAAAATTGAGAAACTTTACTGAAGAACCCTGTAGCCACTAAAAACTGATCAATCCTGTATTTCTAACAGTGTCATTTCTACGCTTTGTTACAAACTCCATTGGTTACCTGCAAAGAATGGATGCCATATATCATTGGTGTATATTGTTGCTTTAACATTCTATTGATTTACATACAGCCAGCCAGCACCGTAACTAGGGATTTTTTCACCTGAGGCGAGGGATAGGGGTGGCACATCTGGCTCTTCGGTGGCAGGTCCTTCCTTCTGAGAGGAACCCGCTGCCGAATTGCTGCCATTCTTCGGCAGCAGGTCCTTCCCTCTGAGAGGGACTGAGGGACCCGCTGCCGAATTTCTGCCCTAGAGCCAGACGTGCCGCCCCTCTCCCTTGCTAATGACCAGTGGCAGTTCAGTGGCGGGTCCCTCAGTCCCTCTTGGAGGGAAGGACTTGCCACCAAAGGAGAGACTTTCTGCGCCCCTCACCTTCTGCACTTGAGGCAAGTGCCTCACTCACCTTGCCCTCGTTACGGCACTGCAGCCAGTGTCTGAAAAGACTCATTTCCTGTGTAACGGCCACTATGCCAATAATTTAGACTATGCAGCCAACATGTAGTTTATATATTAAATATGCCTAGCTCTGTTTCCAGATCTTAAATGGATCCCTCCTCCCTTCTCTGTCTTGAATTTTAGTCTTTAGGGGGGAAAAAAAGCATTTGTTATATAGTTAATTTAGTAGTAATAAATGGCATTTTCATAAAGTACCTTGATTTAGACCATGGCAATACATTTTTCCTCATACATTTAATACCTGCTTTTGTTCCTGCAGTTTATATGTATATATAAAAACATTGGGCATATCCCATTCTTGTCATATGTATTCATCATACTTTTAAGTTATCTTAAAAATTAGAGAAAAGATCTCAGTCCTGTGCACGTCCTTAAAGAGATCACCATATCTCCGTATGTAGATGGAGGAGATTGTCTGCATCCCTTCTTTTCATCCTCAAAATGTGAAAGGTCTTGATTTTAAGATGGATGACCATTATTTTTACTTTTGCTCTAACTTTTTGCGGCTTGTTTTTCCCCCCCCCCCCCCCCATTAATTTCAGTGGACTTGGTTAAGTCTCTTGATGAGGCTACAATATTTGCTATACATCAGTGGATGTTATTTTCAACTGCATTTTTGTACCTTGTAAAATTTGTTGTAGAACTTAATTTGATTTAGAACCAGAAATGATAATGCTAGGAGTGTCAGTGGAAATTGGTGGCCCTGAATTTCTTTTCTCATACTTTGCTGTTGAACCATTGGAAAGGTGTGTGTTTAAGTGTGAAGTGTAAAGAACCAATATGGCCTCTCACTACTTTTTCTCCTACCCAAAAAAAACTAACAAGTTTTCCCCCATAGAAATGTTTGAAATTGTTGTAGTCTAAATAGCCTGTGATTTGTGAAGTTAGTAATTTTTAAAAATTATTAGATCAGTGGAGCATGACTTTTAAAAACTTATTTCCAAATAGCACCTGTCTGTTTTGTCAGGTGTTTTTTTTTTTTTTGACTTGGGTAAAATCAGTGTGAGTTCCCAACTACGAGGAGTGGTAGTTTTAAGATTGTCTACATTCAGATCAAAGCCACTTTAAAAGTTTTAGCACTGTTTTCCTGAAGCCCTGAAAGGGGATTTTCCCTGTCCTCTCCCCCTCACAATTACTTTGCAAGCCAATTTGTCTGTAGACAATCCACACACGATTTTTACTTCTTAGAAAACTTGTAGGCTACTCTACATTTATAACAGCTACTTAAGTGTTAATTAAAAAAATTAACAGTGTGCTGAAACTTAAAATCACATTCCCCAGGCGCTATATTAAATTCCTATAAGTTTTCATAACTGTTTATTTTGCTATTGTGATATTTATAGACAAAGGTGAATGAGGTTTTTTATTTGTAGTCTTGCTAATTGTATGTCCTTCTTTGTAATGAAATGCCGCCAGAATGCACAGGGCCTGGTCCTATAAGGTGCTGAGATTTCAATTACAGCTGAGATACCTCAGTATCCCTCATGAAGCACTCAGCACCTTTTAAGGATCTTGAACTTGTTTTACTTAGTGTTAAAAAGCAGTCCTGCTGCTCTTTCCCCACGTAATGTTATGAAACATTCCAAGAAACTGATGATGAATGAGATGTTACAAGTCTGAATTCAAGACAAGTGTATTGGGATGTTTATTGCAGATATTTCTTGCCCAGATCTGTTTTATCAAGTTAGGGTATACTGTATTTTAAACATCTCGAACAGCAATAAGAGTTCATTGACATTCTTTGCTATCATTTCTTTTTATGACAAAAAGGCTACAGAAATTGTTAGTAGTTCATTCAGTGGGGGAGAGACCCAGTCTTGCAAAACCTTATTCATCTGAATGGTGCTCACAGGCAGATCCATTGACCCTACTCTGATTCAATTCTCTTGATTTGTTTTGCCAACTTTGTTTTAAAATTTTTCATTCAAAATGAAGTAAAACCTCAGGAAATTCATCTGCAACTGTGAAGTTTGCATGGCTTCATCACAAGAGCTTGAAGTGGGCCAGCAAAGTTCTCAACAAAACCGGCTGAGGTATGTTTGCAATAAAATGTCTAGACCTGGTCTGCGTAGTGCAACAAAACTGGCCTGCTTAATCACAATGCAGAGACTTCCATAGCCTGGCCAGGTTTGGGGGTCAGATACAGAGCCTGTTGACTCGTGCTTGGAAAAAAAAGTCTTTTTGAATTAATAATGCTATGTTTCAACCCTCACTTGCAGTAGTGCCATAGTCTTAAACAGCTTTAAATGAAAGATTGTTCCCATGAGTTTGGTAAACTGGATTTGGCTCTATATAATCAGAGTCTAACATTTGACATTCACAGGCAGATGTAGTGCAATTTTAACTAAAATTAAATTTCTATATTTAAGAAATACAAACCCAAAGACTTCGTTTGCCTCCCCAGGCAGTTTCTACTGTAGATTATTTCTGCTGAAGTTAGTGTATCACTTGTTTGTTACCTGGTGTCTGCATGTGAGGTTTTCCCAAAGAAAACTGACAGGATAAATGTTGATTTTCTCTGGTTCCAGGATTTGTAAATGATTCTAGATAAAAAGCAAGTTCGCTCATGTCAAATGAAAATGTGTGTTCATATACTGCCATTCTGAAACCAACATTGCAGTGCTAATCATTTTGTCCTACTGTAGGTGTCAGAATTTGCCTTTCCTTTTGGCATTGCTGTCATTCTCCTTTCCTCTATTCTCCCCCCCCCACTTCTTAACATAGATGTGAGTGGAGTGGTTTGGATTTTAAAAAAGTAAGAAAACACTTTCTGTACAGAGATTGAATTATACTTAGTGGCAATAGAGGTAAATACATGGGGCCTAATCCTGAAAGGTGCCGAGAATGTCCTGAATGGTGTTGAGTGCCTTCATCCTCCATGGAAGTCAGTGGGTGGGAAAAATCTCAATGAGCCTTTGAAGGTGCTTGGTACTTTGCAGGAGTGGGCCCTAAAATAGCTAATATATGAAGCAAATTGTGATCTTGTTCCATACATTTCTCCCTTTCCTATAGTATATTTTGCCTGTAAATTTCTGCTTTTGTACTTGAAGGGTGCTTTTTTGACTATAGACAGTAGCATTAGCCATAACCTTGTCCTCTGCCAAATGTGGAATAGTAGAGTAGAATAACAGCATGTGCTTTGCATTATGTGAACTCTGTGTCTAGAGGTGCATGCATGGATGGAAAAATTTCCTAGCTACATGGTGTTCATGTCTGGCTGATATACAAGACTAAAGTACAGTAGTGTATTCAACAGCAAAACTAATGATTTGTAAGGCATGTGTGGGTTTTGTTTGTGTGTGTTCTCTCATACAGGTTGTACGTACTTTCCCCCTTGTGTAATTTTTTTCTTCACATCAGCTTTTATAAATGCTTTTTAGATACATTGTGTGTTATGCATCAGTTTCTTTTAAAAGTGGAGGTTCACTTTCAAACAATGCACATAGAATGTTATGGTTGTATTTGCATTTATAATTGCCACAACTGTACATACAAGTCAGGAATTGCACATGCAATTTGGACATGTCATCTGTGTGTAGTTTTTGCACACTTCGTACAGAGGTCTCTGCCCTTTAGTTTTTTTCATATGTCTAGTCTGCTAAATATTACATTTTTACTGATGCAGAAGGAAGTAGAGCAAAAATGTCAATGAATTGTTTGCGGTTATTCGTTCCACAGATTTATCTTGATTAATTGAGAGGATAATTTGCAGCAGTGCTATACCATTGGTTATGCAGAAAATCTGATTTAAATAAGCTCCCCTGAAGCAAAAAGATTGTATAGTAAAATGTCAAGGCAAGATAATCATCTGCTCCCATATAAATAATAATATCCCCACAGGAAACAATTTGTTGCCCAGCTCTTAACAGAAGTTTTAGTAAAATAAATTGCACTGAGAATGCATTTTCTTGCAGAAATATAATTTCAGCTATTTTCCCTAGAATTAAAAATGGACTGTAAAAATGATAAAGGCCAGTGTTGTACTTTGGTATTGTCTATCCCCAAGCAAAAAGAATCAGGAGTACTTTAAAATAAATGCATATATATATAGGCTTGGCAGAATTTGATTTTTTTATGTATATGATAAATGATTATTTAAGCTTTAAAAGATTGATTTAAATTTCACTGTTTTGAAAAATTATGGGGGAGGTTTCAGATTTAATGAGTGGACACTGATTCAAAAAGTTAAAGCTTTACAGCTATTAAAATGCAAATAGTTGACCTAACATGTCAAACTATACAAAGTAAATGTCCTTAAATCAAACTCTAGTAAGTTCTGAAGCAGCATTTCTCACTTTCCTATCTGTAAATTTTGATTATCAATGGAAATAGTTTTCCTTTGTTTGTGGGTATATGGTGAAATTGACATTGCTCATTTACCAGTAAAAATCCAATCCTTTCAAGTCAACTTTTGTACAAGAATTGTGAACAGATTTCCTTAAATCTTCAATATTGTAGCAAATTGTCATGTAGTAAAATATGGATGTGACACTGCTGTATGTTTATGTAAGGAATATGTATGTATATTTAAATTTACAAGGTTAATCCAGTGCAGCAACAATTTTTTTTGCATCAGCTAACCATAATTACAATCCTAATCATTGCATTTGGCAGAAAAACCTATGGGGGCAGGGAAGTCTGCTGGAAACAGTGTTATGTTAACTTCGTAGAGTTTTCTTCTCTCATCAGGGAGAAAGGGTTTCTGGCTTTCACATCTTGCTTTGCATATGACCATGGATAATTAGGGATGACCTTACTGAACTTAAATGGAAATATCCTTACTTGGATGGATTTTCAGCTGGTGTCAATCAGTATAGCTTTGTTGAACTCAGTAGTGGCAACTTAAATGGAACTATACTAATTTATATCAGCCTATGATCCGGTCCACTGTATCAGCCTATTTAACCATAAGCTATGGCTTCATTGTTTTTACCTCTCACCTTGCATTCTGGTTGCTACCACACTGGTATTTAAGTGAAACATGTGGCTTTAAAATCAGTCTGAAGCCATAGAGAAGGAAAACCAAAGTAGTAATTCTCAGAACTGAGGAGAGTGTATTTACTTTACAGAAATAAGTATTTGGAAAATACTCCAGATCCTCTACAAACACAGACAAATCAACAGGCTATGGCTTTGGCAGATAGAATGTTATCTTATCTTATAGCTAACTTTCCAAATGGAACCATTTCAGCTCATTGGAATAGCCAATTAAAGTCTCATTTTGAAATGCATAATACAGAATGTGGTTATTGGAGCTTAGGCTTTATGAATAGAACTAAATCTTTTAGAAAAAATCATATTAAGGTACTCTTTAAAATGATGTAACCTAAATAGAGCCTAAATAACCTTTTCTTCGTATTTTAAAGCTTTTAGGGGGAGATTTTCAAAGGCAAAAAGGAGAACATCTAAATCCCATTGAAATCCTTTGGGCTTTGGGTGTGCAACTGTCCTTTGTGCCTCTGAAAGTCTCCCCTTGTCTACAATGATGTTCTCATTCTGTAGGCTTGTAATGTCAGTTACACATCTGTGGCTCTAGATTCCTAGAGCAATTCTGCATTACAGGGGGGGAAAATGCCATTTAAGTATTGTACAGAACAATTACACATGAAAGCTATGTTAAAAGAACATTGAGGTTGCCAAGTTAAGCATTCAGAAATAAGAAAATGACAGAATTAAGTTTGCACAGACAACCTTAATTCAGCTCTCATGTGCATATGCATTATGATAGTCTTTGATTACATGATCACCTAATCTTTCCACAAGACCAGAATGGATGGAATCACTTCCTATTAAGTGATTCAACATTGTTTTATTGTTCAGTGTGGTGCCATGCCTTATATACTGCACATGAGTCAATCCCTGCTCTAAAAAGACAGAATTATTATTTTCCTTACAGGATTTTCTATGACATTTATCACCCTAGTAGCTGAGTGCTTCACAAATATTAATGAAGTCATTTTTATAACACCTTGTGAGATGAGAGAGGCTGGTATTACCCCCATTTTATAGATGGAGAACCAAGGCACAGAGGGAACAGCACTTCTGAAAATCAGATCCCAGGATATCAAGTCAACCACCCAAAAAAATGAGGAAAACAATTAGTGACCAGCGTTAAGTTTGGTTTAAGTGACTTGCCTCATATCAAATAGGAACTCTGATAGAAATCATCTAGTTCTGCAGTGCAGCATTCCACTGCCTTAATCATAAGACCATCCTTTCTCTAAACGCAGTTCCCTGTCTCATTTACTACACACTTTACACTATATGGACTAAATGAGTCAGGGATTCCATAGACAGTTTAATACAATTCTAATCCCCTAACCCCAGGTCCATCCAGTACACTGAATGAGGCAGGGGTCATGTGGATAAAGGATATGTGATTAAGATACAGTCTTTAATTACTTAATGCATATATTCCAAAGGGAGCTGTATTAAGATTGCACAGGCAATCTTAATTCTGGCATTTTCTAATTTGACTGATGGATTTTCACAGGGATGGCAAAAGGCACATTTGACACACAGGCTGCCCCCCTACCTGCTCCAAAGCCTGGGAATACTAGAACTTCTAATAGACAAGGGTGTCAGGCAACCTTATTAATAAATGGTGCTACCAGTTCTACCTGTAATATAGTGAAGCCTCCAACTATTATGTGCAAATGAAAAATCTGTTAAGCAAAAATTGTTTAATTCTTTAAAAAAATTGTTGAAATGTGAAAAAATGTCTCAGTTCTCTGCAAAGTCCAGATAAATCATTGTGCTCAGAGTTAGTCTGAATTTACACTTGAATAGTTGTAATAACTTAGCTCTTGTCATCTGAAGATCTCTAAATGGTTTACAAAGGTGGGTATGTATCATTACCCCCTTTTCACAGATTAGGGAATGTGAGGCACAGAGAGGTTAAGTGATTTGCCTGAGGTCACAAAGCAAGTGGCAGAGCTGAGAATGGAACTAAGGTTAGTAGCAAGAGGAACATAGGCTAACAAGGGCAACCATCCAGATGAGAGCACAATTGCTAAAAGTAGTGATACTACTTGTTGGAAAGTGCATAAAACCAAAAAATTGCTTGGTAAATTTATAAATGGCTGTTCCTTGAAGTGTACTAATTGAATGTAAATCTTCCGGAGTGGTGCAGAGGGACCATATATTAACTAAGAGCTTGTCTGCATGGTGCAGTGTGCATTAGAGTATGAATTCTAAAGTGCACCAGTGTATAACACTGTCTCCTATTGGTGCTATTAGAAGCAGGTTCAAGTTAGAGCAGCACCACAGCTGCTATAATTTGCACCAGGATCAGGAGTGGCACCCTACAGCTCACGGGATCAAGAGAGTGCAAAGATTGCCATTTTCCCCACTCCATTAAGGCTCCATGCTGAGTGGAGGTCAGCCAGACCCAAGGATTGGGGCCTTAGTGATCATAAAATTGGCACGTTATGCAGAGCTCATTGTAGGCACATGTAAAAGTGGTTATTTTCACCTAGTTTCTCACTGGCAAAATTGGAAAGGGATGATTTAAGCAAAACTGTGCGTCTCCAGAAGTTATTTTGATGTTTGGTTCAGCAGACTGAAGTCTAAATGAGACATTTTGGCATCCTGTATGTAGGATTTACAGCCTTAATGATTAGCTGCACACATTCCTACACAGGAAGTGTGAGGGCAGCTTTTGTAGCCAGCTCAGAGTCATTCGCTGAATCACCTTAGTCAGCTGAGCTCAAATCTATAAATTGTTTGCTACTGTCACACTTAAATTAACCACAAGGATCTAAACCCTGTTCATGTCAGAACTGTACAGCCTCATTTATGACAGTAAAAAGCATGGGCTCTCCATTTTGGCCCATGTTCTTCACACTCAGAGTTAAATCTTACAAGTGTCTCTTATTATGAAGAAATAGTACACGTTGCCAGATCTTTGAGCCAGCACCTTTACACGTTAACTATTTGAACGTTGAGATTCCACTTTATTCATGAAACTTGAGATTCTATGCAGTTTGGCAATGCTATTGTTGTTTATTCTTTTTTGCAATTAATGTCAACCTCCATGCCTTTTCTGAGTTGCATCTTACTATAAGCAGAAATATAGGAAAAAAAGTCAACCTCCATGCCTTTTCTGAGTTGCATCTTACTATAAGCAGAAATATAGGAAAAAAAGGAGATTAGGATTGTTTTGTTATCAATAATTTGTTTTTTACAATGCCAAGCAACAGATTATTTTTTACTTGGATAACAATTTATAGAAAGTATCAGTGCTTCTGATATTTGCATTGACAGTACCTCACAATATAATATTTTTACCTTAACACTAATATAAGAAGTCTCATCCCTCCCTGTACTAATAACTATGCTATGATGTAGATAAATATTGCTGACAAATTTTAAATCACATAAAAGTAGTTTGCTGGCTTACAAAGTCTGTTAGTTTTATACTTGCATACTCAAGAAATTAACAGATGTTTTGGTATGAAATTACCACCACCATTTTTCCGTAATATTCCATAGCAAAAATTGACCTATAATTTTCATGCTCTGTATTCTTCCTGAATGTTTCACAGCATTAATATTCCATTAGTTTTGGGATCTTTGAGCTATAATGGTTCTTTTATTATCTTATGGACACATTTACCTACAATAATCCCTCTCTTTCTGCCCATCAAATGGTAGATTTAAGATGAGGTGGAAAATATTTTGACATTTCATCCATAAACTAGAAGCCATGTGATCCTTTCACTATGAACCCAATGAAAAATAAGGTACATTTCTAGAAACCTAATCTCAAAAGCTATTTTGTGGTACTTAAGGTGACATTAGTATGTGAATATCTTTGAATCATTCTTCTCCCTGAAAAACTAAAACTGTAAGTGTAGATTTCATGTGTGTAATAAAAACCTGCACTCTGAAATAAGTCTTTTTAGTGCACATCTGCTGAAGGGGAAAAATTGTGCAATAAAAGTATACAAGAATGATTTATAGAAACATTTAGAAAGGTCTTTCACTAGAAAGATCCCCCTCCAAAATCACAGGAGCTTTATTTTTGTTAATTATAGCACAGTCAACTTGATTTTGTTCATGGAAAAATGCAGAGTAAGAATTTCAAAACTACTTATCCTCCCTTGCTTTTTAAACCCTTGATTTTCCACATACTGGCTACTACACACTCGAGACCTGAATTATAAAACAGTTCTGCACAATTTGTAAGCTTCCTGTGGGTTTATTTCCCAGGAGATTGCTTTAGGCATTGTTTCTTCAGATAAATGTCTTGGTTTTGCTATTTGCTAGCTTCCTTTCTATTTGGACACGAATCAGAATTTTTAAGTTAATCAGACAGCCTTGGATAACTAGAGATGGGGATAAATTGCAAGACGTGCAAATTACTCAAGAATATAATCCACCAATGAATGAGACCCTATATTAGTATGGGCTCCATAGTCTTAGTGTGTTGATCTTTTTCTTAATGATACAATTTAGATACTGTAAAAGCAGCAAAGAGTCCTGTGGCACCTTATAGACTAACAGACGTCTTGGAGCATGAGCTTTCGTGGGTGAATACCCACTTCGTCAGATGCTGACATGCATCTGACGAAGTGGGTATTCACCCACGAAAGCTCATGCTCCAAGACGTCTGTTAGTCTATAAGGTGCCACAGGACTCTTTGCTGCTTTTACAGATTCAGACTAACACGGCTACCCCTCCTGATAATTTAGATACTGTCTTCACAACAATAATTTGTTATGGACTAATCCTCACCTAGGGAAAACTTCCTTTGAAGTATAGGTTTGCTACAATCAGAATTAAAGTTTTGCATATTGCAATATATTTAAACAATTTCACTATCTGTACATAACATTTCTGCAGAATATAAGCAACACTGGTGTAAAAAATGGTACTCCATAAATTTTTATTGCTTTGAGTATCTTTTCCCTAAAACAGGCCTACTTACTCGACTAACCATTAAAATATAGTAGTCCCTCTGGGCTCAGTCCAGAAAACACCACCAGGCATAAACCAATGAAACCATTCGATGTCTTCCCATTGACTTCAGCAGGCGTAGGATTGTGCCTTATGCCTTGTTGTGTTTCCAGGATTGGGCTATATTGTGGTGACTCCAGAGCAGTTTTTAAAAAATTGAAATGTGGAGACAGTGAGCACATAATGCAGTATGTACTTGTTACTGCTATTAAAATCTTACTCAATAAATATTTGTAGTATTTGAAGACTAAAAACAAAAACATAACATAAATCAATCCAGCAAAGGAAACCTAGTTTCATGAATGCTAATTGTGAAAGTTTAAAAAAGTGAAAATTTAAACAGTAGGCTTGGGGGGCGAGGGGGGAGGGAAGACTGCAGCACTAAATGTAATTTAGAATTGTGGCTGGTAAATTGGTACTTTGCTGATCAAGTTAATGTGACACATTGTAGGCTGATGAATGACAGCTAGGAAAAATCTAGGCCAAAACTGGACAAAAATGTAAGGCTAGAATAGCATAGTAGAATGCAAGTAATTGGTTTCTTCAAAGCATCAGTATATGCTAGTTTTTTTGGCATTAATGTCACAACCAAACTAACTTTGTTTTAATCATTTTCAGTTACATTGCTATTTGTATTGCAGTAGCACCTGTAAGCCACAGCTAAGAAGGTGTCCTGTAGCACAGCACAGACTCACCTCTGCAGCGCTTCGTGCTGGTCATCCTCAGGAATTAGCTCTTCAACCCAGGAGTGCCCTCTGCAGGCCAGTGATCTGCTTGCCATTGGCCCCCATGTCCCTCCTAGGACCCCAGTGTCCTTATTTCAGGGTTCTCCCTCCCGCAGTACGCTACAGTCTTACTGCATTTCTGCACCTCAGGGGAACCCCCACCCCCACATTGTCTCAGTCATGGCTACTGCCAGTCTCTGTTTAGCCCCCATTCCCTGGGGCAGACTGCAGTCTATCAGCCAATCATCACAGGCAACAAGGAGTTTGGACTGGCTGCCTTTACCCACCCTCCAGCTGCCCCTCCACAAGCCCAATACCTTGGAGGCCTAGAACTAGGCCCTGCAGCCTGGGGAGTTGCCAGCCTAGGGCTTCCCAACTCCTATGGCCTTTCCCCAGCCCTGCCTCCCTCTAGGTCCCCTGGGTGAGTTCCCCAGCATCCAAGCCTGTCTCCCTCTCAAGTCAGAGAGAGAACTCCCTCTGGCTTCCCTGGCCTTCTTATAAGGCCCAGTTGCTTAGTTTGGGTCGTGGCCCCAGCTGCAGCCACTTCCCCCTCATCAGCCGGGGTTTTACTCCCTTGCCCAGCCCTAGCCCTCTGCAGAACTTTTCCAGCTCCTTCTGGGCTGGAGCAGGTGTTCACCCTGCTACATAGCCCCATTAGCGTCCACTGGCTCCCTTGACGCCTTCGAGGAGCAGTGGGCGCTGTCCGGGGTTCTCTGCTCGGTGTCCCCATTAGGTTGTCTCCTTCTGACCCTTTGACCTCACTCCTGTCCCTGTTCTTCTATTAGTTGTCCCCCGAACTCAGTGGGTTCTGTGGTCCTGTGGGTCCTCCCCTTAGGCTGGGGGGGGATCCTTTAGCAGTGGGCGGGCTTCGCCCGCCCACTTCCCAGACACTCAATAGATACATAGCCCCATTAGCGTCCACTGGCTCCCTTGACGCCTTCGAGGAGCAGTGGGCGCTGTCCGGGGTTCTCTGCTCGGTGTCCCCATTAGGTTGTCTCCTTCTGACCCTTTGACCTCACTCCTGTCCCTGTTCTTTTATTAGTTGTCCCCCGCACTTAGTGGGTTCTGTGGCCCTGTGGTTCCTCCCCTTAGGCTGGGGGAGGATCCTTTAGCAGTGGGCGGGCTTTGCCCGCCCACTTCCCAGACACCCAATAGATACATGGCCCCATTAGCGTCCACTGGCTCCCTTGACGCCTTCGAGGAGCAGTGGGCGCTGTCCGGGGTTCTCTGCTCGGTGTCCCCATTAGCTTCTCTCCTTCTGACCCTTTGACCTCACTCCTGTCCCTGTTCTTTTATTAGTTGTCCCCCGAACTCAGTGGGTTCTGTGGTCCTGTGGGTCCTCCCTTTAGGCTGAGGGGGGATCCTTTAGCAGTGGGCGGGCTTCGCCCGCCCACGTCCCAGACACCCAATAGATACATAGCCCCATTAGCGTCCACTGGCTCCCTTGACGCCTTCGAGGAGCAGTGGGCGCTGTCCGGGGTTCTCTGCTCGGTGTCCCCGTTAGGTTCCCTCCTTCTGACCCTTTGACCTCACTCCTGTCCCTGTTCTTTTATTAGTTGTCCCCCGCACTCAGTGGGTTCTGTGGCCCTGTGGTTCCTCCCCTTAGGCTGGGGGAGGATCCTTTAGCAGTGGGCGGGCTTCGCCCGCCCACTTCCCAGACACCCAATAGATACATGGCCCCATTAGCGTCCACTGGCTCCCTTGACGCCTTCGAGGAGCAGTGGGCGCTGTCCGGGGTTCTCTGCTCGGTGTCCCCATTAGGTTCTCTCCTTCTGACCCTTTGACCTCACTCCTGTCCCTGTTCTTTTATTAGTTGTCCCCCGCACTTAGTGGGTTCTGTGGCCCTGTGGTTCCTCCCCTTAGGCTGAGGGGGGATCCTTTAGCAGTGGGCGGGCTTCGCCCGCCCACTTCCCAGACACCCAATAGATACATAGCCCCATTAGCGTCCACTGGCTCCCTTGACGCCTTCGAGGAGCAGTGGGCGCTGTCCGCGGTTCTCTGCTCGGTGTCCCCGTCAGGTTCCCTTCTTATGACCCTTTGACCTCACTCCTGTCCCTGTTCTTTTATTAGTTGTCCCCCGAACTCAGTGGGTTCTGTGGTCCTGTGGGTCCTCCCTTTAGGCTGAGGGGGGATCCTTTAGCAGTGGGCGGGCTTCGCCCGCCCACGTTCCAGACACCCAATAGATACATAGCCCCATTAGCGTCCACTGGCTCCCTTGACGCCTTCGAGGAGCAGTGGGCGCTGTCCGGGGTTCTCTGCTCGGTGTCCCCGTTGGGTTCCCTCCTTCTGACCCTTTGACCTCACTCCTGTCCCTGTTCTTTTATTAGTTGTCCCCCGCACTCAGTGGGTTCTGTGGCCCTGTGGTTCCTCCCCTTAGGCTGGGGGAGGATCCTTTAGCAGTGGGCGGGCTTTGCCCGCCCACTTCCCAGACACCCAATAGATACATGGCCCCATTGTCCTACACACTATGCAGACGCATAGTGAAAGACAGTATCTACCCCAGAGAGTTTACAGTTAATAGACAAGACAAAGGTGGGGAAATTGTAACTACCCACATTTTAAAGATGGGCTCCAGAGGGACAGATTTTAAAAGATAGTTAGCCTCCTAAAGATACAGATAGATGCTTAGTAGGATTTTAAAAAGTACCTAGGAAATTAAGTATGTAGATTCTTTAGAAAACCTCAATAGCTCCTGTTCGATTTAAAAAAATATTTTTTCCCATAGAGATTAAGATTAGGATTTTCAAATGAGCCAAATTCGATTGGAGTTGGTCACCTAACTCCCTTAAGTTCTTTTGAAAATCTCAGTCCTGGTGACTTGTGTGTGGTCACAAAGGAAGTTTATGGCAGAGCCAGGAATTGAACCCACATCCAGTGCCTTCTTATCCTTTACTCTTTTTATTACAATCATACATTAATAATAACATGAATTTATGCTTTCATTGAAATTTGTTATGGGAAAAATAACATTTTGCAGCATGCACAGATGTCGATCTACATGACTAGAGAGGTCGCTTTTAGTTACCATCTGTTACTTTTTAAAATCATATTCTGAACTTTTGGCACTATCTGTGCATGCAGAATACTGAGGTGAGCTGTAGAATCTCCACATTTACCCTCAGACTGTTTGGCATTGTTTTATAAAAGAAGCAGCAACAGCTCTGCTTCTTGGAGGAATTCACATTGTACATAGAATTTAATATTAATTCTGATTCCAAAGTCAGACAGAGCCTACTCTCTCTCCTTTGGATGAAGAAATTACGACTGGAGAGTGTCTTTTATATGTGCTTTTTGTTGCTCTGTAAAATATGCATTGGGAGCTACTCTGTTAGCCAACGATTGTTGGATTCAGCAAACAGAAGACTTCTACAAAAATCTACTGATCTTTAGTGCATAGTCATTGTGATATTTTTTCATTTCTTACATGTATTATTTATTTCTGCCTATATTATACTGAATTAGAAATAGCTTTAACTTACATTTGATCGTTTAGAATAAGTTTGTGGTTTTTTTGTAACATATTGGTGGGATGATGGGAACATGCATGGTCATAGTAACAGCTTAAATTACAGCTGTGCTTTAGGAGAGGAAGGCAGGAATACAGGGAGAGGTGCTTATAGTGAAAAAGAATCAATACCCCATTTGTAGAGCCAAATTCTGGCCTAAGCAACACTCACAATGTGTAACTCTCATCAGGTTCATGCCACTGTTGGACTCCACAGCCAGGAATACTTAAGCAGAACAGGAGGCTCTTTTCCCATCTGTTCTTGAGGCAATCGGGTAGATCTTTATACAAATACCCAATCCCTTCCCAGAGTGACTTTGCCTAACTTCTGTATATGCCACTTGATTCCTAAGGGATGATGTCAGGAGATACGTTTCCTTTCATCCCATGAGGAGGTATATGTTCTTCCTCAGCTAAGTGACAGCCAGAGAGACTGAATGGGCCCATTAGGGTGAATATATACACCCCTTTCTAGGCAATCGAGCGCAGAGCCTTCTCAGTGACAATGTAAGGACTCAGTTTCCAGCTTTGCTCAGTTCAGATTCTTATTCCATACCCATCAGTTTGGCATAGCGGAGCTTTCTTTGCTGATGGAGTTGTTCAATAGTCAGAGCTGCCATAGCTCCTGCAGGCCCAGCTGGATGATGGTGGAGTTGGTAGGTGGGATTGGGCTCAGTATAGAATTACTGATGGGCTAAGAGGAAGGGGAAGTCATAAGTGTCCCCAAAGTTTTGCATACATTACTGACATGTAAAACTGGGTCAGGAGTTGGCCCTTAGTGAATTACAATTTGAGTTCCAACTATAGTAGAGTAGTGTGGGAAAAAATGACTTCAGTATAGCATAGTGCCTCTGTAGTTTTTGTTGGCCAAGTTACACTTGTTTTCTCTCTTTATATAGCCCTTCTCTTTTGGGTTGCAACACAGAGGTCAAGACACATGGTGATTTTCAGATAGGAGGATATGGCTGTATCATCATTGACGCAAATGAGCCAATTTACATTATCTTACTGAAGTGATTAAAAAAATTGGTAGTTCAATATCTCACACAGGGAATCCTAGGGCTACATCCTGGATTCCCAAAGTGTCAATACTGAACTACACTTGTCTAGTTATTAAGATATATTTAGCCTGGTTCTCTGCTGTCTTGCACTTTGTGTGGTTGTTTACACTTTTGGCTGTTCTAATTTGCACAGGTGTAAATAAATACAGAATGTGTATGGCAGTGGAGACTTAGGCCCATAAAATCAGAGGAATGAGGACTTTTCTTAGTTTGATACTGTACTTTGAATAATTAAGTCTGCATGTGTGCAAAGTCTGCAATTAATGCTGCAACCTGATATGTGATTCTACTTACTACTTTTGTGTGTGTGTGTGTGTGTGTGTGTGTGTGTGTGTGTGTGTGTGTGTGTGTGTGTGTGTGTTGTTTTTTTTTTTAAAAAGTGCACTGTTTTCATTAGTGATAATGGAGATAGCTTAAACTCAGAAAATAAATTTATCTCTAGACATATGGAATATGTATTTCTTCTGAGGAGTTTGCTGTGGTTTTCATTGATCCTGACCTTGGTGTCAGGAATATATATTAATTTATCAAAGTGCAGGAACCTATACTCAGGCTATAGAGTAGTTAAAATAGCATACAGTAGTAGAGGATGGATTCATGTGACCTTATGTATGTAGTACTGCCATATTAAAAGACAGATTTAGTATTAAAGAAATATTTAGCTTTCCAATTTTAAGTGTCAGTTACCCATCTGACTTTTCCAGAAATCTTAAAGCCGTTCCCATGAATACTAACCTTTAAAGTTTTCCTAGTGGTTAAATAGGAATTCTAGTTTTAGGGCTTTTAATGTCTGAAATACCAGCACACCCAGTCCAGAGAGACTTGATCTCAATGTGCTGAATTGGTTCATTTCCAACAGCAGTTTCTTGGAAGTGGGAATGGTAGTGGCTTGCTTTGTGTTTCTGTATCCCTAGTTGATTATAGGAACGCTGGAGGGAGAACTGAAGAGCAGTGGATAGCTAATTCCTGTATTTCATAACTGCTATTGTTTAATAGATTTCCAGATGAAACATATAGTACCATCCATGAAAAGTAGGAGTGACTTAGATGTCTAGCCATTGGTTTTGCAAAACCTAAACTTCCTAGAACCACAAGCTCAAATCCTGGTAGGGTTGTATTACTCTTAGGTTTTATTATTTCCATAGCACCATTTAAAAATAAAGGATTGCTTTAGAATAGAATATGGCTATCTGAGGGTTTTTACCAGAGAGCTAAATCCTGGCCTCCTAAGTCTTCCTCACCCACAAGACCTCTCCAAGATCATCAAAGGGAGGAGAACCCTGCCTTCCCCACTCTAAATCTTGGGGAACCTGCACAGTCACTCCACGATTGGTAATGCAGCTTAGGCACTATTAACTGTGAAGCGTGGCTGCTGCGCTCTGCTCTGCAGGAGACGTTGGTGAAGTCACCTTTTGCCCCTACTCGTGTTTATTAGAAATATGGTGGTCCCAGTTATTTGGGTCCTGTTCATATGCAAGAGAGAGGAGAGGGTTGGACTTATCCTTTAGTAAAAGCCAAAAGATAACACTGCTCTACAGCCAAAATGCTTCTGAAATAAATGTAGTCCAACTTTACTAATTCTGGGTCACTGAGAACGAAAATGATGCTTAAAATTGATTGGCTCTAGTTTTCAATATATGCTATTAGGTCAGTATATACGACCCTTGACTTGGGAATGGCGGAGGATAAGTGTGTTTTATAAAGGGAAGGGATCTCAATTTAAACCAGAAATGACTAAAATACATGTTTGACTGGATCTATGAATAAATCTATGACTGGGTTTGGACAGTACTTGCTTTTGAGGCAAAACAATGAATGATGCAATCTGAAGCTGGTATTGCGTCATACATGATATGAATTGCATCATGTTATTCCTAGAAGTCATGGATGATGCAATCATAACGAAGCTTACATCACTCTGCTGAACAAATTGCCCTATATCAGCTCTAGAAATCATACAGTGTCACGCTCTCTTACTTGTCAGTGTTTGATTTTGCAAAGGGACACATTTCTGTTTAGCCAAAGTGAGCAGAGATGCCTCGTACTTGTGTGAACAGTGCAGATAACTTCTGCTATGTTTGTCGTGAAGTGACTTTTGCATCACAAAAGCGCAGTATAACCACTATGGTTAAGAAAGCCTATCACCTTTATTTTGGCTGCAAAATTGGAGATCAGGACAAGAAGTGGCCCCACACGCACATATGCTGCAACACTTGTGCAACAAATCTTCGCCAGTGGTTGAACAGGAAAAGGAAATCTATGCCTTTTGCAGTGCCAATGATTTGGAGAGAGCCAACAGATCATATCAGCAATTGTTACTTCTGTATGGTGCCTCCAGTTGGGAAAGGTGTGTCAAAGAAGAAAAAGTGGACCGTGCATTATCCAAACATTACATCAGCTATACGCCCAGTGCCCCACGGAGAAGGACTGCCGGTTCCTGATGCACCAGAATCATTCTCACTTGAGTCAGACGAGGAAGAGGATGAAACTTCTGGCCCTGAACCATCAATGTCACAGGACCCACATTTTCTCCCATCCTCCTCCTCTGAACCACACCTCGTAACACAAGGTGAACTGAATGACCTTGTCAGGGATTTGGAACTACCCAAGAGTAAGGCAGAGCTGTTGGGCTCCAGACTACAGCAGTGGAATCTCCTGGCAGGCTATCAGGGCAAATGGAGCCCATCAATGCTTGCAGACTATTGCTGAACAGTGACAAGAGACGCTCCATTTAATGAATACAAGACACAAGCCAAGAAGCGCCGAGTAGACACTGAATAGGACTAAACTATGTACATAATAGTTTTTTACCTTTTGTTTCATAATACATTTTATTTATATAACCCTTTTGCTGATTTTTAAAGTGTTACATAAACAGGACAGGTGAAATATCATGTAAAGCAACTATAAACACATGAAAAGACCTAGGTTTACAATTTATGATTAAAACTCTACTATCTACACAATATACATAGACATACAATGTAAAAACTTAAATATCTTAGAAACAGTAGCCAATCAGTTGTTTTAATTGTCATATTTGAAGTCAGCACATCAAAATACATAATAAATATCACATTTTATCTCTGAAGCAGACGACTTCTCAAAAATTGTAGACCAGTGTAATTTATGACACTTTATCCTTTTTATAGAATTATAGGACTGGAAGGGACCTTGAGAGGTCATCTAGTCCAGTCCCCTGCACTCATGGCAGGACTAAGTATTAGCTAGACCAGGGTGGCCAACCTGTGGCTCCGGACCCGCATGTGACTCTTCAGAAGTTAATATGCGGCTCCTTGTATAGCCGCCGACACCGGGGCTGGAGCTACAGGTGCCAACTTTCCAATGTGCTGGAGGGTGCTCACTGCTCAACCGCTGGCTCTGCCACAGGCCCTGCCTCCACTCCACCCTTTCCCGCCCCCTCCTCGAGCCTGCTATGCCTTCGCTTCTCCCCCTCTGAGCCTCCTGCACAACACAGAACAGCTGATTGGGAAGTGCGGGGAGGGCGGTGGGGCTGCCAGTGGGCAGGAGGCGCTGGGAACGGGCGGGGAGGGGAGCTGATGTGGGGGGCTGCTGACATATTACTGTGTCTCTTTGGCAATGTACATTGGTAAATTCTGGCTCCTTCTCAGGCTCAGGTTAGCCACCCCGATCTAGACCATCCCTTACAGGTGTTTGTCTAACCTGCTCTTAAAAATCTCCAGTGATGGATTCCACAACCTCCTTAGGCAATTTATTCCAGTGCTTAACCACCCTGACAGTTAAGAAGTTTTTCCTAATGTCCAACCTAAACCTCCCTTTTTATATGATTCTGTCTCTATACCAAGGAACAGGAAGGTCAACTTAGATCTCCATGTGATTATATCATCACCACTGAACAAACACGATATATTCATGGAGAGGAGTCATAGTGTTTTTAAGAAATGCACCTTCTGCCTTATATTGCACCAATAAATCAGTAAAAGATATAATTGAATTAGGTATTTAAAAATAGAATTCAAGAAGAAAATTGGAATAAATAGATTTGTAATTACTTGGATAGCTTAATATGCTCGCTATATGGAATTGCTGAAGCAACTGTTAAGCTTGGTGGCTTTTGTTTATTTTTTAGTCATCAGCTAAAAGAACCACACTCTGAAAGAAATGAATGTAAGGTACTTCCTTAGCACCAGAAGAAACACACAGTGACTTCATTGCAGTTTTGCCTGCTCCCCTTTAACTCAATGACAAAAGTCTCCTGGACTTCAGTGGGAGCAGATGTGTCCTTACTTTTGGATGTCCTGGGGATGATCTTTTCTTTTCCTTGTTCTAAAACACTCCAGTCCCAATTAAATAAAAAATTAGTCTGATAAAGACTAAGGAGACTAAATTGTAAGAATCTAATTCAGCTACAGTATGAGGCAAGATGTCTTATAACTGAGACTTCCATCGTATATTAAGACTATCTAAAATTTTATCCACAATGGGCAATGGCTTGAATTTGAGACAATTCATTACTTTATTTAGATAATCATTTTGGTATAAATGCACCAAAGGAACCTCTCTTAAAGGCACAAAACACAGCAGGAACTTTTTTCTAAGAAGTCCTATTGCAGTAATGTGGGATAGCCTTAGTATTTTCTAAGCCCTGGTCTACCCTAGGGGATGGGGATCAATCTAGGATACACAACTTCAACTACATGAATGACGTAGCTGAAGTCAACCTACTTAGACCACTCATCGCGGTGTCATCACTGCGGTGAATCAACCACTGCCGCTCCCCTATCGATGCTGTCTGCGCCTCTCGCGATGCTGAAGTACAGGAGTTGACGGGAGAGCATTCGGGGGTCAATTTATCGCGTCTAGACTAGACACAATAAATCGACCCCTGCTGGATCGATCGCTGCCTGCCGATCCAACCAACAGCTTATGTTGGCCTAACTTATGTTGCTCAGGGGCCTGAATAAATCACCCTCCTGAGTGACATAAGTTATACCAACATATGCACCAGAGTGGACAGTGCTATGTTGGCAGGAGAGTTTCTCCCACTGACATAGCTTCTGCTGCTCGCAGGGACTGGAGTAATCAACTAAGGGTATGGCTACACTTGAAATTTCAAAGCGTTGCCGTGGCAGCGCTTTGAAGTGTGAGTGTAGTCAGAGCGCCATACAGAGCTCTCCCATCGCTGCCCGTAAACCACATCCCTTACGGGTGTAGCTTGCAGCGCTGGGAGCCGCGCTCCCAGCGCTGCAGTACTAATTACACTGAGGCTTTACAGCGCTGTATCTTGCAGCGCTCAGGGGGGTGTTTTTTCACACCCCTGAGCGCGAAAGTTGCAGCGCTGTAAAGTGCCAGTGTAGCCATGGCCTAAGAGCGTCTTCCATTGGCATCAGTGCAGCTGTGCCACTGTAAACTCTCTAGTGTACTTATGCCCTTAGTCTTCCTCCATAAAACCTCCTTTCCTTAGTTAGAGAGAGGAATCTAATCAAAGGCACTGACTTTCTAATGTGTTGGAGGATTCTCGACCCCAACCCAGCTCTGTCCCAGGCCCAACCCCCACTCCATCCCTTCTCCCAAGCCCCTGCCCTGCCTCTTCCCACCCCTGCTGTGCCCCATCCCACCTCTTCCCACTCCATTCTACCTCCTCCCCTGAGCACTCCCAGCCCTTGCTCTTCCCCTCCCCCCCAGTCCCTCTTGCAAAGCACAGAACAGCAGATCTGCAGTGGGCAGGTGGTGACGAAGGAGTTTGGCGGGGCCACTGGTGGGTGGGAGGCGCTGGGGGGTGGGAAGCTGTCTGCCAGTGGGTGCTCAGCACCCACCTTTTTTTTTTTTTTTTTTTTTTTTTTTTTTTTCCCCCTGTTGCTACTCCAGCCCTGGAACACCCACAGAGTCAGCGCCTATGAATCTAATGTCACAGTTGACCACTATTCCGGGAACAGTCTCACTTCAGATAAGCGCTGAAGTAGTTTGCACAGTACATTTAGATTGTCAATATACTCTTTAGAGTACATATACATACATTCATAAACCTACTGCAGTCATTAATGACGTTTCAATGAGCCTGTTCTGAATGCAGTAGCTTAAATGTAATACAGAGAAGCATGTTGTTTTCAGAACTAATATCCTCAGTAATCACAGAAAAGCTATTTACTCTGACACACCTTTAGGGTGTTCACCTGTTGCTGAAATCAGTTTGTGTTTCCTTTATCTTGTGAGTTTGTTAACGAAAAAAACACAGTGCTTTTCATATCAGTCCATCACTTGTCATATTCACTCTTCTGGTACATTTATCTGTAATCAGCCTGGGGTATGTTTAAAAAGCTGTGAGCAAGAGGCTGGCCCACAAATGTCATTAATGCATTATGACATTTTTATTTTGTTTTTTAGCTGGGGCATCGAGGCTCAGACACTAAGGCCTTGTCTACACTGCCACTTTACACCGCTTCAACTTTCTCGCTCAAGGTATGAAAAAACACACTCCTGAGCGCTGCAGGTTTCAGCACTATAAAGTGGCAGTGTAGACAGTGCACCAGCATTGGTAGCTGCCCTCCCAGTGCTGGTGGCTACTCTTCTTGTGGAGGTGGTTTTTTTTACAATGCTGGGTGAGCTCTCTCCCAGCGCTAGTGCCACGACTACCCATAAAGCACTGTCACAGCAGTGCTTTAACATTGCTAGTGAAGACATGCCCTAAGGCAAACAGAATACAATCAGCTAGCCTCCCTCATGTTAAAACATTAGCAATTTGGATAATAATTTTAGTATAAATTGGCTGAAGGTGTTATTTACGCCTAGCTAATACTAGGTAACTAACTATGGAGGAGAGTTGGTCTTTTTCATGATTCGCCTTGTGTGTTCATTTTCAATAAGTCTGAGGACCTCATGTGCTCTGTACAAAGGTGATATGTACCAAAGTTGTATGTCAATATTTAATTTCTATCAATAAATAATGTTCCAGGAACTATACATGAAACAAGATATCAGATTAAAATATCAGAGACATAATATTAAATCAGAGTACTATGCATGAAGATCTTCTGAAATAAGGGCTTTGCAGACCATTTAAAAAAGTCCTTGCTCTGAAGTTCTTCTCAGAACAGGGGGGTTTGCTCTGAAAAATCAAGGCCAAAAAGACAAGTATACAGTATCCTTTCCAGTACTGCATCCAGAAGCTCAGCAAGTTACCTGGGATCCAGTCGATTAAATGCTGAAACTAGAGATGAGCCTGAACCAAAACTGTGGATCCAAACCCCAGATGTGGGTCAAGGCCTGAGTCTGCAACTCAGATTTACCTCTCTAGTGGTCTGAATCTGAGCAGAGACTCCAACCAACCTGGAGAGTCTTCTGTCCCTTCAGTTTTTTTCTAGAGCTTTTGGCACCCATAGTTCCCAATTTACCAGTTCCATTACATCCAACTTTCCTGCATACTCCAGTCTGAGCTCCCATTCCCTGGGAGGGTCTTGGGCTACCTTTTGCCCTCCTAGCGTATGCCACACAAACAAATATAAAAGGTGCCCTGCTTTCAGAGGCCCACATGGGAAAAGGACAAAGCATAGAAAGCTCCCCAGAGAACGTGAAATTCCTCGAGCCCCAGCATATATCAAACAAAAGCCTCGCTTACTAATATTTGTAGAGCAGGTTTTTAGCTGGCTAGAGTCCTGTCTGAATGACTGCAAGGGACAAAGCAAGTTAGAATGTTCCAGTCAGCCTGGGTGTAACCCAGTTTTTATAGTTTCTACTGGATCTCTAATATGCAGGAACAATTAAGTCACTCATAATTTAGTGTGGTACAGAAAGTGTTCAGCCAAAAATAGCGATGGTAACTTCCTACTTTTAGAATTCTCTGCAAACGTCAGAAGATCTTTTTTTCCCAGTCTCCTTATGTTTCTTTTTTAAACATAGCTGGAGATAGATTGAATGAGTAGTAATCAAGATATTTAAAAGTGATGCTGTGAAGTCCATAAGGTCCCAATATTTATTTTACCTTTGAAATGGCCATCATCTGGTACTAAAATATCCTCCAGATTTGATTTCTATATGAGAAATACAGATGAGGATGGAAAATCCACAGCCCTGTCACTGAAAAAATAATGTATTTTTTAAAAAAACCCACAATGCCCTCTTCTTGTATCATCCTCTTATTTTTGGATTTATAGTAGCCCGTAAACTAATAAACACTATTCCCGGAGTTATCTGTCATCATTGAGAATGCAGGTGCACAAATAAGGAAGAAAATGAAAGGGAAGTTAATATCAGCTTAGTGCGTTTGCCAGGCAAAAAGACACAATCAGTAGCTAAAGAAATGTTACATTCATGCTGTTAACAAGATATTGCAAACAATGAAAATGTTAAGTATTTAGATGAATGTGTCTTTAAGGGTCTCTTTGTGGCTTATTATTAAGCCAATTGAAATGCTTTGAGAAAAAGGAAGTTCTCTCTCATTGTAATGGAGCCATGAGCTTTTATGGGCTTAGACCTTTGGCATGGGATTTTTGTAACAATTAAAGTAATTTCTCACCCCTACCACTTCCACACCTTTCTCAAACATTAAAAGTGTGGGAGTGGTTTCATTTGGTTCAGTAAGGGCAAGTCAGGATCATAACTACACTAGTAGGGGGGATATTTTCTTTTTCTTCTAATCCATTTACTATAGCTGTAGCTACAATAGCACAAAAATCTCACTTTTCCCCAAATCCTGCCCCCTTTTTCCTGTCCAAGTAATTCGGCTGAGCACTGAAAAACTGCTGTGGCAAGAGTCAAGGAAAAACCTCACACCCAGGTTTGTGGAGTGGTAGCAAGAGCCACTTTGGGTATGTCTGCACAGCAATTTAAGCCCAGGCTCAAGCCAAACCCTCTTTGTGTCTGCACTGCAAATGTGCTACTAGAGGAGACCCAGGGTCCCAGGACCCTGCAGGGCTGGAGGGTCCAAGCTTATATTAAGCTGGGACTTAGGGACTGAGCCCTATTGGTTTCCTGTGCACATGCAGCCCCAGCTTGACTCAAGTCCCAGAAGTTCTCAGGATGTATCTCAGAGTTTCTGGCAACAGAGGAGCAGCGATGCAGACAGCCAGCAAAGCAGCTGGGGGCGTCATTACTGTCTGGCTGAGCACACATTCTTCCTGCTCCTCTCGCGATGGTGGTGGTGGCTATGGCTTCACCTTGCCACTGCAAAGGGAGCAAAGTTGACAGGCAGGAGGCAGCTGCCAGGATGATGAGGGTTATTTCTCCCTGGGCCATGCTGAGCCAGGCACCCTGCCAATCCACCTTCCTGCAGCGCCACCACTTGGCCACTCTCTGGCCCTGACTCCCGTCCATGGGGACAGAGGCAGCATGCACTTTGAAGCAGTAAGTGGGAGCCAGCCTGCAAAATTCCCTGCGGACTCCTGGGGATCTGTTATCTCTACCTTGTGGGGTGTGGCAGGGGCAGGGATAAGGTATCCTGGGCGGGTGCTGGAGCGCACTGCACCCCATGCAAGCCCTGGGGATGCATGGGATGGGGGTGGTGTTCTTTTGATACCTTCACTTTATATCGAACTTAAAAACAGACAGAAATAAACACACACCTTCACTGAACATCCCATTTTAAATATTTAAGAATTGCAGAGTTTTATTTTAGTAATTTCCCAGCCCTGGAGTCTGATGTACTAATTATTCTCAGAACAGGTGCACATGGGCATTTTCCTGCCAATGTGACTCCACCTAGAGCTGGAGAGCCCAATTCTCAGATTAGATGGCAGTTCAGCATAAAGCCTTCTCCAACTGTAGTCATTCTACTGAGACCAAAGGAGCTAATTATGCAGCTTATGTACTCACATGCTGCTTATGGGCACATACATCCCATCAATAGCATTGCCACACCTAGGAAATAGAGTGGGCAGTACAATCTTCCCACAGTGCACCACATTCCTAGGGCCCAGCAGTGGTTCTCAATCTTTCCAGACTACTATGCCCCTTTCAGCAGTATGATGTACCCCCAAGTTTCACCTCACTTAAAAACTCCTTGCTTACAGAATCAGACATAAAAATACAAAAGTGTCACAGCACACTATGACTGACAAATTGCTTACTTGCTCCTTTTTACTGTGTAATTATAAAATAAATCAATTGGAATATAAATACTGTATTTATATTTCAGTGCATAGCATATAGAGCAGTATAAATGAGTCGTATGAAATTTTAGTTTGCACTGGCTGCACTAGTGCTTTTTATGTAACCTGTTGTAAAACTAAGCAGATATCTTGATGAGTTTATGTACCCCCTGGAAGACCTCCACATACCCCTGGTTGAGAACCACTGGGCTAGAGTGTTGACACTGGGGTGGTGAGTGCTAGGTGCTTTGGGATAGGGTTACTTTGATTAAGGTCTATGCACTGCAGTGTGGATGTAAGAGCCCTAGGTTTGAGCACGGGTCAGAAAATTCTTAACCTAGAGTTAAAATGCAGTGTAGATGCTCAAGGTCAGAGTTCCCTTTCACAGGTCAGCTGACTTGAGTCCTACTAACCCTAGGCTTACTTGCTGTGTAGACATAGCATCTGTGGCCACTACTCCACCACAGCTCTTGCACAGTCCAGTGCTCTCCTACAGGAGGAAGGATTGGGCAATATGCATAGCAACAGATCCTCTGGACCTGCCACAGCCCCTGTCCCCAGATGTGGAGCTATACTAAGAGCCTTTCTAAGCTGGGCTCTACAGTGTGAAGAGGGGTGGGATCTTCTGTCCATTCTGGCAACTTTCCACACACCCTCGCCCCTCTGGCATATCTGAACTGTGGCACTTCTGCTTCGTCAGGGCCCTCTGCACCTGCCTGTATGTCCAAATCCTTACTATAGTCAGTGTTACTTGGGCTAAATGACACTGTATGTGTGTGTCTGTGTCAGACAGAAAGGGGAACAACGATTAAGTAAATGTTTTCATAAGAAACAAAGATCAAATAGCCTAGACTGGACTTTAGGGTCAGAGTGGAAGGCTGGTCTCGTGGTTAGGGTGCTAGCCTGAGACCTGGATTCAGTTCCTTGTTCTCCACACACTTTCTGGGTGACCTTGGGCCAAGACTCTTAGGCCTTGTTTCACTAGAAAGAAGGTGTTTGTTACCACGTGTTCACTACGTGTTAATACTGTAATCCTACATGTTAAAACCCTAGCGTAGATGGAGTATGTGGTATCAACCCTATGCAGAAATATAGGCTTTACCTTGCCCAGTAATGTGTTAAAACTACACCTGAGTGTAATGTCTAAGTGCTGAATAATTTACAGTAATTTCCTTGACTCTTAACACATACATAAAACTGCTGTGAGGTGAGAGGATCACATTCAGTCCCCATTACTTTACCCAACAAGGAGTTAAGTGGGTCATGTTACTCTTTGGGATGACTATGTGCTCGAGCAGGAGACACCTGTAATATTACTCTGTTCAGCAGCCTTCCAACAGAGTGTAAGAGATTTTACTTTTGCAATACTTAGTTGCCATTGGCTAATGGAGCAAGAATTTCAAGTATTGCAGTTAAGTGTAATGTGCTGCTAGAGCAGTGCATACCACATAATCAGCAAAATGCACCATTAAATACTCTTACAAATTAGATGCACTATAAGTTGCAGATTGGAGTATTGCAATAACAAAACTTGAATAGTCATAAAATGGGTCAGATAGTAGCTGGTCGTATGTGAATGTACCAAAAGAAAGGCCACAGGAAACCCTTTCCTCTCCACCATGCCTGCACAGGAGGCAGTCTCAATATGGCGTCAGATAAAGAATATCTTTTGAAACTACACAGAATATTTTAGCTCAGAAGAACATAATTACTCTAGCATTTGATGCTGGGGTTAAAACCCGTACTCCTGCAAAACATTTGGTGGTATCTTGAGTGATCACAAGTGGTCAGGACTTTTGTGTTACATTTCATTTGAAAGACTGTACCCTTCAGTGATGCATTGCTGGGGCATTAGCTCAGTACTGACTCAAAGGAAAGAGCACCAATTAACTTATCAACAACACTTCCTGCAGAATCCTAGGTTTTTTAGCTGCTCTCCCATGCAGACTCTGACCAGACACAGCCCTGCTCACTTCTATGAGATCAGACAAGAACAGAGCCTGAAGAGGAATGGCTTCACATAATGGTTATCAAGTTATTTCTTATCCCTTCTCGGTGTGAATGAAGTGAAGCTAAGTGGTTGTGGCACTCAGAGATTGCACAGGGGGAAAGTCAAACACACCTGCACCCTTCTCTAATTCGTTAAAATACATATTTTCAGGGTCTCCTTTTAACCAGATGAGGCACACACAGCAACATAACAGATTTTCATATACGGGGCTCTATGCATTTACATGCTTTACAGGAAAAGCAATGAGATATGACCAGATGGGTAGAATGTTTATAAGTAGAGTGTTCAGGGAATGATATTTTCCCCGCCATGTCTCATTAGATGCAATAATGAGATTATAACATGGAACACTGCATGTTAGAGAAACTCTTTAGTAAAGGTTTATTATTTTGTTTAATGAATTTTAATAGTAAAATAAGGTGTAGAATGGCATCAGAAAAGGGTAGAAAAGAATGAGTAGAGATGGGGGCTGATGCAAGGGCCATTGAAATGAACAGAAAAGATTCCTGTTGACTTAAGCGGTCTTTACATCAGGTGTGTGAGTACAAAAGGCACTAAAATGGCATTTGAGCATACTGTGACTCTGGCCTCATCCTTACCTTACTTTTCTTCTCTTTCCTAATGTGACTCAACCAAATTCATTAGAGCTGTCCTGTGGTGGTGAAATGTTGAAGGCAGGTTCTGTCTGGACAGTCTAGTCAACATTCCCTTCCCTTCCCTCCCTTCAACTCTCTCCTCCTTCTCCCTGTCACAGACACAGAAGTTTCTGCTCTCGTCCTCTAACCCCTCCACTTACCCTAGTGAGGCCATCTCATTTCCTGATCTCCTTCACACCCACTCTTATCATCTCCTGCATTTTTTTTGCATAACCTCTCACTCTCCTATGGCTCTTATCACTCACATTACCTTGGGGTAATTAACAAGCATGAGTTATCCTGGGGCTCACAATGATGATCAGGCATTTTACTTTTCTTGCTCAGTAAACTCATTAAAAATGAAAAATTAGATTCTGCAGAAGTTGATGGATAATTCCCTCAAACTCACTAGGAAAAGCCTCCTACTAACTTCTGGTGATTTTTATTCCAAGCCCTGGTCTAGACAATGTCATTCTCTCAGAGCTAAATGCATCCTATTTCACAGGCACTGAGCACATCAATTATTTCGCTGAAACTTGTATAAACAAGAGCTTCCACTAGCGTATCAAGCATAACAGGAACCATTACCCCAGTACAACCTGCAGAGGACAAGGCTATGAATGCTCAAAAAAGCAAAACAGGTAATATATAATCACCTATCACATAAAACACATCTGAAAATCTGGCCTTGTTGAATGAAAACATCACAAATTTGTTGCAACTGTAATGTCACTACCATAATTAGTTAAGAACTCACAGCATAGCTGTGAACATTCTTTGTTCCAAATGGCTAATCAAAAGACTGGATGATGTTCAGCCCATTTTTAAAAATTGGAATAAATAGTTCATTATCTAATGCCATATAAAAAGTTTAAAAAAAATAAAAAGCACACAAATATTAACATTAAAAAACTAATGATGTTTGGAGACATGGGAAAATTTGTTTACCTCTATCATCACTGCCACCTTTGTTGTGAATAAACTTATTCTATGTTCAAGTTAAACACAGCTCGTTTTGTACTGTTTGTACTTGGCAATAGTGTTCACACCAAACTGAAACCAAAGAAAGGCACCTTAGTAAAAACTAAGAGCCAGATCGGAAGCAAATTTTAGGAAAAATAAATCAGTTTGGAACATTTATTTTTCATGGAATGTAGAAGGGAATAATACCAGAAAAGAGAGAGAGAGAGAGAGGTTCAGGGGGCCCTTGAAACATAATATTAACACTGGGCATAGTGCCAGTCCACAAGTAAATGTAGGAAGGATTTTGCCCAGAAGGCATTTGTGGCTAATCCTAGTTATTAATGAACAGTATAAGCTGTCAATAAAGGCATATGGTCGTTAAGTCTCCTTTTTATCATTCATTTAAAGTTCTTTACTGGCATAAACAATAAATAAAGAAACCTGAATGTGAATAATGCAACAGCTAGAACATTTGGACTCTGATTTTTAACTATTCTTTTAATTATGAAGAAATAATTAGAAAGGAACATCAACACCATGTGTTGTCCAGACATTTGAAACAACACATCAAAATTTTTTTGCCACTTTTATGCATGCCTAATTAGGTTTCACTGAAAACCAAGTCTTTCCCCTTCACTCTTTTCAAAAAAATGTGATTGATTATGGGTGTGACTGGAAAATAGTTTTCAGCCTCTCTATTTTAAAGGATTAAGCGTTTTGCCCAGAAAATATCTTCAGAACGCACAAATCATGCATTTATCTCTTTGTACATGTGTCCTAGAAAGACTAGTGAAAATTTAAATTGAGGATTCTATTTTAGTCTGATATATAATGAAAGATGTTAATTACATTAACACTGACATCAAATCTTCACATTGCGTCATTGGCACCGCTAGGGAGGGATCAACGGACATGAGGGAAAGACACTGACATCCATGGGGCCATGATTTCAAAAGTGTAGAGATCAGTTTACTGTACAGATAAAGATTCATTTATAAGACAGCAGTTCACCATAAAGAGAGGCTTTATTAACTGAACAAATAGGCAATCTTTGTTATAATTACTGTTCAGTATTCTCTGAAAATTCCCAAAACATTTTTTGGCACAGCAAGTTACCACAGCAGGAGTAATGTCCAAATGCCGTCTGGGAACCATGGATCTTCAGACAAGATTATCCATGCCCTCATGTGGGACTCTCCAGAGGCAACAGCATAGCTATATTAATGAAAAAAATAAGTTACCATAGAATTGTCCATGTAGAAAAATATCTCCACTGCCTGTGAGTTGGGATAATAATTATAAACACATACACTAGAACAGGGGCGGGCAAACTTTTTGGCCTGAGGGCCGCTTAGGGTTTCGGAAATTGTATGGAGGGCTGATTAGGAGAGGGGGGCATGGCTGGCCTGCCCGCCTGTCCCCCGCGTCCCCCACTTCTTGCAGCCGATGGCTCCCCCGGGACTCCTGTCCCATCCAACCCTCCCTGTTTCCTAACCGCCCCCGGAACCTCTGCCCCTGACTGCCCCCTGCCATCCCCATCCAACCCCTCCTCTCATTCCTGATGGCCCCCCTGGGACCCTTGCCCCATCCAACCACTTCTTTTCCCTGACCCCTGACTGACCTCGGAACCTGTGCCTCTGACTGCCCCCCACCACCGCATCTAACCCCCCTCTCCTTCCTGACTTCCCCCCCTGGGACCTGGGCCCCCATTCAGCCCTCCTCTGACCATACCCTGGGCCACGCCTGTTAGAAATTGGTGGTATGAAGATGACTAGGCCACTTGGGAATTCCCTTACATCAGCAGAATCCTTTGCTATCCCTTTAGGACAGCTTTATGGTTCCTTTGTGCAATTGGATTTGGGAGTGAGCAGGGGCCACATCGTCCCTAAAGTTCCATAGCAAGAGTCACAGAAGAAAACACACAGGCAGAAATTAAACTAAACACAAAAGTGACTGAATCCATGTATAACTCTAAGAAGCAATGCTTATGCAGCAAAACATGGAATATCTGTACTGTTTGGAAACTACTGCATGCCACCAACTTTACAAGATCTATGCAGTGTCTACAGGGACACTATATCGACCTAACTACACCGACATAAGCCCTTTGCCTCTTGTCGAGGTGAAGTTATGTCAGTGTAATAGGGCACTGACGTTGGCGGGAGCAAGGCTGTAGTGTGTACACTGACATAATGAGGTCGACATAAGGTGCCTTATGTCGACCTAATACTGTAGTGAAGTCCAGGCCTTAGTTTAGCTTCAAAAATAGAAGCAACTAGCAAAATATCTGTCTAGTTAAGAATGTGATTTTAAGCTACTGTTTAAAGACCCTCTAAGGATTATTCTGTGAACTAGTATTCTGCTGAAACAATACTACAGTTTTATTATTCTGCCATTTTTCTTGCATAACAAAGAATCTATAAAGATCATATGATTTTGCAGACAGAAGTGATGCAGGTCAGCTTTCCTATATATTTTAAGTATGAAAACAAGCTAAAATAGATCACTGGCAAAACAGATGAGCTAGCAGCATTTGGTAACTGCTGGAACTTTTAGGTTTTCTCAAGAGTTGATTACAAAACAGAAGGCAGCTCTAAAGCTCTTTAATGTGACTTGCAGTTGAACGTGTTTACAAAATTTTAATAACCTAAAATACTGAACACTTTTTAATACCTTCTTTAGTTCCGTGTTCTAACAGCTGTCCACTCCAAAAGCAGGGTTCCTCCAATCATGCATCCGTGCCTTCATCTCAGGTACTACATGAATTCACTTGGCGATTTTCATGATGTCAAAGAGCCAGAAACTGAAGTGGACTATTCTGGAAACAATATGCTGCCTGCTGTTGCACTGGTGGGCAGGGAGGAGGGGAAAGAGGCAACATATTTACCCCCATAAGCAGTTATGCAGGATACTTCCATACAGCACAGGCGTGCATTGGGAGCTACAGCTGACTAACATGGTACTGGGTATGTTTATGCTCTCTCCTAACTGGGTTGTGCGTATGTTGCCACCAGCTGTAAGTGGTGTGGTAGCTGATGGGAGGGCGTGTGGCTCCTACTCAGAGGATCAGTGAGGTGCACTGCACAGTGTGTTGCCCTGAACTGTCTGACTGGATTCCTGTAGCATAGGAATCAAGCAGCGACCATAACATTGGTTGCTGACTCCAGTAATAAACAAAATAAAAAGTTAATAGCTCATGTTAGTGACACGTAAAACCTTCAGGAAACAGATCAAAATTCATAGTGTCTGTTTTATTCTATTTAAAATATATATATTTTGATTCTAGAACTACAAGACACACACACACACATATATATGTGTGTGTGTGTCTTGTAGTTCTAGAATCAAAAAAGCTCCCAACTTGAAAGACAAGGGTTTCAATGCTGCTAGATGTGAAAGATAATAATGCCTTTAATGTTCTGTAGCACCTCATCAGAAATGTGCTTTTTCTGCAGATGTGATCTTAACTCAATTAACTCAACCTGAAATCCACAAAAAACGCTGAGAATTTATCTTTCACTGACTTTGCTGGATCTCTTTAATAATGGGGGTGGAAGGGAATTTGTTCAATATATTGGAAGGAGGGTAATTTTGAAAGCATTCTGCCAAAACCCTAACGGCAAATAGAAGGACTATTATACATTCATTACTTTGAAAATGAATCCTTTTGAAGGCTAGCTGTTGAAGAAGTGAGACTGCAGAAATTTGGCAGGAGAGAATATTTTTATTGTTAATAAACATTTTGGAGGAGATTCTGCCATTGATACCTGTAACAGGATGGCAGACTCTGTGAAGCTAAATAAGGAAGCAGAGCTTTTCTGTTGTGTCATTGAGATGACAGGTATAATCAGTGCTGAGTCATACTACTGGGTGGATTTTGTTAGCTCCAAGCAGGATATGAAGGATTGGAGAACACTAGGTTCTGGGATAGAAATCCTGTGGGGGGAAAAACACTAGGAACATTCTGGCTCAGGGACAGTAGCTTAGGCTAAGGTTTTATTGATTGGTTATTGTCTGAGTTAACAATGAAGTCAAAACCTAAAGAGAAAAAGTTTTTAACTATACAGAGAACATATATATTACATTCAGTGTAGGGTGGGAACTCTCCTGATGAAAACATCTAATCAAAGATCTAACTCCTATCATTCTTAAGCCTACATCAACCTTAAACAACTTTTGTGCTATGCTTTATACCAAGTGGAAGCTCTGCAGATATATTGATTTCCACAGCTACAGCTACAGAGGAGGTAAAAACACAGTGGCTCCTGGGGCTGGCAGCGGGAGCCCCTCTTTGCAGGGCTCCCGCGAGGAGAGGTTCCTCCTGTCAGCCTGCCCTGGGCAGCTGGGGCTCCTGCTATCAACCTGCCCCTGGCAGCCAGACAGGGCCGGCTTTAGGAAGTGCGGGGCCCAATTCGAACAGTTTCGACGAGGCCCCAGCTGGGATGACTAGGGGAAAAAAAAAAACATGTAAAAAAACACATGGGGCTTGTACTGACTGGGCCGTGCTCCGAGTCTTCGGTGGCACTTTGACCCGGAGTGAGCAAAGGACCCGCCGCCGAAGTGCTGCTGAAGACCCGAAGCGCTGCCAGGTGAGTAAAAATTAAAAAGGTGCCTCTAGCCAGGGAAGGGATTCTCACTGAATGCGAGGCCCTCTTAGGCGTGGGGCCCGATTCAGGGGAATTGGTGGAATAGGCCTAAAGCCGGCCCTGCAGCCAGAGCTCCCACTGTCAGCTAGATGTGCGACCTGAGAGCACCTTAAAGGTTCAGAAACCGGAAGGGAAATAAAGAGAACTCACATTTCATTTAAAAAAAAATCCTCATGATTTTTAAGCCAATCTCATGATTTTGGGGGGGTCTGACTCATGATTTTCTAATGGTGAGAGATGGCAACACTGAGTTACTTTGCAGAGAGGTAGTAGAGGAGTGCAATTAGTAGGACTCTAATCTAGCTCACAGATGATAGTCAGAACCCTCTGGGCAGGAGCAAAATTGTCAAGAACCATGCCAGTTCTCCACTCTTGCTGCAGCTGAGAGCAGCACCAGAGAAAAATGCTAGAGTTAATAGGGGAAAGGACTAAAAATGGGAGTATGTGGGAGGCTCTGGAGAGGGAGAAGAGACATAAAGCTCTCTGTCCCTTCTAGCATCGAGAGGAGAAGCAGGTGGGGTGAGAAGTTTATAAGATACCAACTTGTCAGAGTCTGAAACAAAAGATGAAACCCCAAGGAAGCTGCAGGGGCAGCATTATGGTAGAATGCCATCGCCCTCCCTCTTCACAACAATTTGGAGTTGCAAGGAGCAGGGCTGGCTCCAGCTTTTTTGCCGCTCCAAGCAGACAAGAAAAATAAATAAATAATTAAATAGAGCCGCAGTCGGCATTTTGGCAGCAGCTCTACCACACTGCTTCATTCTTCAGCAGCAGTTCGCTGACTGGTCCTTCCCTCTGAGAGGGACTGAGGGACCCGCCGCCGAATTGCCACTGAAGACCTGGATGTGCCGCCTCTTTCCATCGGCCACCCCAAGCACCTGCTTCTTGCGCTGGTGTCTGGAGCCAGCCCTGGCAGGGAGTGTTGAGCATCTCACTATGCAGTTGCTTATGAGCCTGGATGCTGAGGCACCCTTCCCCAACTGTCTTCTTTCATCTCTGCCTCTGGCTAGTTAGATGTTGAGTAAATGTAAGCTCAGGTATGAAGGAAGGCAGAGGGATTAATGTAGGAGAAGACTAACAAAGTACTTTGAATGGCATTTTCATAGTTAATGACAGCCCGGTAAATAAAGGGTAAATAAAGAGAACACTTCATTGAAGTATGTATAGTTCTAAAGTGTATACACTGAAGATGAAGCATCTACTCTGCCCTAGAGACCTGCGTGAGACTATATTTTTAATTCTGCTTCTGTCCCTCTCAACAATACCCACTCCCACCGGATCCTGCATTCTTTCTTACATTTTTATCCCGCTCCCATCCACAAAAACCTGATCCCGGAAATCCTGCAAGAGAGACAGATTCCCTCATGCTACTAAAAAAAAAGAAAAGAAAAGTTGGTTAATATATTATATATAGAAATGGAATTCAGACAATTTTTACCACTAAAATAATAAAACAAATCTTGCTTAAACCATGTAAAAAATACTTTAACTCCTGTTATAAGAGACATCAAATCTTTCTATCCCTCGCTTAAATTTAATTATTAAAACCTTTATTTTAAAAAAAGAAGAAAAAGAAAAACTTGCTTTACATTGCGGAAATCCTATTTATGACAAACTGATGAGAGATTTAGTGTTTTTCTGCAAATTCCTGAAGCCTTTTTCTTTGCCTACCCAGTCCCTCCCACAACAAAGTACATTTTACCTGCTTCCACTATCATGGCAATGGGTCCTCTGGGACCCATGGGAATTTAGTTTGGCAGTAGGGCTCTACTCTACCCTTCCCACCCTGGCACCTCGTTTACTCCCAGATGTATGAAATTTTAAGCATGTTTGAAAAGTGGGTTCAGGAGAGTTACAGCTCCCAGCTCTTCATAATTTGGTAGCTGTTTGGTCACTCACACAGCTCATCTTTTTAGCTGGTGGGTATCGGGGCAGCTTCCATTGCTGCCTTTGGGACAAATCCTCAAGGAGGTTGTATACATTTTAAATGTACTGGTTGTTGTTTCCAACAAGTGGAGTCAATGGCAACATTTATGGCACACTTGGAGCACTTGAGCCGACTCTCTGATTATAAGGGATATGCTCTATAATAGGCTGACGTGAGTTTACAGGGGAGTGGACTCAGTGCAGATTGTTTGTAGAGCCAATACTTGTTTTTTAAGAGGACCATAAACATTGTCTTAACAATAGAACCCACAACAAAAATCTGAACAGTTTGAGTGCTTTAGCACAGGGCAGTGTAATCTAGCAGCTAAAAATAAAAAACATGCCAATAAAACCAAGCACCTGCCTTGTTTCTGGTGTGTCTGCTGGCGGAAGCAAGGAAAGCAGAATTACTCTCCCAACAGCAGCTCTTTCTTTTTTTCTAAATGCAGAATGCAAATCATACATGAAAAGTGGGTAACGTTACCTCAGAGTTTTGCAGTAAAGTTTATAGTGCTGTGTGAAATTCATCTGGTTTTGGTTTGCAGACCCCTAACTTTCACTCTGAGTTTTGGGCTTCAGTGAACGCACAAGCTGAAAACAATATTCAGCCAAGCCAGATAAGTTTTACATGGTTTCACGTTAAAACCCTACAAAACATAGGCTTCAGCCACAATTTACATCTGGTACTATAAACTGAACGGATATGACCAAATATCCGTGAACCTAGCCTGTAATTTGAGTTTATAATAAAACTCCAAATCATTTGAGTTTCACCTGTTCTGAGCTTTCATTCTGAAAGTTTTGCACTCATTTAGCAAGGTAAAAGATGATTGGTGTGATTTCTGTTAGGTAACACACCTAACGACATTTACAACAAAGGAAAATGAAGACACTAATGGTTATTCACTGCATAAAGTCAGACAACACAGAGAGAAAAAGTTTCTGGCTACTTAGGAGATGATCAAGTTCTTCATGAGGCATACAGACACAACCATGGATGAGAGCTAGCATAAAGTGTGGAAATGGGTGCAGGCCCCAGAACTATTTGCATAAGAAATACAACTTTTTTTTTAGGTTGTTTAGGTTTGGTTTTACTGTTTTTAGATTCTACTTTTAAATTTTAGTACCAGACCCAAGTATTTAATAAGGATTAACTTTTACACAAAAGAGCTGTCTTCAACAAAATGTTAATAGTCCTGGAGGCTGTGTTGGCAAGAAGCCAGTATCTCACACAGTGCTGGAAAACCATAGGGAAGACAAAAGCGCATCATGTTGCTACAGTAAATTTCAAGACATAACAGGCATTCAGATTTGGTATTCTGCCATACTTCTAAGATAGTAACAATAAAATTATTTGCTGTGTGAAGTAACACATTGCATATAGCCTTTTAAATCTCTTTGGGTACAGATATCTTACTTAGCTGGCATGTCTGCCAGAGACATAGTTGCATAATACAGCATTTGCGAAATTGCTACTTATATATATTCTGATAGTATCCGTTTCTTATAGCAATAGTGTGAAGAAGGCCCATTTACAAATGAAATCTGTTGTTGGCACATCTGGTAAAAAAGCTTTCAGCTATAAAGATAGCTAATTCAGACATCTGGTTTTCAGTTAGTTTTCTTCCTCCAATAACACTCAATTTGCACATTGCAATATGTACATTAAACATTGTAAAAACAATTTAGAGGAAAATATTGATGTTGCGATTGTGCTTAAAGTGTGCTTTTCCAGACTAATGTAAACTATATCACTTTAAAACATTAGCTGAAATTCTGCCCACAATCAGTTATGTGAGCCTACTGCAGTTACTGGGCTGATAGATCTGTAACTTAGGCCCAGAGCCCATATAAATATAATCACAACCATAAAAACCTGTCTCCATGTAGTTTGCAGTGTTGTTGTAGCCATGTTGGTCCCTGGATATTAGAGGGACAAGGTGCATGAGGTAATATCTTTTATTGGAACTTCTGTTTGTGAGAGAGACAAGCTTTCGAGCTACATGGATATCTTGTTTCTAATCACCAACAGAAGTTGTTCCAATAAAAGATTATTATCTCATCCACCTTGTTTCCGTATAGGTCAGTTGTATCCCAGTATTGTAACCTTTGGGGGTCAAATTAATCCCTAGGGAAGAATTTAGCCCCTTTATGTTCTCAGTACCGTCTTTTCGGGTTTTTTATTGTGGACCACAATGTCAATAGCAAGATGTAGTGAATTCTGTTTACCAGCTGCCGTGCCAATGGAGATTAGGTATATTTATTTTTTGTTTTACGTTTTGAATTGCATGATTAATGTGGGAAATTTGAAACTCTTTGGAATACAGATATGACCTAATCAATACAAGTTAGAGTAAATCCTTTTGAGGTAGAAAATCTGACAGGAAGAAGATACCACAACAGCTTTGCAAAATTTCAGGCAGGCAGAGCTATATTGTAAAGTGTTAATGGAATAGCATACCATTTTAAATATGAGGTACTGTAATACTAACCAGTGAAGTAAAACATGCTCTCATTCCATTCTGTCAAAAAAATCATATAAATCATGCCAGCAAATACTTCTGTGAAAATAAAATCCTCTTGTATTCTGCAATTGTGCTGCTGTAGGATTTGCTTCTAACACTGTCCTTGCTACGGAGTTGTACTCCAAAACCTAGAGTGTAAGATAACGTTTCAAAGATTAACTTTTTAGAATTTTTAGATCCAGTTTTGCACAGAATATACTCTAACTAGTCTCTCCATATTAGTCATTAATATTTAGGACTGAGTCCTCTAAATTCTGGTCACAGCTCAAGTAAAAGGGTTTAAAAACAAAAGAATATATAAATTGTAGGGGTAAAGGAAGGAATTCTGACCACTAGCTTGTAGTATCAGTACACACATAGAGCAGAGCTTTGGAAGGAGTAGAGATTGTGGCTTCCTGCTTCCTCCTTAGCACTCTGTGTCATGATATATACCAAAAGGTGCATGTAACGTATCATTAGAAAACTAACAATTCACTGATCATTAATATTTCTGCGTGGTGTATGTGTAATGTCAAAGGACCCCGAGCGTCAGTAGGCAGGATTGAAACTGGGATCTCTGAAGTTTAGTGTATGAGTCTCTACTGCATGAGCTAAAAGCCACATGTATCTTAGCTAAAGCTGTAGCAAACTCATCAATCTTTAAGTGGTTTGGGCGCCACTAGAGTTTGGACAGAGCACCACACCCAGCAGGCATGGGGTACATAAGGATGGTCATCCTACAAAGGATTATAATATGTGCTGGAAATATGTCTAAAATGTGTTTAACCAGGCACATCAGGGGGAGTTGATAGTTTTTTCCAGACAAGGCAGTTCTGCCTGCTTGAATGTGTCTCCAATGTAAATTGAGCAAATTGTGACCAGAGAGAAAGAACAGCATATTTGCATGCCAGGCAAACAAAACAGTCAGGTGAGCAAATGGGGAAAAAATGATCACTTAACAATCTGTGCAGAGGATGGAGACTGCATTCCCAAGAAGCCTTCCTGCCTCTTGTAAGTCCATGAACTTTGAGAGAGAGATTTTTTTCTGAGGTTTACTGGACTGTGTGGAGAGGACAGAGAAGCCCTAAGTTATCTTCCACCTGAGGAGACAGGGAAAACCAACTCCTTGGACTATGTGTGGACCTGACTAAGAGCTAATCAGTCATTGCTGGAAAAGGAAGATTGGTCAGGAAACTAAAACTGTAGCTTGTTGAGTTAGGTTTTAGCCATTAAAAAGCATATTTTCACTTTTATTGGTGACTGTTTCTGTCTTTATCCCTTATATTTGAACTCACTAAACCAACCCAACAAGCTGTTGTTTCTGTCTCTTTAAATAAGAAGCAAACTTAAACAAGAAGAGGCTGTGCTTTGCAGAGAGACATCGCTAAGGAACTTGGGAGATGAGTTTACTGATTGTTACCTGCAAAGCATGGCTAAGACTGGCTGAGTCTTGAGGAGTTTGCTGGTGAGGAAGACAGACTGGTGTGTCAGAGAGCTGACAGTCTAATACCCAGCAAAGCTCACCTCTGTACCTTAGCAAGAGTAACACAGTTGCTCACAATTCTGGATGTCTAGAACAGCATGTCACACACTCCACGTGGGCTTTCATCCTTATGGTTTTGCATGTGTGCAGTTCCTCTGGTCGCACACACCTGCCCAGTTACTTTATGCAGAGGCATTGTTGAACAGGTTCAGTCTGCAAAAGGTGTGGACTTCTCTTTCACCAACTCTCCATTGTCTGGCCCCGCTACTAAAGGAGAAACACTACATGTCAGCTTCATTTTGGGGATTTACATGACTAGAGCCATGTGCAGATACAAAATTTGTATCGGCATCCGATCCACCATCTGCAAACATGGTCCGCAGATATAAATCGGTATCCACAGATTTACAAGGCTGTATACATGACAATTTAGGATTTGGCCCTTAAGAAATATGTATGTATACAGTAAATATTTAATTTTTGAAGTGGAAGGTATTTGCAAAGGGGTACAGTTGTACTTGTATAATATTATATGCTGCTGAAACAAGGCAGCATGTGCATTTGTGTATATCTTAAAATATATATATTTGTTATTTTAAAGAGAGAGTTCTGCTGCAAAATGCACAGTGGTCCATCATAATCCCTAAATTCAGCTCTGATTCTTTGGTCTGGGGGAACAAAATTCCATAATGCTAATGAGAGAGAAAAATATGAACTCATTTACTAGGGCCCAGATCCTCAAAGGATTTAGATGCCAGACTCTGAAAGCCTGATCCTGGATCTCACATCATTGCAAACTGGTGCAGTAGCCTTATTAACTTCAGGGGAATCACTCCTGATTTGCAGCATAGATGAGATCAGAATCAGTTCCCAGAATCTTTAAGCTAGCATGCTGATTTAGTACTGGAGAGGTAAACAGGAAGCATCTGTAGTTCTGAAGAATTTATAGTGCATTTGTTCAGCATTTTGTGAAATTAAACAAACAAAAAACTGTACATTAAAACTTCCCCCACTAAGTTAGAACTCCCCTCCCTGAATGAGTAATGGAGAAACATCAATCACTCTATTAGTCATGAGAGGAGTCTCTCTGTAGATACGGAATGCTGACTTCTAAGAAATCTCCTGTCCAACACTTAAAGAAAAAAAGCTACAGTTTGCATTTTACTTCTCTGCTCACAGTTGCAGCCTAGTAATGCCTTACTTACTCCAGTGCTGCTGTATTGAGTTTATGAGAGACCTGACTACTTTAATCAGAGAGAAATCTTCATTAGCCATATTTTTAAAGTGACTATCCAAGGCCCAGATGAGAAAAGTAATCTTGACCACAGCTGCTGCCCAGTGTTAACAGATCTCATGAATCTTGTGATGATTTGGTGGGTTTTTTTAAAAGCTCCAGTTCCTGGAGGCATGTGAGTACATGCAAATTTAATTTTTTATTTTTAAAGTAAGTTTCCACCCTTATGGTTGTGGAGAAAAATATGAAAGTGTGACTGTAGTGTACCCCGAAGATTCAAAAACCAGAAGGCAAAAATAAAAGAACTCCTAAATGTATTTTTTAATCAGTCATGATTTTTTGCAACCTGACTCATGTTTTTTGAGCTTTTGGTGTTGGCAGTATTGATGATGTGCATGTAAGCTGCTGGGGCATGGGCAGTCTACCATATTGGACCCCACATAAGTGCAGGAACTCACATACTTTTAAAAAAGATTATTTTTTTAACTTTTTTATTTTACTTATTTTGTGAATAAATATAAAACAAACAAACAAAAACCCACAGCCTGTGACAGACACCTGGCATAGAAAATTTCAGCCCAAATGGTGAAAATTAGGCAAAATTGTAAGCAAATGAAAATCGGATCTTGTAATGAAATTATCTGGCAACATTAAGTGTAGGTTACAGAGGCGTTTAGATGCTTCCTAACAGTGTGTGCATATGTATGGGGGCCCACTGGTGCCTAAACCGTGGCCCCACCTTCCCGTCAAGACCCTGCCCCTTTTCCCTATCGGCCGTCCTTACAGACATTAAAAAGTGGTTGTGCCATGGCCCTCTCCCCCTGTTCCGGCGCCTCGATATTGGTGAAGTTGGCAGCACAACCTAATTGTGTAGCGTATCTTACTGTCAGTCTGGATGGGTAACATTCATCCCAGTGCAGAGGCTCACACTGGACGTAAGGGTGAAATTTCACCCATTATGCCGAGTTCCATTAAAATAGTCAATGTATATGCCCTGTATTATGTATATGCCATTATGTAGAAAAATAATGCAACTTTACTGCAAAATCAAAGCAAAGCTGCTACTGATAGAACGCATACTTACTCCAAAGACCCTTCCATGCATTGGTTTTATTATGTAAAATCTCTTTGAAAGCTGTGGTGAATTTGAGATGAAATTTGTTTTAATTAAAATACCTGGTGAAAAGTAAATATTTAATGTTAAAAGGATAATTCCATCTTAACAGTTTAATATTAAATGCACAGATGTTGATTATCAAAATGTAAATGGTTAGGCAACTTAAAAAACAAAATTTACTTTCCTCCCGCTAATGACCATTGGCAAGGACACCATTGCACACTTTGAAGACTAACTCCTTCTATATTTTGATTTTTCAAACTTAAGCCACCTTCAATTGCGAAGTTGAGTAGGATAGTTTATGAAGCTGCAAGAACTCTCTTTGGGACCTCGTGCCTTTCTGTTAAAAAATAAGAGAGCTGAACTGATTAAAATAATTATGTAAAAAAAATCAATTTGGAATGAAACAGCACTAACTTTGAACTTAATGCAGTTTGAAGCAGCAGAGACATAAAACCTGAAGTACTAGATCTATAATGTAAACGTAGACAGACTGATGTTCTTCAGCTATAACAAAGCTATCAGGCATTTCTATAATGGAAACATTTTTGTTCCCTGGGAATAGTAAAATGAAAAGCAAAATATTAATGATTGAACACGGATGAAGATGCCTTGGGTTTATCGTCTGATTCTTAGGTCTTGTTTTGCTGATCTAACAATTTAAATCTCATTTGTAATCAATTCCTGTAGAAATCTTGCCTTCTTCTGCTCGCATAGTGTATTCTTTGTAAGTAAAAGGAAGCAGAACCTGCGGCTGAAATTTGGCTTTAACTAGAAAGCCAGTGGGTGCATATTCTACCTTTTGAGCATGCTGCTACACATAATTCCCATTAACTTTTATTACACACCTGCAGCAAAGGAAGAAAGTGGTAAAAAGAAACTAAAAAAATTGTTTGCACTGGGTCCAGCCAGAGGTCATGCCCTTAACAGCGTACATAGGCTGCTGTCCACGCAACAGTGGCCACCCACTGGCCAAAGGAATAACTACTGGTCCTGTCTGCAGGCAACAGCAGAATGACTGGCTAATATAAATCAAGTTGTAACCATTGACAATTGATCTTTGCAGAGAAATATTAGCAAAGCAGGCCTAAAGAGTTGTGCACACCCCTATCTTGATATTCAAGTCTGTACCAGGGATTCTGAGGAGTCATCCGTGACACTTGGCAGACACCCATTGACCATGCCACTAAACGCAAACAGCTAGCCAGAGGGTTGCAGTTGGTTCAGGAGGATGCTCTAGGTATCCGTAACCCCCCCTCCAAGAGAAGTTCTGCAGCCAGATGCACTGCTGCAAAATAAGATAGTACTTCACTGTAAAGATACCCTTATCCAGGGGTGGGTCTGCTGCTATGAAGAACCACCTGCTAAACCTTCATTGTAGAAGGGGGATCAGCACCAGAGCTTCTGGAACTGCAGTAATTGCCTGGAGGCAGCCTACAGAGAGGAATTCTGTCCCGGTGAAAGTCTGCAGCACATAGTTGTCTACTTGGGGTGGGTACTAGAAAAAGTATTTGTCCTCAGTTCTTTGTGATACTACATCTCAACAGCTGTGAGCATCAATCTTGTGAGAAAACAAATACCTTGGTTTCATCAAAGAAAAGATTGTTGGCTGGCAAAAAGAACAACTTGCAGTTGCGGTTTATTTCTAGCCGTGCAAACAGGGCAATGTCTGAATAGAAAGGAATTTACTAGGGTAAATTTTGGCCTGTGAAAATGATTTGGTGCTAAAAATTCCTGAGATTCCAAAGCCCTGAAAGATAGGGGCAGGGGAGGGAGGGGGAAGTCAATTCAAATAGGAAATAGCTGTACTCTTAATTACTGTAATGTTTCACTGGCTTTGTTTTCAGGTGGCACCAATACACAACATGTGCTGCACAGCATCAAAATGCTGTCTTCTGACAGTGCATGTGAGAGACACTGGTTCACTGTACCTCATATGAGCCATATGGCAGGTTCAAAGGTCAGTTTTGTTCCTTATTTGGTCTTAGAACAACCAGGTGAAAAAAATTTCAGACAACATGACTAATGCTGAGGCAGTCAGTGGCAACTTATACTAATTTACTAATCAAATTTTCAAATGGAATGTAATCCATTTAAACTGAAGCCATATTATAATCTTTTTGTGACCATGACATATAGTAGCTGAAGCAGAATAAATTCATCCTCTATAATCACATTAATGACTGCAGGAAGTGGGTAGGAGAAATAGTAATTCTTCTGGATATTTTAGGAGAATTTATCTTTTGCAGCACACACATATTGGAGGTGTGTAAATAGAAGAAATTAAGTCATGACATTCTCAACCAGTGCAGATTCCCCAGAACTAACAGTGGAAGCTGTAGTGTAGACAAGGCTTAGGCAGTTTTACCATCCTGACATCTAACCTTGTTCAAAACTTACTCAACAGTGCAACATAAACTCTACTATCTGTTAGAACAGGGCTTCTCAAAGCTGGTCCGCTGCTTGTTGAGGAAGAGCCCCTGGCGGTCTGGGCCGGTTTGTTTCCCTGCCCCGTCTGCAGGTTCGGCTGATCGTGGCTCACACTGGCCGTGGTTTGTTGCTCCAGGCCAATGGGGGCTGCGGGAAGGGCGGCCAGCACATTCCTTGGCCTGCGCCACTTCCCGCAGCCCCTATTGGTCTGGAGTGGTAAACTGCGGCCAGTGGGAGCTGCGATCGGCTGAACCTGTGGATGGGGCAGGTAAACAGACTGTCCCAGACTGCCAGGGGCTTTCCCTGAACAAGCGGTGGAGCAGCTTTGAGAAGCACTGTGTTAGAAGACATGCTGGAAAAAATGCCACCAATATGACTACTTCCGCCAGTTATGGTAGGCATTGCCAAGTGATGCTGTTTTACAGTCTTCAAAGTTGTTCTTCTCAGTGAACAAATGTTCAGTTGTGAGAAAACTTGCTGTGTTTTTAGTTCTGCAAGACCAGCAAGGGAGTAATTTGCTGTCTGCCTTGATCTCTGATTAGAGTAAATTCTTGAGGCAGAGTTTCTCTCTGGCAACCAGTTGTTGGTGTTGGGCTGAGGTTTTGGAAAGAAGGAATTGCCTGGAGGCTGTTTCATAGAATATCAGGGTTGGAAGGGACCTCAGCAGGTCATCTAGTCCAACCCCCAGACAGATTTTTACCCTAGATGGCCCCCTCAAGGATTGAACTCACAACCCTGGGTTTAACAGGCCAATGTGCAAACCACTGAGCTATCCCTCCCTGCCACTGGTATGCCACCACAGCTGTATAGGTGTAAATAAAGTTACACTGAGGCCTTGTCTTCACTGCTAAAAGAGGTGTGTTCTTTACTTCAGGGTAACTAATGCACAAAAATGCTCATGAGCTATCAGAGGTAAAAACATAGTGAAGACCATTCCCGAGTTGTTTGTAATAGAATACTGAATAGAAGATACAGGAAAACAAGAAAATTGCAAGCATGAATGGGCAGAGAAAGCCCTCAGATTCTACCAGCTTAGCCAGTATGACAGGGAAGTCCTGCTTTGAAAAATGAGTATGCACTAAGCCTGCCATAGAAGAGGAGGAAGGAAAGTACACAGACTTTGACAATTTAAAGCACAGGGACTGCCTCTAAGCATATGCTTCTTAGACAGCTAGGCTTACTAATGGCAGCATTTTAAGTGGCCTAGACCTGGCTTTGAAGGTAACACCTCACTGGATGCAGGGAAATATTTCTGCGGCTGGACAAATGTAATGTTGTGTCAGCCAATAATAGTTCATGGATTTATTAGGCCTGGTTGAAAATAAATTATATTTTGATGATCAGATTTAGGGATTTTAAAAAATGGATCCCTTAAAATGAATAGTCTGATTCACCCACACCCTAGCTGGGGCTCCCCTTCCTTTACAACTTGCAGGCTGCTTTTGCCTGCAGAACTGCAGTAGCTCATCCCTGACCCACAGCACATACAACCTTTCGCAATGCAGCATTATGGTTGAATTTTTAATTACGCCAGTCAAGAAGTGTGTGTGTGTGTGTGTGTGTGTGTGTGTGTGTTACAGTAGAGTCCTTTTACTACGTGATCACCCAACACTGGACAAAATGACACACTGTTCAGCAAATAATGCACTATTTAATGGAAAAATATCTGCACTTTCTTGGTAAACATAGACTCACCTATACTGCATATATGCTAAATTAATTTTAATACTGTGCCCCCGATTACACTGTAGATATATGGAATTATGCGCTGGTGAGTTATGTTTAAAATATATCTTTTTACTACTACATACATATTTTGTATTGTTGAATAGATATATTTGTACAGTCATAAAATTATTTTGTAAGGCTTATATACAAGAGGTCAGAGAAAGGTCACAGTGTGTAGATAAGGTATTTCTACAGCAATACAGCAAAAGAGGATGAGGAGCTTTGTGTTGTTTTTTCCTGTATGTTCATAACTTGTATGATGTGTAGCTACACATATACTGTACAGAGACAGCCAAATTGATCCTTGGTGTAAATGGTGCCACTTAACTGAAAACAGTGGAGTTGTATCTGCATATACCAGGATTGAATTTTGCCTAAGCCTGTCTCACTGAAGTCAATGGGAGTTTTGCCATCAATAGATTTCATTGGGAGCAGGATCCAGCCCATAATGCATTATGGAGGCACCAGAGTAGCCCTGTTGTCAAGTTGAAATTAAAACTTCAGGTGTATTAAATTCTCACAATATTGCACTCCTTTGAGAAGAGTATTCTTTGGAAACTTTCTAAATAGTCTCTGCTAAAAAAAAAAAAAGAGAAAAAAGGTAAATATTCCAAACAATACAATATGTAATCCTCAGTCACCAGGCAGAAACAGTAATGTAGCCATTTAGTTTGGCTTTTATGTACATTTTTTCACATTGGTAACATTTTATTTATTTCACCTTATAAGAATTCCTTTTTTGGTATTGTTCCCTGACTCACTAAAGTGTGGTGTAAGATATGCAGTCTATGGATGCCTCACACTCATAACCAAGATTGGGGAAACAACCTTCACAAAGTAGAAGTGCTTTTCAAAATAGCAGTTGCTTCAATGCAAGAAGATAACGTTACCCATCACAGAAATTACCTTTTTTCTATTTTCTACCCCTAATTGTGATTTTTAGGGTGTGAGTTTTCTGGCTTCCTTTTTCTTATTTTGTTCTTCAGTGCATTTATGATGTTTTTATTTTCCTTCTTGGTTCAAGCTGCCTGTCCTACAACTAAAAATTGAATACCTTTTCTTTGTCATTTCCTCAGATCTTCAGCACTGCTTTTTGTCTTCCTTTCTTAATGTTTCCCTCATGTTTAATTTAAAGCATTTGCCTTTTATCTTGGTCAGTCTCTTTAGCTGCTTTTGCTCTCTTTCCTTTCATTTCCTCTTTCGAATATTCTCTTACTGTTGCAGCAATATTCCTATTTTTCTTCTTAATGTACATATATAGCAGCTGTTTTAAGCACATTTCTCTCTTGTTGTTGTTCCCTTTTGATTTTTGATCACCACCACCTGGGATTGAAATTCACATTAAAGTTTCCAGAGTATTTTTCTACTGATAATATATCTTTTCATGCTGGCAAAGTATGTGAAAGACTACTATAAATGGATTGTAAATTATAAGTATTTTGATAGCTGATGTCACTGCTGAGTAGCTGTGTGCTTATTTTGGTCCCAGGATAATTCTTTAGATTAAAAAAAGAGGGAAAAAAGGGGTCTGGAGCGCACAAATAAGGTTTAGATCTTTTTTAGAAAGTTTAGAAAAATGAGTTCAACCCATGTTTATAAATAAATGGATTCATTGCTTAGCATACGGAGATGCTTTAAAATGAGCATTTCACAGAGTGGTTCTAAATAAAGATTGGGTTGAAGAGAGAGACCTGATAACCAAAACTTCTTTTTGGTTTAGGTTTTGAGGCTAATTACCTTAATTGTGAGCCTAACTTTGGGAAAGTAGATAAAAGTTGAGGCATCTTTTGGGATCGCTGTGTTTTCTATCCCTCTTTCCCTCTCGGAAGCACACGCTAAAAGATCTTATATATGCTAAGGGAAAAAATGAGAAGCATGATTCCCTACTGGTATAGCTCCGATGGGTTAGTGGTGGAAACTGTAGTGTAGATGGGATGCAGGCGGTTTTACCTCCATGACATCTTGTGTTACCATGGCAGCTGTAAGCTCATATTTCTGATCTGGTTGGGAGGAGAACACAGATGCTGCGCCTGCAAGTATTTGTTGTGACTAGAAAAAAAAAAGTTGTCACACCTTTAACTGCGGAAAGTAAATATTTTGTGCCCTCTTGAGAGCTGTGAATCACCTTTTGCTGGAGAGAAGGTTGCCATGATCTGGAGTTGCACTGATGGTGAATTACAGGTCCATTTCTTTCATTGTAGATGCAGCCAAAGGCTCTGGTGACCATCCCTCTGGCAGAAGATCTTACAAATTCTGCTCATTCAGATGGCTAGAGAGGGTTGCTGCAGAGAGACGTTAGGCATGCCTAGCCCTTCCTCAGGGACTGAATGTGAAGTCTCTTCAGATTTCTTGTTTTAAGTTTTGTATTTTTAGACAAAGCACTTTAAAATGGTCAGAACTACAAAATATTTGCTTTCCTCAGTTAAAGAAAACCCTGTTGTGTGTCCCAGCATGACCCAACCTTTTTATAGCTACATCAAATAGTTGTAGAGTAGGATGTTGTCATTTCTTGTTCTTTTTCATAATAAGGACAGAAATAAAAACACAGACAGTTGCCATTGTAACACAAGGTGGAGTCTGACATCCAAACTTCTGTAAATAAAAATCCAGCTGCAGCATTTGATCCATCTGCTTACATTCTGAAGAAAACAAACAATAATGATGTGCTTGTAACCCATAATTTGTGGAATTATGTAAGCAGGGAATTTATCTTATGTATTCAGCATTTCATTTATGCAGTACAAGTGAGAACAGTTATAAAATTTGGGGCTTCAGTGCATTACTCTCTTTGCCACCCTTCTGTCTTCTTCAAGATTCAAATAGCCTTATCTGTTTGTTTTAATCAACAATTGACTTGTACTATTAGAAGATAGTTACAAAAAGGGAGATTCACCACTGGGTACATGGACTAGTCCAAAGTGTCTGTAGAATGATCTTCTTGTCTGTTGTTGCTGAGACTTGAGAGATCAGAAAAATGGAAAGTGCATCTTAATCTTAATTTCTAGCTTGTTTACGGTTTTGATTGTATCAGAGCATTTATAACAGGAATAACAGAATAAAACTGAGCAGAAGACTATAATCATGTGATCAATATCCGCTGGTGTTATTGGTTGTCAGATTTCAGTCTTACAATTGAGTTCAATGTGCTAGCTATTGCATTGGCATTCCTAAAGTGTGGTAGCTCTAACAGCAGAACATTAGTGCACAGGAAGTCATTATATGACCCCCAAATATTCTTGTCGGAATGCAAAGTGGGTCTGATCATAAGCATGGAAGAGCAACAAAATGAAAAACAAAAGCTGACAACAATGCACTACACACCTTTATTCCTGTTTCCTTGTCCCGCCTCAGTTCCTAAGGCTGTGTCTACACTACACAGCCTTTAGCGACATGGCTATCTCTCTCCTGCTGACAAAAAACTTCTACCCCCAATGAGCGGCATTTGCACTCCTGACGACAACACGCTGTTCACACTGGCACTTGTCCCAGCAAAACTTTTGTCTTTCAGGGTTTTTTTGTTTTTTTTAACACCTCTGAAAGACAAAAGTTTTGTCGTTCAATTGCCAGTGCAGACATAGCCTAAATCTACTCCAAACATTGGTTTTAGAGCAGGTCCTCCTCAAACTAGGGCCACCGCTTTTTCAGGGAAAGTCCCTGGCGAGTCGGGCCAGTTTGTTTACCTGCCATGTCCGCAGGTTCGGCCGATTACGGCTCCCACTGGCTGCAGTTTGCCTCTGCAGGCCAATGGGGGCTGCAGGAAGGGCGGCCAGCACATCCCTCAGCCCGTGCCACTTTCTGCAGCCCCCACGGATCTGGAGCGGTGAACGCGGCCAGTGGGAGCTGCGATCGGCTGAACCTGCGGACACGGCAGGTAAACAAACCGGCCCAGCCCACCAGGAGCTTTCCCTGAACAAGTGGCAGCCCTAGTTTAAGAACCACTGTTTTAGAGAACATCAACCAAGTTGCTGAGGGACCCCTTGCATCCTGACCCCCTGGACCTCTCTTCCAGCCTGTGTTTTTGAGAACTCAGCGCAAGTTGAGGTTTGTTTAAATCTGCCAAGCTCCTCTTTTTACAGCTACTCAGGCTTTGTCTTCACTGACAATGTTATCTTGCTATAGAATCCTAAGGGGAGACAAAGCATTTGTAGTGTTTACTGCAAGATAGCTAGGTGAAGTCATACCCCTACCCACATCATGGTTTTTGACCTTGTCAAGTTTACCTCTCTAAAACTGATGTGCTTTGTCTTTGCTAACTTAGCTATCTCAGGTTTCAGAGTATTAGCCAAGTTAGTCTGTATCCGCAAAAAGAATAGGAGTACTTGTGGCACCTTAGAGACTAACAAATTTATTGTAGCACAAGCTTTCGTGGGCTACAGTTCACTTCATCGGATACATGCATCCGATGGAGTGAGCTGTAGCCCACGAAAGCTTATGCTACAATAAATTCGTTAGTCTCTAAGGTGCCACAAGTATTCCTATTCTTTTAGCTAACTCAGTGCCTCACAAACTTGTATTGGTTCCCGTACCACCCAGTGGCAGACTTAGAGTTAGTGGGGCCCTGTGCACAGCTTCATTCCCCCCACCCACCACTGCCGGGGACCCAGCCAAGAAGAAGAACATTCTCGCTTATCTCCCCTGCTGTTTTTCATTCCTTTTTTCTTCATCTTCCTCCTATATTATAAGTAACAGGAAGTAAATGAAAATAAAATGAGGCACCTTGATTGTTTTTGTAGTCTTTTTTTTCCCTCACAGACTACTTAAAAATTGCTGAGGGTCTCGGCAGACCACTTAATGATCTTTCCAAGAATAAACGGACACAAATCTAACATCAGGAATCATAACATTCAAAAACCAATAGGAGAACACTTCAACCTCTCTAACCACTCAGTGACAGACGTTAAGGTGGCAATTTTTGTAAAAATGTGTAGCTCCCTCACAGGATTTGGCTGCAGTGTTCCAAAACTGCCGTCTCTAGATATTCAGAAGTGTGGGATTTTAGTGGGGCAAAACAAAGAAATCGCTCTACAACTTCACCATTGCCAATCACATATCTTAAAATTAAGGTTAATTGGTCTACATGACTCACATCTGGTGTTGAATCGATTATTATGGAATAGTTCCTGGCATCCTTTACTTCATCAGTGAATTGGTTTCTGAGCCGCTCTGCCATTGTAGTGCTGAATTCATTGTAGGTTTGGTGTGTTAAAAAGTTGGTCTTCCCTGAGCCACAATACTGATGATTTTTCAAATGTTCTTTGAGCAAATCGTCAAATTTCAAATATTCTGACCCTCAGCTGATCTTTTAGTCATATAGCTTGAAATATCTTCCAAAAATGAATTCGTTCCTTCATTTAAAAAAATGCTTCCAAATCACTATTTTCATTGTGTTAAGGCAAAGTCCACCAGTCTCAGGCAGAAGCTTTTTCACATTATATGAAAACTTTTACATGGTTGGCCTATGTCTTGCAGGTGCCTCTTTCTTGACAAATCTAAGTTAAATCAAATACCACTTGTTATTGTGACTGGTTAAAATAAAAAAAATATTGGAAGATGCCAAAATTTTCTGTGATAAAATGCTAAACTGGCAGAGTTTCATTTATAATTTGTAGCAAGAAATACACATTTAAGAATGAATTTTCTTCTGACATGGCATATACTTTTCCTATATGAAATAACACATTGATAGTATCTGACATACAAAAGGCAGAAACTTTGGTAACTTGTCCATTCTGCAGCTCCATTGGGCTGTGGATTCCCTGAATGCCATCTACATGGCTACAGAAGGGTGGGCTTGGGGTCACTCAGGGACAGTGGACTCACAATTAGGCAGGTCCACCAGAGTGTAGATTCATTAGTGGGAAATACTCTTACCACTCTAAAGGGCTGATACAGTGCCTATTAAAAGTCAGTGGGAGTCTTTCCAGTGGTGAGCTGGAGCCGGTTCGCACCAGTTCGCAGGAACTGGTTGCTAAATTTAGAAACCCTTTTAGAACTGGTTGTTCCAGGACAACCTGTTCTAAAAAAGCTTTTAAATTTAACAAAAGCTCGAGCAGCTGTCCACCCAGCCCCAGCTTACATCCCCCTCCTCCCCTGAATGCTCTGCCCTCCTCCTCCTCCCCCTCCCCTGCTTCCCACGAATTCATGGGAAGCGTGAAACCAGCAACAGGCAGGTAAGCTGGTGCTGGGGGGTGCGAGGAGGACTCCAGGGAGGCACGGCACGGCACGGCTCTGTCCAACTCTCCTTGGCCCTGGCCTGGCCCCGGCCAAACGCCCCAGCCCAGTCCTGGCCGAGGACCCTCGGCTCTGGCCCCAGTGGCTCTGGCCCAGCTCGGGCCCCGCAGCACCGGTCCCAGCCAAGCGGCTCCGGTCCGGCCCAGGGAGTCTCGGGCCCCGCGGTGCTGGTCCCGGTCCCGGTCCCGGCCGAGCGGCCCCGCCCCAGCCCCAGGCAGTGCGGTAAGGAGGCAGGTAGCAGGGAGGGGGTGTTGGAAGAGGGCAGTGGAGTTTGGTGGATTGTAGGGGGGTGGATGGGGTCGGGGCGGTCAGAGGGCAGGGAACGGGGATTGAATGGGGGCAAGGGTCCCCAGGGGGCAGTCAGGAAGGAGCAGGGGTTGGATGAGGCAGTTGGGGACAGTCAGGAACAGAGAGGAGGAGTGGTTGGATGAGGCAGAAGTCCCAGCGGGCCATCTGGAATGAGAAGAGGGGTTGGATGGGACGGCAGGGGGCAGTCAGGGGATAGGGAAGTGGGGTGGATGGGTCAGGGGTCCTGGGAAACATGGGGGGTTGGATGGGACATGACCCCCTGAGGGGGACACGACCCCCTCGTGGGGTGAGGAGGAGGGAACCTGTTAATATTTTGGCAGCTCATCACTGAGTCTTTCCATTACTTTCTCTGGGTTTTGAGACTAGACTCTTAGGCCTTGTATATATTACAGGTTTCACTGATTTTCCTCAAGATGTGCTTTTAAAATTGTTTTAGTTAAATTGGTGCAAACCCTTGTGTGAACACTTTTAATAGATTTAAAATTGGCTTACATCAATGTAGCTTAATTGATTGATTCTTTACCAATTTAAGCTACATATAAGCCATATGTTTAAGAGTGTCCACATATGGGTTTGCACTGGTTTAAGTAAACAGATTTGAAGACTGGCTTTAGTTTAAAGTTGTGTGCTTTGTAATATTTTGAGACTTCAGTAGTAACCATAGAGTACAGTAGTTCCTCTGGCACTCTGTAGCCTGCTGAGAGAATTCCTATGTAAATATCAACTAAATACAAGAATTCATAGATTTTAAAATGAGAAGGGAACATTAAGATCAAACCGTCTGACCTCTTGCATTACACAATCCATAGAATATCACCCAATAATTTCTGCATCTAATTCATAACTTCTGTTTGAGTTATAGTATATTCATTCAGAAAAATATCCAGTCTTGACTTAAAGACTGCAGGTAATAGAGAATCCACCATATCCCTAGTTAGTTGTTTCAGTGCTTAATTATAGTGATTGTTAAATGTTTGCACCTTATTTATAGTATGGAGGGTTTTTTTTTTGAGCTTCAGTTTCCAGTCATTTGATCTCATTATGCCTTTCTTTGCTAGATTAAAGAGCTGTGTATTATTGGAAATCTCTCCCCATGTAGGTTCTTGTAGACCATGATCAAATCAGCTCCTAATCTTCTCTTTGATAAACTAAATAGATTGATGAGTGACTGATACTTCAATTGTTAACTGAAAATTTTGAAGTTCACATTATTTGTGTATACAGAGATGCCTTTTTATTTGTCTCTGAGTCTAAGCAAGAGATGAGGGATGCTGTTTAATGTGAGAAAATAATTTGGGGATCAGCATATCTGAATGAACTGACTCTTCAATTTTTAAAGCTAATGAGAAATCTGTATCTCTTCAATATATATTACATTTTTTTTACAGGGCAGCAAGGGGCACTACCGATATCACTGGCAGAGTCACAATGTCAAACAAAGTGGAGTGGATGATATGGTCCTTCTCTCCAAAATCACAGAGGATTCCATAGTGGAGAATCTAAAGAAACGGTACATGGATGATTACATCTTTGTATCCTTTATGGACATGTTTTTACTGGGGCAATGTGGGCTTGCTGCTATAGATCATAAGACTAATTAATATATATTTATATATCTCCGTCCCTCTATCCATCCATCCATGAAAGCAGATCACTGAAAGATGCTGAGCATTTTATATGAAAGTTCATGTGGGATTTAGCAAAATGCTTTACACATTGAGCAAAAAGTTGCGGCCAGGAGATAGTACTCTTCCATTTAGTAGCACAAAATACCTTTGTTCCTTTGGAGCTTTCTCTCTCTTGGGTTACACTTGTGAAGTTTTTAGTCCTGTGTTTTGCACTGATGAAAGCATGTCTGATACTTCATTTTCTCCCTATAAAAATGTGGCATTTGTATTAAAATTATCAGTCTAACAAAGTGGTGTTATTAAGTGTTTTTCAGAAGAATTCATGGTTAAATCAGACAGGTTAGATTTTAGATTTTTCTGGTAAATACTGTTATTACTTTTTTATCCCTCTCCAGTTTGTGCAGGCTTTTATTTATTTATTTATTTTTAATCTAGAGATCAGCTCCTGAATTTTCAGTTGTTAATATGTCCATCCATGAATGAACATTAGTCTGTGCCACTTGGGGCAGAGTTTACTGAATCTTTCCACTAAATGCTGACATAGTTTTTCATCAGAAAACAATCATTTCATAGGTTTATACTGACATAATGAGTGCGTGGTTTACAATATTGGTGCCCTGGATGTTGTCATTCATCTTTGAATTAAATCCAAAAATGTATGAGGGGAGCATTGCAAATTCACAATACAGAAATTATGTGCAGTGGCTTTTATTTCCTTACTGGCTAACATGACCTCATTTTGCAGCTATTATTCCATAACAATAGATTCTTATGTAGGGCACTAAATACTAATTCTGTATTACACATGCACAGAGGAATTACTTCATCCATCAATTAAATTTTCTGCAGTAAAACACTGCAGCTATGTAAGAGCACACAGCATAACTATATAACAGTTAAGGAAAGGAAGTGAAGTACAGTAGATTCCATTTAATAGCATTCCTGATATTAGCAGCTTCCAGTTAATGGCAATATATTGCCAGGAACTAATCCCATCCCATTAAACATAATTGTTACTAGGGATTTGGAAATTAAGAATAGCATGTGGTTTATTACCATCTCTTTTTGGAAGAAAGGCGCCACCTTCAGGCAGTTTGCAAGGCTGCTGCCCCAGAAGGAAGCGCTGGGATGTGTTGAGCATCCCCTACAGGCAGGTTTTTGGGGCTGCAACTGGAGAAGGAAGTGCTGAGACTTTGCTTTTCTGGCTGCAGCCGAATAAACCAGCCTGAGGCCTGCACTCAGCACTTCTCAGCACCCAGTGCTTCCTTCTGGGGCCACAGCTCTGCAAGAGACCACACAGGTGTGGGGCTGTGAGGGGAGGCCGTGGGCTACACAGTAGCAGGGAGAGGGGCTGCAGCCCAGATGCTGGAGCTGCCCAGTACCTTTCCCTGCACTCTCTGGGCTGCACCCGGCTGTGGGACTGTGTACGAGGAAGGAATTGTTGGGACGTGCTGAGCCCCAACTCCTGGAGAGTGCTGGGAGAGGTAGTATGTGAGCTCCCACCAGGGAAAGCCCTAGCATCTGGGCTGCAGCCCCGCCCCCTCTGCTGCTACCTGCTCTCAGGCAGGTTTGTAGGGCTGCAGGCAGCGAAGGCACAATCCAATGCTTCCTTTCCTGCTGTTGCCTCACAAACCCGCCTTCCACTTATTAGCAACTGCAGATAATAGCAACTTTTTGCTGGCAACTGAGAGGTTGCTAATTAGCTGAATCTACCCAATTCCATATCCATAGTGTGACAGGTTCGATCACAGAAACCCCCTGGGAGCTGCCACCTGTTGTATCAAGACTACTTCTGCTCCTGCTTTCCCTGCCAGCTCAGGACTCCAGAACCCTACCTTGCTGAGCTGGCAGGGAAGTAGCTGGAGCTACTTCTGCTCCAACACAGACCCAGGGTCTGAATTACTTGCCCCAAAGCTGCAGGTTTACCTGAAAGCAGCTAACAGAAGTGCTCTTGTCTTTAACACTCAGATGCCCAACTCCCAAATAAATCCATCTTACCCTGTATAAAGCTTATACGAGGTAAACTCATAAATTGTTTGCCCTCTATAGCACTGATAGAGAGATATGCACAGTTGTTTGCTCCTCCAGGTATTAATACATACTCTGAGTTAATAAGTGAAAAGTGATTTTTATTAAATACAGAAAGCAGGATTTAAGTGGTTCCAAGTAGTAACAGACAGAACAAAGTAAGTCACCAAGCAAAATAAAATAAAATGCGCAAATCTATGTCTAATCAAACTGAATACAGATAATCTCACCCTCAAAGATGCTTCAGTAAGTTTTTTCCTCAGACTGGACACCTTCCAGGCCTGGGCACAATTATTTCCCCTGGTTCAGCTCTTTTTCCAGCTCAGTTGGTAGCTAGGGGATTCTTCATGATGGCTCCTTCCCACCCTTTGTTCTGTTCCATCCCTTTATATACCTTTTGCATAAGGCGGGAATCCTTTATCCCTCTCTGGGTTCCCACCCCCTCCTTCTCAATGGAAAGGCACCAGGTTAAAGATGGATTCCAGTTCAGGTGACACGATCACATGTCACTGCAAGACTTCATTGCCCACTTGCCAGCACACAAATAGAGGAAGACTTACAGGTAAAACACACCCTGCAGACAATTGTCCTGGTTAATGGGAGTCATCAAGATTCCAAACCACCATTAATGGCCCACACTTTGCATAATTACAATAGGCCCTCAGAGTTATATTTCATATTTCTAGTTTCAGATACAAGAGTGGCACATTTATACAAATAGGAAGATCACACTCAGTAGATTATAAGCTTTGTAATGATATCTTACAAGAGACCTTTTACATAAAGCATATTTCAGTTACATTATATTCACTCATTAGCATATTTTTATAAAATTATATAGGCTGCAATGTCACACATGGAATCTGCAGGAGCATTTCAGGTATCAGAATGTAATTACCCAAAGCAGAATTTAACCAGGGCAGTAGTGAAGTCAATACAAACTAGATTTTCGTACAATGACTTGTTTATATTGCTGTATATGCTATACACTATATACAGCTGTATATACTATACACTACATACCATTTGATTTATTTTATAATTATGTGGTAAAAATGAGAAAGTAAGCAATTTTTCAACAATAGTGTACCATGACACTTTTGTATTTTTGTCTGATTTTGTAAGCAAGTAGTTTTTAAGTGAAGTGAAATTTGGGGGTACGCAAGACAAATCAGACTCCTGAAAGGGATACAGTAGTCTGGCAAGATTGAGCTCCACTGCCCTACAACACCATTCTGGGGTGCTGCTTTCATAGTAACTTGTCTAGAACAGTGCCACCTACTGAATCACTAACACCACTTCCTGCAGCACACTTCGTAAGTCTCTTATCAGAGAACTGACCCAACCTGAGAGTACGCTGCTTAACATCTGTACATCAGGTAGCTCCACTGAAGTTTACACCACTGAGAGTTCAGATGGTCCCTTTAAAATGCTGCTTTTTGTCACATTCACAGCAGCTAGTCCTTCTCAAGCTGTCAATAAGACACTCCAAAAGAGGCTAAACTGTTCAAATATATCATTTCCTTTTTTGTATTTTTACTGAAAGTGTCTTTTTTTTTTTTTGTCCTCAGATACAGGCTCCTGAGCTCCACGCTTAACTTAAAAAAATTAAAATAAATATTTTCTGAATCATATGTAATATGTTTGTATTTGTAAGCCTCAGTAATATAATTCTTACTATTAAGGATAGTTCTTCAACAGCACTGATGGGAAACCCAATTGTCTTTGTAAAGGTTTGCTTTATTGATAGATATTTATAGCTCAAAATATTGTATAATACATCACCAGTAATAAGGTAATGCTTTACGAAACTATAGCCACTGACGAAGTCTCATGAACCTTAACTGCTCTTGAATACAGACATATATTGGATCTGTGTTAATCTCTGTGAATCCTTTCAAACAGATGCCATACTTTGGAGAAAAGGAAATTGAAATGTATCAGGGAGCTGTAAGTAAAGTTTCCTATAAGATATTGCAGATATTCAATTGTATGTTAAGGTTCTTCTCTCTTTGTTTGGACTAATGTGAGTATATGTTGACTGGTTTTGGTGGTGGTGGAACTTATTGGCCTAGAAGAACTTAATTTGAATGCATCTAATTTTAGTGAAGTCCTGCTTCTTTTTTTCCCTCTATTTACATGTTGGAGTCACTGAAACAGAGTTAAGCTTGCAAAACAGATTCATTTATTGATTTAAGTTTGACCAAAATCAGGTTTCCCACATCAGACAGTTCCCTTATACCAGAATTTTTCACCAGCTACCTACACCTTAAATCTCTAAAGCTGGACACCAAAACACAGAAGCCAGTTTTGAAAATTGGGCTGTAAGTATGGGGCAGAGGGAGGGCACTAGGACATAGGTAACTCAATCTGCTGCACTGGAATCAGGCTTGTCCATAGACTGAAAACTACTGAATATACTATTCCGTCTGAATGGGCTGGGGGTCCGATGTGGCCAATCAGCTTGAGGCTCTGTGCAGTGGTATAGCTTGTTTATTTGTTATCTTAAGGCCACTTCTGAAAGGGCATAAATTATGTGAGTTTCTCTTGGACAAGTATGTATTTAAGTATTCTACATTTTTTAAATACAGCGTTTACATATCTTAGCCAGGACAAAAATTATGGTTGGGAGATCAATAACAAATCTCAACAGTGACAATGATTATTGGTTGCTATCATGAAAAAGGCTCCTTAGAAAGAACTTATGCTGATTTTAATATGTAACTGCTGAAGTCTGAGGCTCAGGGCTGGTCTACACTACAGGGGAAAATCGATGTTAGATACGCAGCTTCAGCTACGTGAATAACGTAGCTGAAGTCGAAGTATCTAAGATTGAATTACTCACCGTCCTCACGGCGCTGGATCGATGTCCGCGGCTCCCCCTGTCGATTCCGCAACTCTGTTCAGGTTGGTGGAGTTACGGAATCAATATAAGCGCATTCCGGGATCTATATATCGCGTCTAGATGAGACGCGATATATCGATCCCCGAACAATTGATTGCTACCCGCCGATACGGCGGGTAGTGAAGACGTACCCTCAATTTAAGATGCAGAATGTTCTGTCCTAGCAAGAAACTCTTCCATGCTAAATACTTATTTTTTTCTGTGGTATTTAATGTTCTGTCTGAAATGTACATTATATTCCCCAACCCCCTCCCATAGGCTCAGTATGAAAATCCACCACATATCTATGCTCTAGCGGACAACATGTACAGAAACATGATTATTGACAGAGAAAACCAGTGTGTCATTATCAGGTAAGAAAACAGCTGTTCACCTATTAGAGCTGCTAGTTTAAAGCTTTCTCAGAAGGAAGCAGGATCTCATTTTATTGCTAGATTCCCTTAATTATATAGAATTATCCATTTGTGTTTGTTTTGTGGGGGATCTCAGATAATATTGATGATGTATTATTTATTTTGGAAGTTTAGAACCCTGGGAGCATTATGGAGCTTTCTAATTGACCACAAGTGATGTCGTAGCTATGTTTAATAATGCTTAGTAAATGTACAGGCTGAATGCTTTCCTTTATTTTTATATATAAAAATTCAATTTCAGATAAGCAGCCAGATACTCAAGCAGAGAATTTTTGCATTTCTCATATGGTTAAAGTCACTTAGTCTTTGACCTTGTGCCCTTTAACACCCCGAAGGCATAATATAATCACCCACAAATAGGCCCCCTTTCATTTCTTACTGCAAAATTATAATGCACTGTACACTCGCAATCAACCGCATTCAGCACAAATGCAACCTTCTAGCACGTCATCTGGTAAAAGAAGAGTCTTGTAAATTCTTTGAGGGCATTACCATTCTTCTTTTTCTCTTTCATCAATTTTATATTAGTATTTATATATATGAAAATTGACTATTTCAGGATTTTTTGGTTCCTCATTTTTGTTTTATAATGTTACCTTCGTTTGTAGCTTAACAAAAAGAACCCTTCCCCTCCTCAATGCCTGACTCGTGTCAAGGGTCCCCTTTCCAAAACTACAGTGGCTCTGGAGAACGTATATGAAAGGGACATGATTACAAATAAAACCATGCTAGACGGTTTAAAAACTGGCTTTTCATAATTTCCCAATCAGCTCTATTCAGGACTTCCTTTCTACTTCATTCCCACAGGGATTTTGCTGTATATGAGGTAATTGTTAGTGGGTTCTACTGTATGTGAAGTTGTTATGGACTATATTTAACAGGTGTCACCTGTTAAAGCTGCCCTGAACCTTACTTAGTTTTTTATAAAGTCATCACTAAATCAAACAGTGCGTCTATAACTTCCGGTCTGAACCAAAAAGTATTTGGAATGACCCCTCAGCTATGCCCAGGAAGTCTTCCACTGTCCCTGTCCCCACCTTAGTTTAGATCAGCAGAAAGGTATTTAAATTTGTAACAGCCCTCAAAGAACTATCTGTCTTATGGGGATAACCAGTGAGTTCAGTCTACTCTAGCCACCCCTCTTATGCCAGGGGCTTTCAGAGGTGGCAAAGAGCTAGTTGTGTCAGCCAACGTTTCCTCATACCAAGGAAACTTACAGGCACCTGGGGAACTTTTTGGCCTCATTATGTCACTGGAGTGGTGCAAAGGAGCCAGAGCAGGGGCCAGGGTCTGAGTCTTTGTATCTGAAGGAGTTCCTCATACAAGGTTTTCTGCTATCATATTGAATGCCATAGTGTGAAAGCAGAGATCATCTTAACATGTGTCACAGATGAGCTGCACCTGAAAGCCTGCAAGGAGGAGTCTTGTGAAAATTCTTCATACTTGTTGAATTTCTTTTTGAGCTGTGACTCATAGTCATGGCCAAGCTCCCAAGGGTGACATCCCATAGTAGAAAAGTGTATGGGTGCTCCTAGTACTGGAAAACAAGAGCATGTAGCTCCTTGGAAATAATTGATTATACATATGCTCAGCCTCCCCCCCCCCCCCCCCGCGCTTTCTTTTTAGCAATACTAGAGTTATTTGGTCCCATTTCTAATGTTCATAGATGTTAGAAACAAGTAAATTTTGTTTTGCTTTGAGCTTTGGTCCTTCAAATCCAGAGCTTGGGGTAGTTCATATGCAGGTCCAATTTATCTGAATCCCCAAAATTTGAGGGTTCAGAGAAACAATTCTGGATTTGACCTCCATAAGGGCCAGGCTTTCAAACATGCCTAGCACCCAGAATGTCAAGGTCTTTGGAAAATCTGGACAGTTATTTAGGTGCCTGAATTGTGACAGCTGAGTTCGTTTATAAAAGCCAGACCCTGATTGTGGGTAATGAGCTCTTTTGAAAGTCTGACCATTCTGTAAATAAAGGACGGTTTGTGGTCCCTGAGACGTGTGCACAGCCTCATCACACTCTTCCTGTGTTGTGCTTGATACATTTGAAGGGTATAACAAGAAGGAAAGAAAAAAATCATTTTCATTGACATTATATACAAAATGTTCCTCTTCCTTGTTGCATGTTTATTTTTCCTAAGATTATTTTTGAGAGATAAACACAGGAAAAGCAGGAGACTATGTTTCCAGATGCTTTTTATGTTGGTGTTTGGTTTTGGGGACAACTCTGAATGGTTCACTGCTGGGTTGTTAGATTTGTCAAATCAAAGAATTCAGCTGGTCGTACGGTTCGTTTTAGTTCATTTTATATTTTTGTCCCCTTGATCAAATTCCATCTACATTGCTTTGGATTACTCAAATATTCTTCTGATTATAACATCACAGCTCCTAATAGTTACATAGTTACAAGATGCAAAGCTGATCCACGTCTCATTCACTAGTCTAAATTTGGAGTGACTCTACTGAAGTCGATGAAGTTATAATGATGTAAAAGTACACCACTCTCTTGCTCTGGCATTGCCAAAGAAATGCTTCTGTGGGTAGCCTATTAGGGAGCATTCTTAAAAGATATCCAAAATAGGTCCATCTCTTCTTCTGTACCACTTGTTATAGGCAGCTGTGCCCATTCTAGGACTTCTTTATTACTGATTATATCTGGCCATTTTACATTGAACATTCTCTGCAGACACCTGTAATGAAAGCTGTTCAATTTGCATTGAATGGACTTACTGTTTTCCAGGACTCTGCTCCATAGAAGAGGACACTTAGGACAGTGTTTCTAAATATCTAAAGTTTGGTGGTTTTGTTAATCACATTGGACTTCCCTACTGTATAGAGTTTTTGAAATACAGCAGTTGCTTTTCCTATTCTGGACTTTACATCAAACGTGGAATCACCAGAATTGTGAATGATACTACCCACCTAAGTACATTTAGTGATGTTTTTCAAGGCTTTACCTTCCAAGTAGATAAAATCATTGGTAGGTAAATTAATTTTCATAACTTCATCTTTGATTTATTAATAATATCTAATGGCTTGGCAGAATTTGCAAGACCATTTGTCTTTTGCTGCATATCTTTAACTGCTTATTCATAAGACAAACAAAGTCTGCAAAGTCTAAGACTCCAAGCTCCCAGTCTATTCATGCAGTATCCGTTTCCATACTGACAATCTGTCACATAACAAAGTCAATAGCAACGACAAACAAGATGGAGAACAAGATGCAACTTCGCCTGACACTACTGTTAACATTAAACCAGTCCATTAGCTTCTAGTTTATCTTTACTGCACATTGAATGTTCTGATACAAATTTTTAATAATTTGAATGAATTTGAATGATTTTGTTGTTTAATGTTATCTGTCACCGTGATTATCTACATTGTCAAATGCCTTTTGGAAACTCAGGATTACGGAGGGCGGCCATTCATTGCTTTGCTCTACAATAGGATGAAGAGTTGGTCTACACAAGATCAATTTGTCAAAAACCAACTTGTTTGTCTCTAAATCTGCTTAGGGTGATTGCATAGAAGACTTTCCCCTGGGACTGAAAGCAGCATAATCCCGTGCCACTTGTTACAAAACTCAAATATCCTTTTTGGGGGAGTTTGATTGTAATCCCTCGGTGTATTCTTTCTGCCAGACCAAATTGAAGAGGCATAGCAGGATTTTCATACTGCCCCTTCCACTTGCTTTAAGCAGTTCTGCAATTTGGTCTTTACCTGGCAATTTATTGTTCTTTAGACTTTCAGTAGCTGCTTTAAATTCATCCAGAGTAATTTCCTCACAGCAAACATCGAGCTCTTCTGTCTTCTCTACATTACTGAAGTTAAATGTTATTTTTGGTGAAAGTATACTAAGAATGCCATGGAAATGTTCTGCTCTGGTTTTCTTTTATTCATATAAGGTAGTTAGGGTTTTCCTTTGTTTATCTTTTATTGGTCCTTCCCTTCTGCAGCTAAAATCTGAAGCTATTCATTTACTGTTTTGAAAAAAAGCGTTCTCCTTTCCTTTCACTGATGCCATTTCTGCATCCAGTGCCTGTTTATCGATATATGCTCTTTTATCCTTCCTGGCTGATAGAAGGGTGAGACAGCCAGTTTCATCTAGTTAGAATATACTGAGTCTTGTCATATATCTTTCAAGGGAGAGACAAGCCTGTTTTATTTGTGGAATAATTACCATGTGTGTTAAGAAAACTGTACATGTTTCTAATTATAGCTGAAGAACATTGAGCTATTATGAATGATTGTGAACAATGTAAACAATGAGGCTATTCAAGGGTTGGATTCTTCCTGGCCTGGATGCAGGTGCACAGCGTGTGTCCAGGTGGAAGGGGGAAGGGTGCAAGGAGCCTTTCTTAGCACCATTTGTGTGGCCCTTGTAGCTGCTAAGCAGAATCTCAGAGTCCCTGAGATCAGGAGAAACAGGGATTGCTCTATCCCTCTTTTCCCAGGGCCATGCAGTGCTTTTTGGAGGAAAGAGGGCAGGAGGGGCAGAATGTCACAAAAACGTGGTTTGCATCTCCATGAAAGGCAAGAATGACATTGAACCAGCTGTTCACAAAGATATGTTTGCATGGAATATTCATTTATAAACATGAGACCGTTTTCTATTATCTGAGCCATACAGGTGATGGGCAAATCCTTTATTCTGCTTATCCATGGCAATTGAGTGGTTAAAGAGTTTGGATATTTGACAATTTTAGTTACTAGTGCATGCATCTGAAATTCACAAGAGGCAACAGATCTGTCTGTGCACTTGTTCCCATATATGGAGGGGAGAGTGGTTTGAAGTGATTTGTCGTGTAGCCATAATGGCCAATATGTTATTCACAATAAGCAGTTTAGGCTTCAGCAGCAGTTTGACATTTCATTTCATTTCACTGAGTTTTGCTAAGGCATACAACATGGTGATTTATTTAAGTGTATATTATTTGATCTAGCTTCTGTATTCCACTCTAATAGCCTGCTGAGCTGTTCCTCCCCCCCCCCCCCCGTTCCAAAGAAAAAAATGGCTGTCCTTCAGTGTATACCTAAGAACTGCCAAAAAAAAAACAACAATTCACTCGGCTGAGATTTGAACTATGAAGGGTTGTCTGGAGACTTGTTTTGATGTGGTTTTTAATTCCCTCTAGAGCATCATTGTCTTGTGATCATGGCAATGGATGTTATGATTAGTAATTCCTGTTTTGTTTGAGATAATAGATATGTTCTTCAGATTATCCTTAAAGGGGTATGTTTCTGCAAAGGTGGAAGCTTTATTTCCCTTTTTTATCAGTTCGGGCGACTTATTCCATGAAGTGTTTTAGTGTGCTGTGAAGAAATTTCTCAATTCAAGTCTCTCTTCCTGTTCTTAATATCAGCTTAGTTTTCATCTGCATCTGGTAATGTTTTCTTACAAGAAGGCTACCTATCATCACCTTAGGATGGTACAACAACTTTACTCATGTTAATTTACTTTAATAGAGACTTCTTTCCACTTTACCCCTTTCAGTAAAACAATCTGACTAACTCTTTATCTTAAATTGGTTAAAGTCAGTTTAAAAAAATCTAGTCCTGCTGCTGCATTGCAAAGCCCATGCAAGCCTCAAACAATTGATTTTCTGAAAACTTGTGCAGGGGAGGATGCCTCTGGAGCTGTGATTGAATCTTACTGATGGCAGCCACTCAGGAAAAGGCATTCACACACAAATCTTCAACATGTTAAGGAACACTGGCAAAAGCCATCAGCAGTATGGGGAGAAATATTTGTATGTAGCAAAGCTGATAGGGATGCTTTGAACAAAACTAAAGAAATGAAACTTTACATGTAGACTCCTTCAAACACAGCAGAATAATATTTTACATCTGCAGTGTCCTTGGTCGGTAGATCTAAGAGCGCTTTGTGTACATTAACTAAAAAGTTCCTCAATGTCCCAATCATGTAGATAAGTATTATCCCTCCCATTCTGCAGATGGGGAAATTTGTGCACGGATTTTAAGTGACTTCCCTCAAGTCACACAACAAATTAGTGTCAGAGGGGGGGCATAGGAGTCAGAAGTCTTGATTCCTAATCTCCTACTTTAATCACTAAATTACACTTCCTCTCAATGATGAAGAAGTGGAAATAAGTTTCTGCATAATTCATTAGTTTTCTTCTGAGTTCAGTGAAGTTTTAAGAGACTGCGTTATGCAAATTTTTACTCTTCCAGAGTAGCAACTACTACTGGAAAAAATTGGGTAGACCTATAAAACATTTTTTAATTATTAGGAACATATCAAGAAAGTGAATTTGATTTCCAGTAAGGAAAGACTACAGGTGTTGATCTCTAATTACTCTCGCCCCTCGCTCCACCGATATGGTCACAAGGTGCCCGTTATCTACCGGGTAATGAGCGTTGGGATAGGGCGGAGGCTCGATCACTGGATATCCCCGGGAGGGGTGACAAGTGCCCTGAAGGTAGCATGGGGATAACGCAAACAATGAGTCGTGGGGTTAAAATTGAGGGTTTATTGAATGGGTCACAGGTGCGGATAAGGAGCAACTTAATACTAGTTACAACTTGGGCCTACAATACAATACTAGAACAAATAATAAAAATACTGCAATTACAAACAGAAGCTGACCCTGGTACCGCTCTAAGTCCCAGTGCTTATTCAGGTCCTTCCAAGGGTTAGTAAAGGTGCTATTGGTGCTATTATTAAGCATAAATGCAATTACTCGTCTAAGTAAAAAAAATGCAGTAAGACAGTTAAAGATTGCCGTGAGACTCCGGCCAATCCCCCTTGCGTTCAAGGTTTCCTGGTCAGTGGGTTTCCCCTCGCAGGAGCCTTGGGGCGGCTAGAATCGGCTTTCGTCTTCGGCTTACAACAGACGATTACAGGCTCAGTTAGTTAGCAGAATTAGCAGCTAGGCATACTTACACACACAAACCACAAAAGTTTCATCACCACCGGCAAACGGGTAGGCTTCTGAGAACACGGAGCCGAGGGAGACCTCGAGTTGATCAGGCTCGGTTACGGATACGGGTCTCTGCGTCTCTCCCTGCCCACCGCTTGCACGGTGGGCAATTTATAAGGGTAATGACGTGTTCAGCTTTTTGGCCAGGTTTCTCCTAAATAGGAGATTTACAGATGTCTCATTACCACCCTCATGGGGGGGGCTGTCAGGAACTGGCTGACCACAAAATTTGCCTAGCCCCAACGGTTACTTTCGGGGAAATGCCTCTTGTTTGAGAGTACGTGTATGCTTGTTTCCTGAACATGGAGGCCAGGGCAAACACTGCCTAGGGCTGTGACACTAACATGGGCACTAACAACAGGTTGAAAATTAATTATGTCAGTGCCACTAACAATTTATTTTCCATAATCCAGTTTCTTCCTTTTTTCTTTTAGAATATATACCATATTTTCCAATTTTTATAACAGCTATATATGGAAACATTTCCTACTATAACATGAGATTATTTCAAATGAAATGTCATTTTTATGTTTCTCTAATGAACTTGAGCCATTATAGCCTGCTCAATTTAAGAAACACGCATTTCTAGGATATATAAGATAGAAAATAGAGCGTGTATTATTTTATAATCATTGGAGAAGTAAGAAAGCAGAAAGGTGTCTGTGGAAAAACTGCTCTAGGTGAATCATTTACTGGAATTATCACAATTTTCAAGGCATTTGACTAATTTTGTGCTTGACTCAGGAGAAGGCAAGATACTATCAAACAAAGTGCATCAGATGCAGTTGTTGCAGCGTATAAATAATGTATCGTCATCATCATATTGCAGTTCTAGTTTAATATTGGCAATTTACTGGTCTCTGATCAATAAAACTGTAAAAACCAGGAAAAGTATGTGCGTGTATAAATCTAAAGTAAACTGTGAAAAGGCAGGCTTGAAACCAAAGTCACATTATTTAAAGTATCACTTAAATCCAGAGACTACAAATAAAATGGAACTAAATTCCTCCAAGTTAATGTTCATGGCTACCACTATTATTTAAATGAATAATACAAACCACACATAATTTGAAGAAAGGGGAGGGGGATAAATTATACAGTGAAGAAATCTTTTGTTTAAAGTGATTTATGACACTGTTTTAAATGAGTTCAAATTTATTAAAGGCTGTGTTATTTGTCTTAGCATTTCTTTCCCCTCATTCTCTGTAATTTGCCCTGAAGGTTACTACAGCATGGTCTTGCAAGGTATGCCCCAAATGGGATACTATAGCTTAGATATAATGGTGACTTTAGGGATCCATTTATGGGCTTCCCCATGTAAAGGTAGTTGTAAACAGCATGCTAATGTTGTCTGGGAGGTATGCACCTGTATCCGACTGACTTTCGATTGGAGTTGTGTACCTAGCCTCCTGTGGTTCCTTTTGAAGGTTCTAGCTGTTATGTTGAGCTGCTATGGTTAGATACAGATAGAAATCGAACCCTTCCAAGCCTATCGATAAATGTCAGTAAATGTTGATTTCACTGCACACGCATAAATCAGTGGAAAATATTTCCATCAATAATCTTCAGCATTTACAGATAAACAAAGTAAGAAAAATACTGGTTGAGAACTTTCTAGCATCAAAATGCAGTGGTTTAGACTTTTGAGTTAGGCTTGTTACAAATGGACTAGTGAATGAATAGTAAAAACAGGTCTGATTGGGTGATTTAAGGATATTTAGTTTATGTATTTTGGCATGGGATATTGACAGTTTGTGTTTTAACAGTTTCTAAAGCTTTAACTTTTTGAATTTCACTGTCTACTGTCAGTATATAATTCTGACTCCCCATAATTTCATGCAACTGAAAATTTAAATAGCTGCAAATCTTAAAAAAAACTTAAAAACAAACAGTGATATTACCTGTCAATTATAAAAAAAAATAAAAATTGAATTCTGCCAAGCCTAGATACTGTATCACTCAGGAAATGTCCTTGAAAATTATTGGTTGCTAATGGGGAAAACTGTATTTGGAATGAGAGTATTCCAGGGAGCGTAGCAGGAAGTAAATAGCATCTCTAGTAGGTCACAGTACTAAAGGCATAATTCTATCTAAAGGAGGACATCTTTTAAAAGTGAAAGTGTAATTGGTGGTTCATTTTGGAATGCCACTTCAGAAAGGCTTTTTGTTTTCTCTCCTGTTTCATTTGACTCTCTTTAAAAAAGAGTGAGATACAATATGAGCTTAGATACAGCTTGGTTCTTAGTGAGAATATAACATGGAACAATCAGTTGCACACATACAAAATGGGAAATGACTGCCTAGGAAGGAGTACTGTGGAAAGGGATCTGGGGGTCATAGTGGATCACAACCTAAATATGAGTCAACAGTGTAACTCTGTTGCAAAAAAAGCAAAACATCATTCTGGGATGTATTAGCAGTAGTATTGTAAGCAAGACATGATAAGTAATTCCTCCACTCTACTCTGCACTGATTAGGCCTCAGTGGAGTATTGTATCCAGTTCTGGGTGCCACATTTCAGGAAAGATGTGGACAAACTGGAGAAAGTCCAGAGAAAAGCAACAAAAATGATTAAAAATCTAGAAAACATGACCTATGAAGGAAGATTGAAAAAACTGGGTTTATTTAGTCTGAAGAAGAGAAGACTAAGAGGGGACCTGATAACAGTTTTCAAGTACTTAAAAGGTTGTTACAAGGAGGAAGGAGAAAAATTGTTCTTAACCTTTGAGGATAGGACAAGAAGCAATGGGCTTAAATTACAGCAAGGTCGGTTTAGGTTGGACATTACGAAAAACTTCCTAACTGTCACAGTGGTTAAGCACTGGAATAAATTGCCTAGGGAGGTTGTAGAATCTCCATCATTGGGGATTTCTAAGAGCAGATTGGACAACCATCTGTCAGGGATGGTCTAGACAATACTTAGTCTTGCCTTGAGTGCAGGGGACTGGACTAGAGGACCTCTCGAGGTCTTTTCCAGTCCTGTGATTCTATGATCCTGTAGGGAACTGATTTAATTCTTCTCATGTCTCCATACTTTTAAAAAATTGCTGATCCAGACATACTGCTTTCTTTCTTCCTGCATACTCAGCCAGTGTCCCTCATTTTAGTCCCGAAATTACCCATGCTCCACACAAATTGGGAGCCTCCTCATTCTTGTTGAATATGAGGACTGATGTGTCTTGCACCAGTACAAGTGTAAATTAGGACTAATTCCATTAAAATCACAATTTTTAAGTGTGAGATCAGAATCATTCCCCATATGTAGTATCGTCTTAACCCATTTCAGTTCAAACACAGAACCTTTTATTTCCCCTTGAGAGGTCCTGTGATCTTTGTCCAAATGCTAGCAGTAGATGAAAGGGACTCCTAATCTGTTGCAAGATGTATCCTAATGTCACCACTGAAATGAAATATTTTAAAGGAAGGAAGGAAGGAAGGAATTGTGAAAAGTTAGAGTGGAGTATTAAGCCTTCTCGTAGCCTGTGTCAAGAGGCATAAGACCAGGAAGATAGTTCTCAGTGAGTCATTATTAATCACATCCTGAATGACGATTTCATTCAGGAACGTCTAAAAACAAAAAGACTCCTGTGGAATCTAGGCAGATGGCTTCCCTTAAAACATAAGGCTGGGATTTTCAATGGAACCTAAGGGAATTAGGCACACTAATCCCACTAAAATCCTATGGTAATTGGGTTCTTAGCCCCTTGAAAAATTTCAACATAAGTATATTAACTTCTTTGTTTTAATACTTTCCCTTTTTATATGTCTGGTGAAGATTTCGTGTGTGTGTATGTAACATTATTTATTCTATGTCATTCAGTGACAAACATGCCCCAGAAGTATCATGTTAGAATGTTATATTCTATATGCTGTTAATCAGCTGATTTAAATTTGGGGCATATTTATTATTGTGGTAGCTGTTCTCGGTTAAACAAGGTAAATCTCAAGCAACTCCAGTAGAAACCTGAGTTTCTCTGTATTTATACTTGTCTTCACTAGAGTTATTCCTGATTTAGTGTATCAGAGTGTAGAATTTGGGCCTGTGTTGGAAAACCTTTTGGTAGGAGTGACAATTTATCTTTCTTCTTTCAGTTACGTTTTCCAAAGTGTTTCCTTAGAAAACTAAATCATGAAGGTCTAACTATCGTAGACTTTTATTTTGGGGTAACCTCTCTATCTACACAGTTTTAGTGCTGCTGAGTATGGTGGTATCCCACATTTTATCAAGTTCCATGTTGTTTTCAGGTTTGAACCACTTAACAGATGTGTATTTGTGTTCCTCTCCTCCTAGTGGTGAAAGTGGTGCTGGAAAGACTGTAGCTGCTAAATATATCATGAGTTACATCTCTAAAATATCAGGAGGTGGTCCCAAGGTACAGGTGAGTTGATACAGTGTAATGTTGCTGTAAAGAAACCATGTCAAATCTTACTGTGTAGCCACAGTGCCAGGAATGACACTTATGAGGTAGATGGCTGAGCACACATGTACAGCCAACATAGATCCCCTAGCATAGAAACTGGTGTGTACTGCACAAACGGGTCTTCCAGAGTTCAGGTATCCCTGAATTGTACTGTGTAGGGGATGGATGAATTGGGGCCAGGGATTCACCCCTGCACAGATCTGCTGGTCCTCCACCTGTGGAGTTCATAAGATGAAAACCCACTAGTCTGAACAGATCCCTGTGGAACAGCTTCAGTGTTGATGCTGAATTATTTAAAGGTTAAAGATTTGGGGGGAAAAATGTTAATGGAATTTGTGACCTCAAGATGTAGGGAGAGAAGTTTAATTTATAGCAACCAAACATTATTTAACAAAATCTCAGAAAATCTGCTTTTTCTACAATGCCAAATATGAATTTTTACTAGACCTTTCAGATCCAGAGAGAATTGAACTGTGTCTCAGTGGTTCATATCTCCCATTAAATCATGGATTTGTGTTCACACATTAGAGAGAAAAGAGAAGGACTTTTATTAAACATTATTTTAAACAAATTATCTAGTAGGAAATGTAATTTCTGGGAGCGAGCTAGAACGGTGAATAGTTGCTTGTTAATAATTCTGAAATGTGTCTGCACTATCTACACAAATATTTTAACTAAAGCTAATAGTAAATTAGCCATAAAATTCCACTAATGGAGTTCTAGGGGATCATGAGCTGATTGACAGACAACTATTCTTGGTAAGTAGTGGCTACCCTTTACCAGTATGCTTCCCCGCCCCCCACACCCTCTGCTTACCATAATACATTGGCCTTAGTACAAGCTCTGATGATGATGATGTTCTTCCTGTTTTTTGGGGGGGAGACAATGATACAGGGAACATTGCACAGTCATTCAATAGCAAAGGGAAAATGTGCATTGTGTTATTTTTGGAGTGGCCTTAATCACATTATAAATAATTGTTTCCGTTATTTTAAGTAAATCCCAGCTGTTCCTAAAAGATGCAAAATAAACTCAGCAGTTACAAGTCATAGCTGATTAAACTGATACATTTCCTTGAGTAGTGTATTGTTTTTGTGTGAAATTCAACCCTCCCTACACAAACGTGAATATACACTAGTTTTGAGCAAGAAACTAACACCCTGATCCTACTCCCATTAAAGCAAATGGCCCTTCCACAGCTAATGCTTCAAACTATGGGCTGATGCCTCTCTGGACCTGCTAGGCTGAGTTTTATGATAATTGAATCTGTGTAAGTGAGAATCCAGTGGCCTCCTTGTGGTCTGCTCCCAGCACTTCTCTCCTTGCTGTCTGATTCGAAGCTCTCACAGAGCTAACCACTAACCCATTTGCAGTCTTGAGCTAGCGTTCCTTATGCCGGCAAAACTCCCATTAACTTGATGAGTTTTGCTTGTTTTAAGGAATTGCAAGATTGGGCTGCAAGGTTATAGGTTGAATTAGTAAGCAGTTATTTCATAAACAGAACATAAATACTTTGAAACTGAGTGGATGACGTGTATAGTGTTAAAATAATTATTGTTCCCCATCCTGATCACCAGATGCTTTGCACCATTCAAACATAGCCTATGTATTTTGTCTCAATTTTAAATTATTCAGCAGCGTTCTGAATCTGCTTTTCAAGTCCTACATTTTCCAAATTCTCTACCTTCCTCCATTTTATCTATTTGCCATTGTCCTCAATATTCCAGTTTCCTTCTCTACTTGTTTCATTACTTCTTTTTTGGACAGTAGGCCTTATTTAGTAGGGAAGTTAAAGGCAAAAAGGATAAAATGTGGCCAGAAATGTTGCAACCTTGGGCCAAATTGTGCCCCCAGATACACTTGGTTAAAACCTGGAATAACTGTTGATTTAATGTAGATTTATATGCAGTAGCTCAGGTTAGAATATTATCCTCAAGGTTTTTTGTCCAACTCAATCTAGCCATAATCCAGAAAAATAAAGTTTCTCAGATAAATGTACTTAGTGGAACAGGAAAAGACGGTTACTTACCTTTGTAACTGTTGTTCTTCGAGATGTGTTGCTCATATCCATTCCAGTTAGGTGTGCGCGCGCCGCGTGCACGTTCGTCGGAGAAACTTTTACCCTAGCAACCCAGGCGGGTCGGCTGGGCGCCCCCTGGAGTGGCGCCGCCATGGCGCCCAATATATATCCCAGCCGACCCGGCCACCCTTCAGTTCCTTCTTGCCGGCTACTCCGACAGTGGGGAAGGAGGGTGGGTTTGGAATGGATATGAGCAACACATCTCGAAGAACAACAGTTACAAAGGTAAGTAACCGTCTTTTCTTCTTCGAGTGATTGCTCATATGCATTCCAGTTAGGTGATTCCCAAGCCTTACCTAGGCGGTGGGGTCGGAGCGAGATGTGGCGGTATTTAAAACTGCTACGCCAAAGGCCGCATCATCTCTAGATTGTCTGACTAACGCATAGTGGTGGGTGAAAGTGTGTACCGATGACCAGGTTGCTGCACGACATATCTCCTGTATAGGCACGTGCGCCAGGAAGACCGCCGATGTCACCTGAGCTCTCGAGGAGTGTGCTGTGAGGTGGCCAGAGGGGACACGAGCTAAGTCGTAGCATGCGCGAATGCAAGCAGTTACCCAGGAGGAGATCCTCTGAGAGGATATAGGCTGCCCTCTCATGCGTTCTGCGATCACCACAAACAGCTGAGGGGACTTCCGAAACCCCTTTGTTCTCTCGATGTAGAAAGCAAGCGCTCTACGTACATCCAAGGAGTGTAGCTGTTGCTCCCGCCGAGAAGAGTGTGGTTTCAGGAAGAAGACGGGGAGGAAGATGTCCTGGTTGGTATGGAAGGTGGAAACCACCTTAGGGAGGAACGCCGGGTGGGGTCGCAGATGCACTTTGTCTTTATGGAAGACGGTGTAGGGTGGGTCCACTGTGAGAGCTTTCAGCTCTGAGACCCGTCTGGCCGATGTAATGGCCACCAGAAAAGCCGTCTTCCGTGATGGGTGCGTGAGCGAGCACGTCGCCAGTGGCTCGAATGGTGGGAGCGTGAGCCTGTTCAGGACTAAGTTAAGGTCCCAAGTAGGGGCAGGGCGGCGTACGGGGGGGGTATAGACGCTCCAGGCCTTTAAGAAATCTGGCGACTAAGGGATGAGAGAATATGGAGCGGCCACCTTCCCCTGGCCGGAAGGCGGAAATGGCCGCCAAGTGTACCTTTAAGGAGGAAGTTGCCAGGTCCTGCTGCTTAAGGTACCAGAGGTAGTCGAGGATTGTGGAAACTGGGGACTGCGTAGGGTTCACCCCTTGAGAAGCGCACCAGCAAGAGAAACGCTTCCACTTGGCCCTGTACGTAGAGCGAGTGGAGGGCTTCCTGCTGTTAAGGAGTATATGTTGGACCGGTGCGGAGCAGCTGAGCTCCGCCGTGCTCAGCCATGCAGGAGCCACGCCGTGAGGTGTAAGGCTCGCAGGTCCGGGTGGCGAAGTGTGCCATGATTCTGGGTAATCAGGTCTGGGTGGAGAGGAAGGTGAATTGAGGGGTCCACAGATAGGACCAGCAAGGCGGCTAACCAATGCTGTCTGGGCCACGCAGGTGCGATCAGGATCAGATGCGCCTTGTCTCTGCGCAGCTTCAACAGGACCTTGTGTACCACGGGGAACGGAGGGAAGGCATACAGGAGATGGCGGGTCCACGGCAGGAGAAATGCGTCCATGATCGACCCCGGGGAGAGACCTTGAAAGGAGCAAAACTCCTGGCACTTCCTGTTGGACCTGGTTGCGAAGAGGTCTATGCGGGGAAAACCCCACCTCTGGAAGATGGAATGGATGACGTCCGGTCTGATCGACCATTCGTGGCAGAGGAAGGATCGGCTGAGGTTGTCCGCCAGCGTGTTCTCGATCCCTGGGAGGAAGGATGCCACCAAGTCTATCGACTGGGCTATACAGAAGTCCCAGAGTCGAATGGCCTCTTGACATAGGGGAGACGAACGGGTTCCCCCCTGTTTGTTGATATAATACATGGCCGTTGTGTTGTCCGTGAGTACGGAAACGCAACGGCCTTGCAGGTGTCGGTGAAACGCCTGGCAGGCAAGGCGGACTGCCCTTAGGTCCCGGACATTTATGTGGAGTGACAGCTCGTGGGACGGCCATAGGCCCTGGGTGCGCAGGTCCCCTAAGTGAGCTCCCCACCCCAGGGATGACGCATCGGTTGTCAGAGTTACCGATGGCTGTTGCGGATGGAACGGCATCCCCGCGCATACAAGCGATGGGGTCAGCCACCAGTCGAGGGAGCGGAGAGGATCGGGGGGGACCGTCACAAACACATCCGGGTGGTCCCTGCTCGGTCGGTATACTGAATGAAGCCACGTTTGGAGGGGCCTCATTCTGAGTCTGGCATGCTTTGTCACGTAAGTGCAAGCGGCCATATGACCGAGGAGTGTGAGGCATGTTCGAGCCGAGGTGAGTGGGGATGCTTGCAAGCTCCGGATGATCACACCGATCGTCTGGAAGCGAGGTTGAGGTAAGAAGGCCCTGGCCTGAATCGAGTCCAGGGTCGCACCTATGAAGT